>NC_067400.1:508368187-508697116 GCF_016432865.1 Antechinus flavipes | reverse complement strand
CGACTTTTTATTGTTCCATATGAATTTTGTTGTTATTTTTTCTAGATCATTAAAATATTTTCTTGGAAATCTGATTGGTATAGCACTAAATAAATAGATTAGTTTAGGGAGTATTGTCATCTTTATTATGTTCGCTCAGCCAATCCAAGAGCACTTAATCTTTTTCCAATTATTTAAGTCTGATTTTATTTGTGTGGAGATTTTTTTATAATTTTGCTCATATAATTCCTGACTTTCCTTTGGTAGATAGATTCCCAAATATTTTATGGTATCAACAGTTATTCTGAATGGAATTTCTCTTTGTATCTCTTGCTGTTGGGTTTTGTTGGTGATATATAAAAATGCTGAGGATTTATGGGGGATTTATTTTGTAGCCAGCTACTTTGCTAAAATTATGAATTATTTCTAATAGCTTTTTAGTAGAATCTCTGGGGTTCTCTAGGTATACCATCATATCATCTACAAAGAGTGATAGTTTGGTTTCCTCATTGCCTACTCTAATTCCTTTAATATCTTTCTCGACTCTTATTGCCGAGGCTAGTGTTTCTAATACGATATTAAATAATAATGGTGATAGTGGGCAACCTTGCTTCACTCCAGATCTTACTGGGAAAGGTTCCAGTTTTTCCCCATTGCATATGATGCTTACTGATGGTTTTAAATATATGCTCCTGACTATTTTAAGGAAAAGTCCATTTATTCCTATGCTCTCAAGTGTTTTTATTAGGAATGGATGTTGGATTTTATCCAATGCTTTTTCTGCATCTATTGAGATGATCATATGGTTTTTGTTTGTTTGGTTATTGATATAATCAATTATGCTAATAGTTTTCCTAATATTGAACCAGCCCTGCATTCCTGGTATAAATCCTACTTGGTCATAGTGTATTATCCTGGGGATGATTTTCTGTAACCTTTTTGCTAATATTTTATTTAAGATTTTAGCATCAATATTCATTAGGGAGATTGGTCTATAATTTTCTTTCTCTGTTTTCAGCCTACCTGGTTTAGGTATCAGTACCATGTCTGTGTCATAAAAGGAGTTTAGTAGGACTCCTTCAATCCCTATTTTTTCAAATAGTTTATATAGCATTGGAGTTAATTGTTCTTTAAATGTTTGGTAGAATTCACATGTAAATCCATCTGGTCCTGGGGATTTTTTCTTAGGGAGTTGATTGATAGTTTGTTCTATTTCTTTTTCTGAGATGGGACTGTTTAGGATATTTACTTCTTCCTCTGTTAGTTTGGGCAAGCTATATTTTTGGAGGTATTTTTCTATTTCTTTTAAGTTGTCGAATTTATTGGCATAAAGTTGGGCAAAGTAACTCCTAATTATTGCTCTAATTTCCTCTTCGTTAGTGGCGAGTTCTCCCTTTTCATTTTTAAGACTAACAATTTGATTTTCCTCTTTCCTTTTTTTAATCAGATTTACTAAGGGTTTGTCTATTTTGTTGGTTTTTTCATAGAACCAACTCTTAGTTTTATTAATTAATTCAATAGTTTTTTTACTTTCAATTTTATTGATCTCTCCTTTTATTTTTAGAGTTTCAAGTTTAGTGTTTGACTGGGGGTTTTTAATTTGTTCCTTTTCTAGCATTTTTAGTTGCAAGCCCAATTCATTGACCCTCTCTTTCTCTATTTTATACAAATAGGCCTCTAGAAATATGAAATTTCCCCTTATTACCGCTTTGGCTGCATCCCATACATTTTGGTATGATGTCTCATTATTATCGTTTTCTTGGGTGAAGTTATTAATTATGTCTATGATTTGCTGTTTCACCCAATCATTCTTTAGTATGAGATTATTTAGTTTCCAATTATTTTTTGGTCTACTTCCTCCGGCCAGGATACTTTTAAATGTTTCCCCAGAGACACACCCTTTGGTCTTCCCCTTTTGGATGGTCTTTCCTCTTCAACTAAGTTTGGGGGTAAAGTAGTAGTGGCCTCTTTTCAGTATTCCTAAACTAGTCAAAGCATTTCAGCCATTACTAACAAAATCTCTAAAGGGATGCCAGTAAAAAATATTCTCTCCCTCACCTGTAAACCCCTTCCCCTTCCCCTTCCCTTTTCCTTACCCTTTCCCTTTCTTTTCTTCTTTCTTTTCCTTTCCTCTTTTCTTTCCTTTCCTTTTCTTCATTTGTTACAGTTCATCTATCTTTCTTCCTTTTTTTTCAGGTACTCTTTCTCCTAAAATACACTACCATGATAGCTTTTAACAGTAAATACATCCAAATTTTAAATATTATAGATCATTTTGTAAATATATTAAATCTGAATTTAATATTTATCAATTATATGTAAAATAACATTAATTTTTACACTTTAGAGTTCCAAATTTTCTTCCTTCCTTCTGCCCCTCCTCCACTCCTTGAGAAAACAAGCAATATGATACCAATTATACATATGAAAGTTATGAAAACATGTTTCCATATTAGCCATATTGCAAAAACAAAAACACATGCCAAAACACATCCCAAGAAAAATAAAATAGGAAAAATATGTTTCAGTCTGTACTTAAAAGTTCATCAGTTCTTGGTAGGAGAGGTAGAAAGTATGATGCATGATGCATCTTTTAGAATTGTAATGGAGCATTGCCTTGATCAGAACAGCTAAGTCTTTCACAGTTGATCATCTTTATACTATTATTATTACATTCTTTACACTATGGTTGTTATTGTGTACAATGTTTTCCTGATTCTGCTCAGTTAATTTTAAGTGAATCTTGATATATATCTAAAATTAGGGGACATGCTGTGAATGATGATCTAGTTGTGGAAAATTGAGAAGAAGCAGCGAGGTAGGAAAAAAAACCAAGAAAGAAAGATATCATGAAAATCCAGAGAGATGCATGTATCTAGGGGGAGGTACCAAATGGTACTTCAGAGAGGTCAAGAAGGATGAGAAATGGGAAAATATCATGATATTTGGCAATTATGAAATCATTTGTAATTTTGGAGAAAGTTTCAGCAATTCCACATATGTGGGTAGTAAGGGGAAAGTAGGACAAAGTGTTAACCCTCTTGGTTGGGGTCCACTATTACTACAAATACATGGATGTGGATAAGACTGTGAAATAGTCTAGTACCATGACAAATATGGAGCAAAGGATAATCAGTAGAGGCTATAATAAATAATAAGCATTCTAGCTTTCCTATAAGAAGGGACATAACTCACAGAACTGGACTGTCAAATGTTATATTACATAAATAGTCACCTTACCAAATATAATAAAGGCATTTTCAAGTTCTAAGTAAACATAGACAATTACCAGGTTTTGTAGTGAAGGTAGAGAAATCTTTGAAGGGGAGTGGCATTAGGAAGACCAAATATGGACAAATATATGCAAAAGCATTGAAGCCCACAAAAGATTGCCTTCTTTTCAGTAGGGGAATTCATGTCATTTTAGAAAACAGACTGGTGATACAATTATAAGTATCCTGTATCTGCTGTCAACAAAACAAATCTGGTAGGTCTTTTCAGCTTAAGCTGACCACATGCAAAATTTGTATAGACCTTGCAAAGGTTTTGTAAAAGTGACTGATGTGACAGGTAACCCCTTCAATACATTAGATCTTCCTTTTCTTCCAGTTTCCTGAAATAGTGATAAAGTAAACCTGCCTTAAAATATTTTCCCTTAGATATGATACTAATTTCATCAATCAAAAACCAAGCCTATTATGTATCAGATACCATGCAAAGTGCTGGGGATACAAAGACCAAAAAAAAAAAAAAAAGCCTCTGAATTCAAGAAACTTCCATTCCACTGGGATGATATAATGTATACACATAAAAACAAGTACAATAGAAGAAAACAAATCATTCTCCAATTGATTAATGGTCAAAAGATATGAACAGACAATTTTCAGATGATAAAATTAAAGCTATCTGTGGTCATAAAAAATGCTCTAAATCACTATTGAGGAGAGAAATGAAAATTAAAACAACTCTGAGATACTACCTCATACCTCTCAGATTGGCTAAAATGACAGGGAAATATAATGATATGTTATTTTTTAAAATTTATTTTATTATAACTTTTCATTTACAAAACATATGCATGGGTAATCTTTCAAGACTGACCCTTACAAACTTTCTATTCAAACTTTTCCCCTCTTTCCCCCCACCCCTCCCCTAGATGACAAGTTGTCCAATATATGTCAAATATGTTAAAATATATGTTAAATCCAATATATGTATATGTGTTTATATAGTTTTCTTGCCACACAAGAAAAAACAGATCAATAAGGAAAAAAACTGGGAAAGAAAACAAAACCCAAGCAAACAATAACAGATAGAGTGAAAATGCAATGTTGTGGTTCACACTCAGTTCCCATAGTGCTTTCTCTGTGTGTAGATGACTCTCTTCATCACTGAACAATTGGAACTGTTTTGAATCATCTCATTGTTGAAGAGAGTCATGTCCATCAGAATTGATGACTTTATAGTCTTTTTGTTAAAGTGTATAATGATCTCCTGGTTCTGCTCTTTTCACTTAGCATCAATTCTTGTAAGTCTCTCCAGACATTTCTGAAATCATCCTGCTGGTTATTTCTTACAGAACAATAATATTCCATAATATTCATATACCATAACTTATTCAGCCATTCTCCAATTGATGGGCATTCATTCAATTTCCAGTTTCTAGCCACTACAAAAAGGGCTGCCACTAACATTTTTGCACATGTGGATCCCTTTCCCTTTTTAAAGATCTCTTTGGGATATAAGCCCAGTAATAACACTGCTGGGTCAAAAGGTATGCACATTTTGATAACTTTTTGAGCATAGTTCCAAATTCTCTCCAGGTTGACTGGATGTGTTCACAATCCCACTAACAATGTATCAGTGTCCCAGTTTTCCCACATTCCCTCCAACATTCATCATTATCTTTTCCTTTCATCTTACCCAATATGAGAGGTGTATAGTGGTATCTCAGAGTTGTCTTAATTTGCATTTCTCTGATCAATAATGATTTGGAGCATCTTTTCATGTGACCAGATATAGTTTCAATGTCTTCATCAAAAATTGCCTGTTCATATCCTTTGACCATTTATCAAATGGAGAATGGCTTGATTTCTTATAAATTTGAGTCAATTCTTTATATATTTTAGAAATGTGGCCTTTATCAGAACCCTTGAATGTAAAAATATTTTCCCAGTTTATTGCTTCCCTTATAATTTTGTCTGCATTAGTTTTGTTTGTACAAAAACTTTTTAACTTAATATAATCAAAATTACCTATTTTGTGAGCAATAATGATCTCTAGTTCTTCTTTGGTCACAAATTCCTTCCTCCTCCACAGATCTGAGAGATGAGTTATCCTATGTTCTTCTAATTTGTTTATAATATCATTCTTTATGTCTAGATCTTGAACCCATTTTGACCTTATCTTGGTATATTGCGTTATGCCTAGTTTCTGCCATACTAGTTTCCAATTTTCCCAGTAGTTTTTGTCAAATAGTGAATTCTTATCCCAAAAGCTGGGGTCTTTGGATTTTTCAGACACTAGATTGCTATAGTTATTATCTATTTTGTCCTGTGAACCTAACCTATTCCACTGGAATAGTCAGTTTCTTTTTTTTTTTTTTAATTTTTTAATTATAGCTTTTTATTGACAGATCATATGCATGGGTAATTTTTACAACATTGTCCTTTGTACTCACTTTTGTTCCAACTTTTCCCTTCCTTCCCTCCACCCTTTCCCCTAGATGGCAGACAGTCTTATACATGTTAAAGATGTTAAAGTATATCCTAGATACAATATATGTGTGCAGAGCCATATAATTCTCTTTTTGTACAAGAACAATTGGATTCAGAAGGTAAAAAAAAAAAACTGGGAAGAAAAACAAAGATGCAGTAGTCTACATTCATTTCCCAGTGTTCCTTCTCTGGGTGTAGCCAATTCTATCCATCATTGATCAACTGGAACTGAATTAGATCTTCTCCTTGTCAAAGATATCCACTTCCATCAGAATACATCCTCATACAGTATTGTTGTTGAAGTGTATAATGATCTCCTGGTTCTGCTCATTTCACTCAGCATCAGTTCATGTAAGTCTCTCCAAGCCTCTCTGTATTCATCCTGTTGTTCATTTCTTACAGAAAAATAATATGGAGTAGCCAGTTTCTTAGCTGGTACTAAATGGTTTTGATAATCACTGCTTTATAATATAGTTTTAGATCTGGTACAGCTAGGCCACCTTCATTTGTTTTTTTTTTTTCATTTGTTCCCTTGAAATTCTTGACCTTTTGTTCTTCCAGATTAATTTTGTTGTTATTTTTTCTAGGTCAGTAAAATAGTTTCTTGGGAGTTTAATTGGTATTTAATAAATATATTAGTTTAGGTAGTATTGTCATCTTTAGTCATCTTTACTATATTTGCTCAACTTATCCAAGAACACTTGTTATTTTTCCAATTGCTTAGATCTGACTTTATTTGTGTGTAAAGTGTAATTTTGCTCATATAGTTCCTGACTTTCCCTTGGCAGATAGATTCTCAAATATTTTATACTATCAACAGTTGTTTTAAATGGGATTTCTCTCTGTATCTTTTGCTGCTGGATTTGGTTAGTGTTGTATAAAAATGCTGATGATTTATGTGGATTATTTTGCATCCTGCAACTTTGCTAAAGTTGTGGATTATTTCTAATGGCTTTTTAGTTGATTCTTGGGGTTCTCTAAGTATACCATCATATCATCTGCAAAGAGTGATTATTTGGCTTCCTCATTATCTACTCAAAATTCTTTAATTAATCAGGTATTAATTAGAGTAGTTAATGAGGAAAGAAAATTATTGCTTTTTCTTCTCTTATTGCCAAAGCTAGCATTTCTAAAGCAATTTTGAATAGTAATGATGATAGTGGGTTCACCCCTGATTTTATTAGGAATGATTCCAGTTCATCCCCGTTACATATGATGCTTACTGATGATTTTAAATAGATGCTACTATTTTAAGGAAGAGTCCATTTATTCCTATATTCTCTTGAGTAAGATTCACACAATGTTCATCCCCCTCCTTTCCCTCAAATATAATAGGTTCCCTTAGCCTCTTTGTGAGCTGTAATCTACCTCCTTTTATCTCCACTTTTCCCTTTTTCTGGTACAATACCTTTTTTTACCTTTCAATTTTTTATATTATAACAGTAAAATCAAATTATATATGCACTCTCTATTTATACCCATAACAGAAATACAATTCTCAAAAGTTCTTTTTACTTTTTTATGCTTCTCACAGGTCCTATATTTGTACCAAATTTGGTCAAATTTTTTGTTTGGTTCTGGTCTTTTCATAAGAAATAAATAGAATTCACCTATTTCCTTGAATGCCCATCTTCTTCCCTGGAAGAAAATGATCAGTAAAGCAAGGTGGTTTATTCTTGGCTGCATTCCCAAGTTTCTTTGCCTTTTGGAATATCAGATTGCAGGCCCTTCAATTCTTTAAGGTGGAAGTGGCTAGATTCTGGGTGATCCTTATTGTGGCTCCTCAGTATTTGAATTGTTTTTTTCTGTGTGCTTATAATAATATTCCCTAGTCTGATAATTCTGAAATTTAGCCACAATGTTCCATAGAGTTTTAACTTTGAGGTCTCTTTCAGGAGTTGTTCAGTGAATTCTTTCAATGGCTATTTTAGCTTCTGATGACACTAGAGCAGTTCTCTTTGCTGATTTTCTAAAAAAATATTGTCTAGGCTCTTTTTCTGATCATGGTTTTCAGGGAGTCTAATAATCCTTAGATTGTCTCTCTTCAATCTATTTTCCAGGTCAGTTATTTCCCCAAAAATTTACATTTTTTCCTATTTTTTTTTCATTTTTTCATTTTTTTGGTTTTGCTTGACTGATTCTTGATGTCTCACTGAGTCATTCATTTCCCTTTGTTCAGTTCTGATTTTTAGTGAATTATTTTCTTCATTTACTTATTTTTACTTCTTTTTGTATTTGTTCAGTTGAGTTTTTAAATGGATTATTTTGTTCTATTGAATTTTTTTTCCATTTCACAAATTTTATTTTTTAAGAAGTTTTCTTTTTCCACTCCACAAATTCTGTTTTCCTGGGAGTTATTTATCTTTTCCAATTCACAAATTCTGTTTTTCTGTGTAGAGATCTGAAACTCTTGAATCATTGCACTAAGGTCGGTCCAAGCACTTAGGGCAAATTACTGATTGGACAATACTCTATGGGCATATGCTTGGAAAATGGTCCTTCCCACTATCCTATGCTGGCTCAATGATTGGTGTATACAGAGGATTGTAGGAGGAACTAGGGGGTAGAGTAAGACTATCCAGAGTCACTTTGGCTTGTAGATGAGGGAGAAGGCAATTGCGGAAATTCTGCTTCCATCCTGTTCAATCCTGCATCTAAAGACCAAGAAGAAAGACTAAGAACTTTTGCTTATCCTGAACCTGGCTGATTTTGAGGTATCCTGGGTGCTAGTGCAATCATCACATTTCTCGGAGATATTTACCTTTTTCATTTCATTAATTCTGTTTTTCAGAGAGTTGTTTTCTTTATCTTTATTTTTAATGAGTTATATGCCTTTTCTAGACTCTCTTGCAAAGTTTTCATTTCCTTTCCCCATTTTATTTCTAGCTCTCCTTTAAGATCCTTTTTAATTTCTTCTAGGAGACCCTTGTGTGGGGACCAATTTATATTACCTTTTGGAGCTTCATCTGGATGCAATCTGCTTTTAGTCTCTTCAGGGTTTCCTTTTCACCATAAAAACTATGGTCAGAGTTCTCTTTGCCTTTTTCTCATTTTTAAAAAAAGTTTGGATCTGCTTTTAGGGCAAGGGAGGTTTTCCAAGCTTCCTCTACAAGCGACAGTGACTGAGCTGTGTGGGTGTGGCCAGGTCCCATGAGACTCTGGTGCTTTGGGATGCTCTGTCTGCCTGGCTGCTCCAGGCCACCTCCCTCCATACCCAAAACAGACCTTTTCTGGCAATCTTCAAAATTATCTTCTGCTAGTAATAATACAATATTTGTGTAGTTTAGTTAGCCTTTCCTTAAATGGATCCACAAATAGTTCCATTTGATTTGTTATTTGTCCCAAGAATATCATCTATCTTTTGAATTGGCATTTTTCTATCTTGAGAAATACCATCAGTCTTATAAGTGTTTAGGGTTGACTTGAACCATTCCAGGATCATTCTGGACAAGATCCTGGAAATAGATGAAAATATTATCAAGGTGAAACACCGGAAGTAGGTCCTTTTATGTTTTACCTTTTGTTTTGTGTTTGTGTCAGATGTCTTATAACTTCTCTGCTGATCTACTGGTTTGCAACCAGGTCAGAATAGCCAACACAGCTATGAAGTCCTCTTCACAGATTCTCCACAGCATGGAGTCTGCACTGCCCCTTGGAGCCCACACCCTGCCTGGGGTCTGTCCAGCATAAGCTGGTATCTGTGCTCTGTCTGCCTGGCTACTCCAGGCCACCTCCCTCCATACCCAAAACAGACCTTTTTTGGCAATCTTCAATATTATCTTCTGCTGGTAATTTGTTGCACTCCCAATATTTGTGGATCCTGCCAGTCCAGAACTAATTCAGAGGCTAGATTTGGTAATTAGCTGAGGGTTGTGGGAGAAGATCAAAAAGAAGCATATGACCTCTCCACCATTTTGGCTCTGTCTCCCCTCCCCTAATGATAACTGTTACCAGGATGTGGGAAAACTGGGACACTAATGCATTGTTGGTGAAGTTGTGAAATGATCCAACCATTCTGGAAAGCAATTTGGAACTATGCCAAAGAGCTATAAAACTGTGCATACCCTTTGACCTAGCAGTGCCATTATTGGGCCTGTATCCCAAGGAAATATTAATGGAGGCAAAAAGACTCACATGAGCAAAAATATTTGTAACAGTTCCTTTTGTGATAACAAAGAATTGAAAAATGAGTAGATTGGGGAATGGCTGAACAAATTGCGGTATATGAAGGTAATTATTTATTCTATAAAAATGATGAAAAAGATGATTTTTAAAAGGCCTGGGAAGATTTACATGAACTGATGCTCAGCAAAATAAGCAGAACCAGGAATTTGTTGTACAGAATAGCAAGAATGTGCAATGATCAACTATGAATGACTTGTTTCTTCTCAGTGGTTCAGTGATTCAGAGCAATCCCAATAGACTTTGGACAGAGAATACCATCTGAATTCATAAAAAGAACTAAGAAGACTGAATGTAAATCAACATATGCTATGTTCACTTCTTTTTTTGTTTGTTTCTTTAATCTTTCCTGTGGTTTTTCCCTTTTGCTCTGATTTTTCTCTCCCAAGATGATTCATGAAGCAATGTGTGTTAAAAAAATTTTTAAACAAATTTAATTTAATTTAATTTTTAAAAATAAAATAAGTATGAAAAAAGAAAATACAAGATATGAAATAAATAAATATATTTGCTTCAGGTTCCTTCAGGATGGGAAATTGTAATGTTAACAACAGGGAAAACCCCTCAAATAGGAGGTAGCTCTTGAGTTGAGTCTTAAAGGAAATTAGAGACTCTAAGAAATAAAGCAGAAATATAATCAAAGTACAGAGGTCAGATTATGCAAAAGCATAGGGGTGAAATGCTATGAATAAGGAATAGCAACATTATCTTGGACAATTCCATAGAGCATTTAAGGATTAAATATAAACCTAGAAAGGCAGAAAATGGTCTGTGAAGGGTTGTAAATGAGAAACAGAAAAGTGGCCCTTAAAAAGAACTGAGCTTTTTTGAGTCAGAAACTGACATGGTCAGCCCTGTATTTTGGGAATATCACTTTGTCAGAAACGTAGTGAGTGAGTTTGAAAAGAGAGGGATGTGAGCCAGCAAGAATGAGTTGGAGGCTTTGGCGATATTCCAGATAAGAGATCTGAAGATTCTCAAGGTTTTTATGACCAGTGTCCATGATAATCAAAAGTCAAACTGTCTCAAGATGACACCATGAATCGTATGCCCTTTACCATGAGTAGTTATAGTATATGTATGGCTATATTTGCCTAATATAGTATGGCTAATTTGCAGAAGTACATGGAGGGATGTGCTGGAAAGGCAGCATGGCTTATGACAAGACAGCCCCCACTGGGATTCTGCATATATTGGCTTCTGTGTTGAAATTCTTCTAAGAACCTTGATAGATCAATTTGAGATCCAGGACAAGATAGTGCCTATGATCACTTAATGAACTCTCTGCTTTCATATTTTGGCTTGGCTTAGCATATCTGTGATCAGCCAAAAAATTGTCACAACAAAAAAAAAAATCTAGGAATGGAGAAGTAATCATAAACAGGAATAGCCATGACCTAATGCAGGACTTTTGTCTTTATATGGGTCTCACCCATAATGTAGTTTAGTTAGCCTTTCCTTAAATGGATCCACAAATAGTTCCATTTGATTTGTTATTTGTCCCAAGAATATCATCTATCTTTTGAATTGGCACTTTTCTATCTTGAGAAATATCATCAGTCTTATAAGTGTTTAGGGTTGACTTGAACCATTCCAGGATCATTCTGGACAAGATCCTGGAAATAGATGAAAATATTATCAAGATGAAACACTGGGAGTAGGTCCTTTTATGAATTTCTAAAAGACCATGAGGATATTATACAAGTTACATGACAAAAATTATTTAGTTGGTTCTCTCTATCTGCTAGAGGTGGAGGAAACAAAATTTTGAATATACCTGGTGGTTGGAGAGCCATTTATTCAGCCTGGATTGTTGGGCTAGTTTGCAGACACACGGGCTAGGATGTGGCCCAAGGGAGCGTTAATAACTAATAGATATTGATCTTGGCAGGTCATGATCAAAATCACCAGAAATGGGGGCCGCACAAATTAGCTTTTCCAATTTGATTCATAACTCACAAGTAGAGATTCAGTCCTTAAAGAGACTTATTACTCTTTTCTTAGTTGTATGTGGAGAAGAACAAAAGGGGAATTATTAGAAAGGTCCCTGTTTTTGCTGGCAGTCATTTCTAGTATTTTTGCCTAAGGATTTTAAATAGGTTCTTCTTTAGGCTTCAGTCATGAAAATGAATTATCTTTCTCCCTTTATTACCTTCTACGTCCTTGAGATGCACCATGATGATAGTTGATAGAGAGTTAATCTCAGCCAAGAAGACATGCATTCAAGTCTTAACTCTGAAACATAAAGACTTTGTGAGCTTGGGTGCAAACCACTTAATCCTTCAGCACTCTAGACTACTCTCTTAGACTACATAAAACACAGAGGTCATTGGCCTGAATTGTAGGGAAAAAAATTCCTCACCAAAAGTTCCCTTTACCAGTTAAATGACAAGTCCAGCACTATCTGTCCCTACTCATATGTCCATGATAGGGAGGTGAATTGGGGTCTGTGATAGGGAGGTTGATAAAGGTCCATGATAAGAAGTTGACTTGAGGTCTTTAGTAAGAAGGTGAATTAGGCTTCATGGTAGGAAAGTGAATTGGAATCCAAGATAGGAGGTGAATTGAGCATTCCCAGACAATCTGGCTTTGGGGCCAAATTTGTGATGTTGTGGAATAGCTATATAGTACTTAGTGGATTTCAAAATGCTTTCATTAGAACAACCCATACAGCAAATAATATCATTATTATTACCATGCCTACTACATAGATGAGAAAACTGAGGCCCAGAAGGACTTAAACAAAGTTTTTCAGATAATAAGTTATGGAACTTATTTGAACCCAGAGGAGAATCTTCCCCCTGGGGAAGCTATTTAAGCAGGATTAATGATTTGTAATCCTGAAGTGTAGAAGGAATTGGGATGTCTGGCTCAGGACAAAAGCCAAGGTATTTGGCCTCTACTGGTGCTCAGATGTGTCTGAAGGCTTAGCTTGGCCATCAGTAGAATCCAGAGGAAATTCAAAGAGAAACTGAGAAAAGCATTGATAGAGCAAGGAGATCCAAATCAGGGTGAAATGCTTTGAACATGATGGTCATGTAGTCCACATGGCTTAGACTGAAGACATGGCTAGTGCACAGCAAAGAGTTATTTGTAGAACCCACTTAGGGAACTAGCCATAATGGATATGTGGAATGAGATAGGAAGGTTCTGAATGGATAGCAGCATGGGAATTTTCTGATAATGAGGGGCCAAACTCTGTAATGGGCTGAAGCTCGAGTTGCACTGAGATCCCAACCATGTGAGGCTAAATAGTAATTGGACCATACTCTATTAATAAATATGCTTGGAGAAAGAATGGCCCCTGCCCACTCTTTGTGCAAGTCCTGATGTGTTGTATAGGAAATGATGATTCTGGTGGGTGGAGGCAGAGGGGTGGAGAGAGAAGCAGAAAGAGACTGTTGGCTGGTTCCTGTCACAGCTGCTCACATTGCTATCGCGATCCCCCTTCACCTTGACAGAGAATAAAGATTGAAGATTTTCCCTTAACCTGAATTCCTGACTCTGGCTGATTTTAAATACGCGGTCATCACATTTGGCGCCCAAGCATGGGAACCAAGGACCCTACTTTCACTGAAGAAGTCTCTGGTGACCAGGAACTTAGGTGAGTATTATAATAGACAAATAGGAAACTTATTTTCTTAAAGACTAAACTAGTAACCTTTTTTGGCTAAAATGGGACAGATCCTAGCTAAAGATTCTCTATCCCCACCCCTTTCCCCACCCCCACCCAGGAATGGTGCTATATAGAAAGCATGCTTAAGCTGATAGAAGGACAAGGGCTACTTATAACTTGGGAACAGACACTAGACGTCTACATTAAAACACACCTCCCATTGGTTCTTAGAGGAAGGGCAAATCTCTCCAGATAATTGGACATTAATTGGGCAACAGCTCTTTGCATATTACAACAAAAACAGTCCTCATTCAATTTCCATCGGCATTCTATTTATACAATATAATACAGTTGGCCTTAAAGAATCCTATGATTTATAGAAGAAAGAAAAAAAGCTCTAGGAATAGCCAGCCGAGGAAGCCTGAAATAAAGGAGGAAGACAGACTTAAGTGAAGCTCAAGGGTGTGGTGACTTTCCACCCCAGGAGGCAGCTTCAGTCCCAGGTCAGGCGCCAAATGTGATGGCCGCATATTTTAAAATCAGCCAGAGTCAGGAATTCAGGTTAAGGGAAAATCTTCAATCTTTATTCTCTGTCGAGGTGAAGGGGGATCGCCATAGCAATGTGAGCAGCTGTGACAGGAACCAGCCAGCAGTCTCTTTCTGCTTCTCTCTCCACCCCTCTGCCTCCACCCACCAGAATCATCATTTCCTATACAACACATCAGGACTTGCACAAAGAGTGGGCGGGGCCATTCTTTCTCCAACCATATATATTAATAGAGTATGGTCCAATTACTATTTAGCCTCACATGCTTGGGACCTCAGTGCATCAACTCGAGCTTCAGCCCATTACAGAGTTTGGCCCCTCATTATCAGAAAATTCCCATGCTGCTATCCATTCAGAACCTTCCTATCTCATTCCACATATCCATTATGGCTAGTTCCCTAAGTGGGTTCTACAAATAGCTCTTTGCTGTGCACTAGCCATGTCTTCAGTCTAAGCCATGTGGACTACATGACCATCATGTTCAAAGCATTTCACCCTGATTTGGATCTCCTTGCTCTATCAATGCTTTTCTCAGTTTCTCTTTGAATTTCCTCTGGATTCTACTGATGGCCAAGCTAAGCCTTCAGACACATCTGAGCACCAGTAGAGGCCAAATACCTTGGCTTTTGTCCTGAGCCAGACATCCCAATTCCTTCTACACTTCAGGATTACAAATCATTAATCCTGCTTAAATAGCTTCCCCAGGGGGAAGATTCTCCTCTGGGTTCAAATAAGTTCCATAACTTATTATCTGAAAAACTTTGTTTAAGTCCTTCTGGGCCTCAGTTTTCTCATCTATATAGTAGGCATGGTAATAATAATGATATTATTTGCCGTATGGGTTGTTCTAATGAAAGCATTTTGTAATCCACTAAGTACTATATAGCTATTCCACAACATCACAAATTTGGCTCCAAAGTCAGATTGTCTGGGAATGCTCAATTTACCTCCTATCTTGGATTTCAATTCACTTTCCTACCATGAAGCCTAATTCACCTTCTTACTAAAGACCTCAAGTCAACTTCTTATCATGGACCTTTATCAACCTCCCTATCACGGACCCCAATTCACCTCCCTATCATGGACATATGAGTAGGGACAGATAGTGCTGGACTTGTCCCACGGTCATCACAAAACTCAGGGGTCACAAAGAGTCAGACATTACTATAAAATGACCAAACAATAGTAGAACCAGTGTTGAGGATCAAGATAAAACTACAAGAATTATAGGTAAACTATAAGCAAATCATGTGTTATTAATACTTTCATTTGTTTCCAGGTGTTTCCACACCTACCCTTGTTCTCTAGATTTTAAAATTCCTCGTCCTGCCAGTAGCTTTTTATTGTTACACTAGTAAATCCCTTTTAAAGACCTAAGAACCAGGTGTGCTATTACAGGGAAAGACCCAGTAAAGTAAACCCTTACGGCCTTCCTCCTGCAGGGGTCCAAGGTTATACAGAATCATAGAAAACTAGTAGGGGGAGGGGAGATGGTGTCAGCTTAAAACCTGGAAGGGAAGGTGGTGGGGAGATATAGCAGCTGAAATCTGGGCTTTCTGGTAAGTAAAAAAATGGTGGGATTTATACAAAGGGAGTCTTTTTTATTACTTTATGAAATATCCATTTAATATGTTCCTATATCATGTTCTCTCTAATCAACTGACTTCTCATATGGCCTTTACTCTTGGGGTAACTTTCAAAAGATCAGGGAACAGATCTGGAAGAAAGTTCAGAGATCATTGCTTTTTCTTGCTGATCTCATTTTTACTATTGATATACTAAACTGAATTGTTTCTCTTGTCTCCTGGTGTTTGGGGAAAGTAGGATCCCTTTTTTCCTAAGATTTCCAGGAGAACCTAGTCCCTTCATAAGTAAGAGCTCCTCATCTTCTTCCTATGTTGGAAGGGTCCCCAAAACTGCAACCAGAGAAATTCTTTCAATTAGTCTTTTTTGTGCTCTTATTCAGCTTTCAGGCATTAAGCCTCTGCCTTTAGAACTTATTTATTACTGTCCTCCTTCTTGAACCTACCCAGTCCTCCTCCAGGAATCTCCCTCTCTATGATTGTCATTGACAAATGAGCTAAGAGTTGAGGCAATTCACATCTTCTTAGCTACAGTAAGACGTAGTTTTTTTTTTCCCTATAATTTGAAAAAGTGATTGGATTATGGAATTTCAGAATTGGAAGGGAGCTAAGAGGTCAGGCAGGGTATACAGGGCTCTGTCATATAGACTGTGCCAAGACCAAGGGGTGAGATAGAGACTCTGTATCCAGTTCTAGGGTATCTATTTCTTCAGGAGTCAGTCCTGTCTTTGATAGTACTGAGAAGAACAGGTACCAGTATTCTTGCTACACTCAAATTGACTCATTTTCTCCTTTTTTCTTTTATCAGAATCACAGAATTTGAAAGAAGCAAAGAATCTGCTTAGTCCAAATAGGAATACTTTCTGTAGAATATACAATAACTGTTCATCCAACCAGCCCTAGGCAAAATCCAGAGCAGGAGAACTGAAGGCTTTCTATTCACTTTCCAGATATCTCTCATTGTTAGGAATGATTTTTCCTTTTTGCCTTTTTGAGACCTATTCCTCCTCATTCTGCTCTCTGGGGTCAAGCAGACCAAGTTTAATTAATGGTTCTTCGATATGATAACCTTTCTATACTCATAAGATCTTATCTTCTCCAGCCTATTTCCATTGCCTCATTGTCATATATATGGCACACCTTCAATATCCTTAACCCTTTTGGTTGCCATCTTTGAAATTTGAATCTACAAATTTTGAGTATTATAATTCAAATTATTATGATTCCATGCGATCTGACTGCAACGAATTTTTCATCTCTGCTGTCAGTCTCTCACACTGGCTCTTGCAGTCCTCTTGTATTGGATGGAGTGTCAGGACTGGTCTCAGAAAGACTTGAGTTTAAATGTGGCCTTGGACACTGACTAGATTGGGCTAGTCACTTGACATCTGTTCACCTCATTTCCCTCACCTATAAAATGTAGATAATAATAGCACCTGCCTCACAAAGTTGTGAGAATCAAGGGAATAATAACTGTAGCATACTTAGCACACTGTCTAGCACATAGTAAGCCTTATAAAAACATACTAGCTATATAATAGTTATATATGTGTATATATAATATACATGTGTATATATGTGTATATAATAAACATACATATATATGTGTATAAGCATGATAGCTATGTAATATAAGTTATTATTATTATTCAAGTTCCCAAATCTCCCACCCCTTCTTTCTCATCAGATAGCTTCACCTTCTACTTTATTGAGAAGTTCAAGGACATTTATTGTAAGATCCCACATTCCAAGCCTCAGAATCTCTGAACCTTCACCTATATACTCTTTTTCAATTCAGTGTCAGAGCAAGAAGACCTAAGGATCACACCTACCCCATATACTCATTCTTTTACCCATGATCTTTCCTCTCCCCTGTTTTTTCACAACCTCATTCCATTCAATTTAATTCATTTCAACAAGCATTCCTAAAGAATTTACTCTAGGTAATACTCTATGCTAGGTGATTGGAGATACAGAGAAAGAAATTTTTAAAAGGGGGGAGGGTCTGCCTTAAAAAAAAACAGATAGATAACTACAAGAAAAATTAAAGAGAGAGAGTGCAGAAATAATGAGAATTAAGAATGGCTTCACAAGGGGAAGCATGTGAACTGAACCTTGAATGAACCCAGAATTTTGGAGAGGGAACAGTGAAAGCAGAGAGCACTTCTGGTAAGGGAAAGAGTCTAATGAAACACGGACGTGGGAATCTGTAAAGTAGAGGTAATAAAACCACCTACCTTATAGGATTGTCGTGAGGATCAAATGTATTAAAGTATGTAAAGTGCTTTGCCAACTTTAAAGTGCTATATAAATGCTAGCTATTGCTATTATTATCTTCAATCTTTACTCTAATGGCTTCTTTCCCTCTTCCTACAAACCTGCTAAGGTCTCCCCACCCTAAAAATCAAAATCTAAACAAAGCAAACATTACAAAAGAAAACAAACACCCCCTTCCCCAAGAAAGCTTCTTCCCCCAAACCTGTCTCCTCTCTCCTTCCCTTTCACTTGTTCAAAGAAAGATCTTTTTTGGCTTCCATCAACCATTCATTGCCCGATCTTATATTCTGCAAATAGGTATCGCTGCTCTCATTCTACAGAAACTGCCCTCTCCAAAGGTCACCATTAGCTGCTGATGTCTCAAGTCCAATGATTTCATTTCAGTCTTTATTCTACTAGATTCATCATTGAGATCAAAGGGTACTTTTTTGGAGGGATGAAGGGGGAGGGAATGTTTGTTTCTGCTTGTTTTTTAGCATGATCTTGGCACCTAAACACTTGTGGATTTGACTTTCCGGACTTTTGATTATGGATCCTTTAACTCTGATTTTCCTGATCCTCCTTCCTCTCTATTAAATCTTTCATTAACTTTCCTCTGTTTCATTTTTCTTCTACTACCTACGTGTGAGTCTTTCTCCTGTCCAACTACCACCATCACCTCTTTTTCTTTCCTGTTTTTTCTTTCTTCTACCTTCCTTCCTCAGAGAGGGAGCTTATTGATTCTGCACATGGTGAAAAAAAACACAATTTGTATTTCTTTATTTGGTTTGGAGAGCAGCAGCAGACTGAGATAAATTATGCCTTTCTTCACCCCACTCCCTACTTTCTCCTCCTTTGGGTTATGAATCTTGAAGACAAATATCTAGGAGGGAAGCTGACAGGCAGGTGTTTAAGAGGGAGAGGAATGGGGAAAGGCTGTTTTGACTGAATGAAGAGCTGCTAATGTATCTATGGCTATTATCAGCAGGAACAGTGATTATGTTATAGAGGAACTTTGATTTGGGAAGGATAAGTGAGAGGAGAAGAAAGCAAATGTCCTTTTGTCTGTCAGATGGAACCAAGCAAGGGAGTAGAGATATTCTACCCTCTTACTCTCAGTAACTCTTTAGGAAAAGGAAAGGTCCTACACTAATCTATCCAGTCTTGGAAAGAACACTCTAATATGAAGGCAAAAAGACATATTGAATGAACTCAGGAACAACCTATAGTTCCATGCTAACTCTTCCTATAGAGGAAGCTTGCTAAACAAGACAGTTTCCCAAACTGAAAAGGGCTGCCATACAAGATAGTCTGAGTGAGTCCCAAGAATCTATGAAAGACAATTCTAACCCCAACTCTCAGTGAATACTCAGTGAGAAGCAGCATAATACAATGAAAACAGTTCTTGATTTGGAGTCAGAAGACCTGGGTATACATTTTGTTTCTCCAATTTACTGGCTCAATAGTACCCAGTATGGGCTTTAAATTTCCAGAAGGCAGGAGTCAAGGTAGGCTTATTTGGAAGAACATCCAGTACAGCTTGATTAACTTAAAAATCATAAGACTGGTAGAATTTCCGGGCTCTATTTTTATTCATTTTGTTGATTTATTTGTTTATTTAGCCAGGCAACTGGCGTTAAGTGACTTGCCTAGGATCATACTGTTGTATTTGCTTACTAATATTAAGTGTCTGAGGTTGGATTTCGACTCAGACCCTCTGACTTCAGTGCCCTCTAACTGCCCCTCTAGTTTTATTTTCAGAGGTATTTTCTAAGTCACTTTAGGCAAGTCAATTAATCTTTCTATTCCTCTATTTTCTGATAAATAAAATGAAGGAGCTGGAGTCCATGATCTATCAGGTCCCTTCCGTCTTTAAATCTGTGATCCCAGAAATTGGCCCTCCCTTGTCCACTCTCTTCTTCCCTTGAAGGTCACTCTAAGTCTCTTATATAAAACCTTTTCTGATCCCCCTAATTGTTTTTTGCTTTCTTTCCCTCTCCTCTCCCCACTCCCATTACACTGGATATTACTTATGATGAAGCAGACATTTATGCAGCCCTTTGCGATTTGCAAAAACACTTTACATACATTATGCCAATTAATTTGTGTTGATTTGTAATGATTCCTTCCATTAAAAAATGTGCTCCCTGATAGCAAGAATTGTTTGGTTTTTGTGTTTTTATTTCCTGACTCTAGAACAATGACCAGCACATAATTTTGTTTGTTTTGTTTTGTTTTTTTACTGTTGTTGAATAATTTCAGGTAATTTTGACTCCTCTAGACGCCATTTTGAAGTTTTCATGGCAAAGTAACTGGAGTGGTTTGCCATTTCCTTTTCATTTTACAGATGAGAAAACTGAGGCAAACTGGGTTAAGTGACTTGCCTGGAATCCCACACTCATAAATGTCTGAAGCCAGATTTGAACTCCCCGTTCTCTATCCACTGTACCATTTAGCTGCTGGCACATAGTATAGACACTTAATACATATTGAAATAAATTACCCAAATCTTGGAGACTTTGATATTTTTGACACAACACAACAGGTGAAGGTCACAAAAGCCAGAGGAGAGAGGAAATTCTGAGAATGAATGCCTACTGCAGAAACTAGGATCCTTTTCTTCTGGAAGAAGGGCAGAGTACTGGGGGAATTATGGAGCACGAAATATAGTGATACATGGAAACAGAAGAGAGAAAAGGGAATTTTGTTGGGAATGTTGCTGTTCAAAAGAAGGTATCATAGATAATAAACCTGAAGCTTGGAAACATCACCAATCCAATGGTGTTCATATTCAAGGTGCTCTGCCAAACAAAACTGTGCTTATCCCCTGCCCTCTGAAACCTTATACTCTGTACTGATTACTACTTATGCAGGAATGTAATTAGTTACATTCCTAGAGTGTTCAAAGGTTTAGTAAGACACTTCACAGTAACTTTGCAAAGGCCTGTGTGTGTGGTAAATGGAAATGTTATTATTATTCTTAATATTACAGAAGAGGAAATTGATACTTAAGAGAAATCGATTGACTTGTGCATGGTTATTCAGCTTTTTCTGGGACTTCACACTGCTTCAAAAAGACTGAATTCCACAGAGGAGATTGATTCCCCATTAGGAGGGAGGCTGAATTAGATGATAGCTAAGCTTCTTGCAAAAGTTCAGGTTCTGTGATTCCAGGAAAAGGGATGTAAAATCATTCTGATTCCTAAGACCAAATTCACACACACACACACACACACACACACACACACACACACACTACACACCAAAATTCTAATTAAATTAACATCTCTCTTGAACTTGCTTAGACTTCATTTGTCAAATAACAAAAAAAGGAGAAACAAAGAACCAACTGAGCCTGGAAAAGAGCAATTCTAGAACCAACCAGTTGGGATGAGCAAGATTCCCTGACCCCTCCTGTTGAGACTTCATAGACTTCAGAATATTCATCACCTATAAAGGAGAAAAAAACTGATGAAAAGTCAGGCCTTTTAAAGGGATGATACAGCATCAGGGATGCTAAGTGTTCTAAACCAATCAATCAATAAACACTTAAGAACTATGTTTGGCACACTATGCTAAGCAATAGAGATAAAAAGAAGCAAAAAATACTCCCTATCCTCAAGGGGCTTACAATCTCATGATACCTTCAATGTTCCTGATGCTTTACCAGACTTACAGGCAACTGGAACATAGCAACCAAGAGAGTAAGTAGATTAGAAGCCCTGATTCCCTGTATTGTTTAGGTGACTTTCACATGGTCATACAAGTAGCAAGTACTGGAAATGGGGTTAAAATTTAATTTACTTTAAGTCAACAATCATTTATTAAGCACCTATTAGAAAAAGCACTAGGACTGGAAATTAACGAGTTTCATTTTTATGAGTTCAAATCCAATCTTAGACAGTTACTAGCTATGTTAACTAGGCACTTAATCCTACTTACCTCAGTTTCCTCATCTGTAAAAAAAAATCTGGAGAAGGAAATGTCTCTTTTAGTATCTCTGCCAAGAAAACCCAAAATGGGATCATAAAGATTTGGACGTGACTTAAAAAGACTCAACAACAATAACTACTACCACATGCCAGAATGTAAGGCACCAGGAATATAAAGGCAAAAACAAATCATTCCTTGCCCTCCTCTTGTTCCAGCAAGATCTCACCTGTTTCCAAGTCCAGTATTCTTGCCATTGCCCTGCACTGCCTGTCCTGGGGGATTGCTACTCAAATTATGAAAACATGACAAAAACAATTTGAGGGATAAAGAACAACCCAATAAAACAAACTGGGATTTTACAAGGCAATACATGATTAATTTCCAAGTAATTGGTACTAAAAACCTTGCTAATGAGGAGGGACATGGGGTGTGTGTGTGTGTGTGTGTGTGTGTGTGTGTGTGTGTGTGTAAGACTAGAATTAGGGGTAAAGAATACATCTGAGTCTAAATCTGTAAGAAAGAATCTCTTGTGGTATCAATGGAAGTGGTTCCTTCTGCCTCCCCTCACTCCACTCAAGTGGAGAGTGCCTGGAAAGAAGTACATAGATAAGAATACTTTTCAGCGGTAATGAAAAGCATCTGGTGGAGCTTGGAAGCCAGGAATGTCAGCTGCCTACTGGGAAGAGGAAACAGTGGAAGCCATGAGAATCTCACACACTCACACACCACACGCTCCCTCCCTCCCTCACTCACTCTACTGACTTTTCTCTACCCAGTTTGAACATTAGGACAGCAGACAGACAGGACTACATGATCTGTCCTTGCGCTTTTATGAAGAATGGCAGCCCATTCTAGTCCTTGTTCCCTTTCAAAGCTGGACATCAGGCTCCAACCTCTCATCACTCCTGGTCCTTATCCTATGAGCCTGCCAAACATAGTTGTCAAGGAGTCCCCTCCACGGCTCCCGTACTTGTCCCAGTGCTTATCTAATGATAATACTAATAAGCAACAAACGTAGTGCTTTTAAAATCAGGACTCCCTCCTGTGACTATGACTAGGTTTATGTCCTTGCTCTGACAAGAAGGGAGGACTCCATTCATAGGTGTTTTTCTGAATATAGGGAACAGTAGAAGTCCCGAGGTATTGAGAAGAGTTAGCCTTCTGACCATAGGAGGGACTGTGATTGCGGCTGGCGAATGCGCTTAGAGGTTCCTCCACAGCTTGGGACATCACTCAGTAGGCAGATGAATATGAGCAGGGTCCGGCTCATGCAAATAATGAATACTCACATGTGCCAAGCCTGGTCTTCTCCCATTCATTCTAGCTAATTGCTGAGGCTCACGCCAGTGCCCTTGTCCTGTTTCAGCTGTGTGATCATAAATAACCGAGCAAGTGGGCTGGGAAATGGAGGGCAGCTCAGAGGTGGATGCCCAGCCTGGTTTACACTATATAAACAGCAACATTAAGCCAGTGGTAGTGGCGTCTCTCCCAGTCCCCACCTGGGGTGTCGACTCTCAGTTTGCGCTGTCTATTTTTGGCTGCTGGAGCAGGAAGAAGCTTTGCCTCCTAAAGACAGTCAGTCAGGCCCTCCAACATCCATACTAGTCCCCCAAAGTCAACTGATAACTTTAGCATCAGTCAGAGATTCATTGAGGTTGAAATGGAAAGATTCTTGGGAAAATCTGCACTTTCATTTGGAAGAATTCTATTTGGTCAATCTACTTGCAGATGGAAGCCCTAATAGCAGCAGGTGATGAAAGAACCAGATAGGTATACATCAGCTCAGTGAGAATCTTTAACAAATAGTGTTTTCAATTTTGGACTCCACAGAAATAAGATTGAGGGAAATAATTATTAATAACCAATCATTTGAGGAGATCCTGAGTTTCCCCCTTTTTCTAAAATCCTGATTTTAAAAGTTTAGTCTCATAAAGGACATTATTAATAAGGAGACTGGACTAAATTTCTCATTCACACTCCATCCAGATAGGGAAGCTATTGTGTTCTGCTTAGGCTTGGATGAGGTAAAAGTATTTTGAATAAATTTTCCAAGTGATATTAAGAAACAAAGAAAAGGTTTTTGTGGCTGCTAGATGAGGTAGAGCACTGGCCCTGAATTCAAATCTAGGTCTCAGACACTTAACACTTCCTCGTTGTGTGACTCTGGACAATTCCCTTAACCTGAATCGCTTCAAAAAAATAATAAAAGAAGTAAATGACTGAACAAGTTATATGAATGTAAAGGAATATTATTGCTGGATAAGAAATGATGAATAAGCTGATTTCAGAAAAGCACATGAACTGATGCTGAATGAAGTGAGTAAAAACAAGAGAATACTGTACACAACAAGAGCAAGATGGTAGGGTGATCTACTATGATAGAGTTAGCTCTTCTCAGAAATTTAGTGATCTGAGGCACAATAAACTTTGGATAAAAAATGCCATCTACATTTAGAGATAAAATTATGGAGAATAAGTGCAGATTGAAGCATAATATTTTCTACTATTTTCACCTTTTTTTGCTCATTTTTTTCTGTTGTTTTATTTTCTTTTCTTATGGTTTTTCCCTTTTGTTTCAATTTTTTCTTTCCCAGTATGATTCATATGGAAATATTTTAAAAATAATGTATATAGGAGCAGCTAGGTGGCACAATGAATAGAGTACCAGCCCTTAAGTCAGGAGGACCTGAGCTCAAATTTGGCCTCACACTCTTAACACTTCCTCGTTGTGTGACTCTGTGCAAGTCACTTAACCCCAATTGCCTCAGCAAAATAATAATAATGTATAATATATAACAGATTGTTTGCTAGTGTGGGGAAAGGGAAGGAGAAAAAAAATTGAAACTCAAAATCTTACAAAAATGAATGCTGAAAACCATCTTTATATGTAATTAGAAAAATAACATATTATTAAAATAAAACTTTACAAAAGAACTAAATGATTTAATCAAGTTTTAGGTATAGCCCCTTATTGTAATATTCATTCTCTCATTAATGTTAACCAATCAGGGTTGATTTCCACCTTGGGGAACATTCACTCTTCAAGGATATAAACTTTGAACCCTCCACTATGATTGTCTTTGTTCTAAAAGAGATTCAGACAAATGGCCATCCTTTTATTAAAATGTGGGAATTATTAATAAAATGATTAAATTACCCAGAAATCATGTCTCTTGAATCTTTTCAAATGTCATAAGATTATAGACTGAGAGCTACAAATCTTAAAATTTTCGAAAAGAACTTAATAAATCAGAGAACATTCAAAAGAAGATAACCAGAATAGCAAAGGGTCTTGATATTAGATCTGGCTAAGGGAACTTGGTATATGTAACTAGAAGAAGAGAAGATCAAGGGAAGCCTGATAACTGTGTTCAAATATTTAAAGGCCATGATATGGAAGAAAGATTAGGTTTATTTGGTTCTGGATGGAAGTACCAAGTACCAAGAACAGTGGATGAAAACTGCAGAGAGGCAAACGCAAGCTTGTTGTTGGGGGAAAGGGTGCTAACAATGTGAGTTGTGCAGCAGTGGATAGACTTTACTTTTAGAAGTAAAGTTTTTTTCCTCCTTGGAGATTTTTAAGCAGATTCTGTGTAAATGCTGTTTGGATATATTATCGTAAGGACTGTTTTTTTTTTTTTTTTCATTTATTGGTTATACTAAAAGACAGCCATGGTCCCTTCTGCCTCTCAAATTCTGATTCGGGTATAGGCAAAAGCTCATTGGATTTGGAGTAGGGATACATTTAAGTTTGAATGTCTCCTAATCTTAAGGATCACAGTTGTGACCATGTAAAAGTCACTCATCTAAGAGCAAAAGAACTAGGGCTATAGCCGAAAATATCATAACCAAGAAAATTAAATATAATCCTGGATGGAAAAAAATGGATATGCAATGACTTATCAGATTTTCAGGATTTTGTTGCAAAAAGAACTGAACTTAATAGAAAATTTTACAAATAAGATCTAAGAGAAATATCAGGTAAACATTAAAGATTAATTTCAAGGAACTCAATAAGGACAAACTATCTATCCTTTATATATGGAAATGTAAACCACATGTCTAAGACTGTCATTAGTAAGTCAGTAGTTTGAAAGAAAGTTTGGAGTAGAGCTAAGCAGGATGTTAACTCTAAAAATCAAAACTGTGTAGGAAAAACTTTTTTAAAAAAGAGTAATTTGATCATATAAATGGGATGCCAGAATAAGAATTGACACAGTAATTATTTGGAGGAAGGAATGCTGATAGTTCTAGAATCCTATTCACAAATGGGAATGGGTTAAAGAAGAAACAATTCATGAATAACTAGAAGGGTATAAAAATCTTCTAAATTTATTAAGAAATAAGAGAAGTCACTTAATCTCTCTAAGCCTCAGTTTCTCCATCTATAAAATGGGAACAATAGTAATATTTGTCATATTTACAGTAGAGACTTATTGGGAACATTAAATGGCATGATGTATGTTCTATGTAAGTCTCAAAGTTCTATATAAACGTTAGCTGTTATTGTATTAAGTAGAAAATTCAAAACAATTAGAGCTATCTAAAAATGAAATAAAACACTTTAGCAAGGAGAGTTCCATTTAAGACTTACAAAGTGCTTTTCCTACAACAAACCAGAAATCAATGCAGAATCACTGTCACTGATAGACCTTAGCTGAGATTATATAACCACTTAGTGGGAATGTTGGCAAAGAGATCCATGTTTTGGGGTAGGGGTTAAATTCTATGAACTCTTATGTCCCTTAAATAAGTGGTGTCATATTCACATGGAAACATGGTCAATAAATCATGCGTTCTATTTTATTTTATGTATTTGGTTACATATTTCTCAAATATATTTTAATCTGGTTTGGGGCTACGTTGGGAATGTGTGCTTCATACCCCTGTTTAAAACTATGAGCAATTGGGACTAGATGGCATAGTGGATAGAGCACCAGCCCTGAAGTCAGGAATACCTGAGTTCAAATCTGACCTAAGACACTTAATATTTCCTAACTGTGTGACTCTGGGCAAGTCACTTAACCCCAATTGTCTCAGGGGGAAAAAAAAACTATAAGCAATTATGAGTTTAGGACAGAGAGAAACAGAGACCCTATGAACTTATTCACTGCTGTGGAAAATATTAGATAGAATGAAGTTTACTGGTTTACTTCAGCAAGAAAGGAAAATTTATTAAGTTCTTCCTATGTTCCAGACATGTTCTTAGCACATAGTGCCAAGCTCTGGGTCCTTGCCCTCAATGTGTTACTTTCTAATGGAAAAGGACAATATACAAAAGGGATCTAGAAAATTGAGAAGGAAGGGAGGGGCTTTGAAGTCCTGACAAAGTCAGAAGCAGTATTTCTTTAATATCAGGTTTCCTAAACTCTGGGTCTCCTTATTATCTCCTCTCCAAGTTCTAAGTACTTTGTGGGTTAAAATCTTCCTAAACCATAGTTTGAGCCCCCAGTGGTGAGTTTCCTTTTACTAGGCAACCAGAGTATGCAAAATTCACAAAGGCATTTACTGAAATAGCAATATAATAAAATAACAAGGGAAAATTTCTTCCAAAACCTTAAGTTCAATTTTCCACAAGGAGAAAGAGAGAGAGAAAGAGAAGGAGTAGGAGAGAAAAGCAGAGAAAATGAGGGGGGGGGGCAGAGAGAGACAGAGAAACAGAAAAAGAGACAGAGACAGAGAGACAGAGAAAGAGACAGAGAGGGAGGGAAGGAGGGAAAGATGCAAAGGAGGGAGAGACAGAGACAGAGAAAGAGGAAAGTGAGAAAGAGTGAGAGACAAAAAGAAAAAAAAGGAGAGGAGTGGGGAGAGGGAGACAAAAGGAGAACGTGGGGGGGAGGAGAGAGAGAAAGAGTGAAAGGGAGGCAGAGACAGACAAAGATATCAAGAGAACAGAGACAGAGATCATATAGGGAGAGGGAAAGAGAAAGAGAAGAGGGGGAGAGGGAAATAGAAACTGAGATGGAGAGATGGAGAGGGAGAAAAGAGGGAGAAAGAGAGATACATATACTAGATGGCAAGAATGAACCTATATAAGAATCATGATTCTTATATGTAGCATTTATGCTTGAATAATGTATGGTCATAAGCCTAAAGAGAGAGACAAATACATACACACATACACACGGAATATAATACACATGTTTTCTCAGACCTTTGTCATTGGGAAGCTGCTGCTATCTCCTCCTGGAGATATTCTGCTTTTTGCTGGATCTGACTTCTGCCAGGTGTTGCTCTCTGCTAATTCGCACTTTGAATTGTATCTCAGGTGCTTCCTGCTGAGTAGCTCCACTGGTCTTCAGGTACCTATTTATCTTCAGAATCACCAAATATCCAATTCCAATATCTTCTAGTGATGTTGTTGTTAAAAACACATCCCCTGTGGGGAAGGTTATAGTTCTACTAAGTCACTTGTTCACTGGGGAGTGTTGTGACTAATAAGCCTGTTTTCTTCAGGGAGGGCTACATCTCTTCAGTATCCTACTATGCCTTAGTTATACTTCTTAGATATCTATTTGGGAATGTGCTGGTAAATATTTCAAAATCAACTCTACAAAATGACGCACTTTTTATTTTAAAGTTTTTGCTTTCAAAACATATGCATGGATAATTTTTCAACACTGACCCTTGCATAGCCTTGTATTTCAGATTTTCCCCTCCTTCCCCCACCCCCTCCCCTAGATGGCAAGCATTCCAATATATGTTACACGTGTTGAAATAAATGTTAAATCCAATATGTGTGAACATATTTATATAATTCTCTTGCTGCACAAGAAAAATCAGATCAAAAATGAAAGAAAATGAGTAAGAAAACAAAATGCAAATGAACAACAACAAAAAGAGTGAAAATACTATGTTGTGATCCACACTCAGTTCCCACAGTCTTCTCTCTGGATGTAGATGGCTCTCTTCATCACAAAATCATTGAAACTGGCCTTAATCATCTCATTGTTGGAAAGAGTCATGTTTATCAGAATTGATCATCATATAATCTTGTTGTTGCCGTGTACAATGATCTCCTGGTTCTGCTCATTTCACTTAGTATCAGTTCATGTAAGTCTCTCTGAAATCATCTTGCTGGTCGTTTCTTTTTTGTTTTTTTATTACTTTTTAATAGTTTTTTATTTACAAGTTATATGCATGGGTAATTTTACAACATTGACAATTGCCAAATCTTTTGTTCCAATTTTTCCCCTCCTTCCCCCACCCCTCCCCTAGATAGCAGGATGACCAATACATGTTAAATATGTTAAAGTATAAATACAAAATAAGTATACATGTTCATACAGTTATTTTGCTGTACAAAAAGAATTGGACTCTGAAATATTGTACAATTAGCCTGTGAAGGAAATCAAAAATGCAGGCGGACAAAAATAGAGGGGTTGGGAATTCTATGTAATGGTCCTTCGCCATCTCCCAGAGTTCTTTTGCTAGGAATAGCTGATTCAGTTCATTACTGCTCCATTGGAACTGATTTGGTTCATTTCATTGCTGACAAAGGCCAGGTCCATCAGAATTGATCATCATATAGTATTGTTGTTGAAGAATATAATGATCTCCTGGTTCTGATCATTTCACTTAGCATCAGTTCATGTAAGTCTCTCCAGGCCTTTCTGAAATCATCCTGTTGGTCATTTCTTACTGAACAATAATATTCCATGACATTCATATACCATAATTTATTCAGCCATTCTCCAACTGATGGGCATCCACTCACTTTCCAGATTCTTGCCAGTACAAAAAGTGTTGCCACAAACATTTTATTATTATTATTATTATTATAGCTTTTTATACACAAAACATATGCATGGGTAATTTTTCAATATTGACCCTCGCAAAAACTTCTGTTTCAACTTTTCCCCTCTTTCCCTCCATCCCCTCCCCTAGATGGCAGGTAGTCCCATACATGTTAAATATGTTAAAGTAAAGTACTTTACATATTTATGTATATGTATATATATACATATGTATATATATATATTTATACAGTTATCTTATTGCACAAGAAAGATCAGAGCCACAAACATTTTTACACATGTGGGTCCCTTTCCTTCTTTTAAGATATAAGCTCAGTAGAAATACTGCTGGGTCAAAGGGTATGCACAATTTGATAACTTTTTGAGCATAGTTCCAAATTGCTCTCCAGAATGGCTAGCTCCATTCACAGTTCCACCAGCAATGTATTAGTGTCTCAAGTTTTCCACATCCCCTCCAACATTTGCAAAATGACCCACTTTTAAGCTTAATCTTCATCACTTTATTAAGTCTAGACAATCAATAAAGCAATAAATCAAGTCCTGATTCATAGACTTTTTCACATTTATGAGATATAAATGTTCACATAGTAAATTTAACAACTGGCTCTCTTCAGGCTGCTTAAGCTGGTTTCAGTATAATCCTGTTGCTATCAGTTGGGAATGCTATGATTAGTAAAATTGGTTCCCAGAAAAGAGGACAGTAGCTATGCTCAGCTCCTCATGATCAATGACTAAATTTCTCTCTTTAGCCATTTTCACACAATATTCTCAAGTCATGGATAAGAAAGAAATGATGCATTACTAGAAAGTAGAAAAATCTAGCTATTTAAACTAACAAATGGAGGAGTTGAGTGATTCTGTGATGGAGAGTTGTTTTCAACACTGATTCTATAAACAGTTATGCTACTAGAGAAAGACCAAATCTGATGTTCTTCTCCCAACAACAAATCACAGTCTTATTTCTTGCAGATTTTGAGGCACTTTTTTGATCTCTCTTTCCCTTCTCCTCCACTACCTTTTTTTTTTTTTTGAGGTGGCTTTGTGGGGCCAGAAAATTCACAACTCTAGGCCACTCCCTTTCTAAACTTAGTTGTCCCACTTAGCTTCCCTTTCTTATTCATGCAACTTCTATAAAGATCTTTTGACTTGGTTCAGGAAACTTGAGTTTTAGATCAAATGCTGCTAGTAACTTGCTTTGGAAAGTGCCATTTCCTCTCTGCTCTACAAGTGCTTTACGTTTGTGTTAATGACCCATATTGCATAAAGGTATGCAAGAGATTAGAAACGGAAGAGAACTGAGAGATCATTTAGGTCTTTAATAATAATATCTAGCATTTATCTAGCATTTTAATATCTGCAAAACTCTTCACAAATATCTCATTTGATTCTCCTGACAGCCCTGGGAGATAGATGCTATTATGATCCCCATTTTATAGTGAAGAAAACTGAGGCAGACTGAGGTTAAGTAATGACCAGGGTCACACAACTAATATGTATCTGAGGCTGGATTTGAACTCCCGTCTTCTTGACTCCAAGAGCAGAACTCTATCCATAGTGCTTCATCCTAGACCTGCCTCTTAACTTTCTTTATAAATAACCCTATAAAATAGAATGCAATTATTAAAAATCTATTTTCCAGATGAGGAAAATGAGGCTCAAATAAATTAAATAATTTGCCTAGGATCACCCAGTGGGCTGAAACTCATGTCCTGACCCTTCCCTGCTGAACTGTACTATATTTAAGACATATGGTTGCACTAGGTTTGCCTAAATCTCCTTCAAAGGCTAAATGGTGATTGCTGGAATTATCCCTCTGAAGAGAGGGCAAGCTGATGCTCTTTTTTTTCAATCATCTGCCCTTAGCCAACGAAATTCCAAAGCAGTGAGTAGAGAAAGCGCATGTGACTTTCTCTTGCTTTCACTAAGAAGGATCTACTGTCCCTGCCATGCATTCCAAAGGAAAAAATGAATTTGCACACCCAGGATCAAGCCCCCACCTTCTAGAACCCATAAGCAAATAATGGAGAGGCAAACTATTTCCCCCACTGAGTCCAAGCCTTCATCCCTTAGTTGCCAACAGGGGGCAGGAATCAGGGAATCTCTCAATCACTAAGCAATCCTGACAGTCAGGCCCCTGCTGAGTAAAATTGCTTATAAAAAGCACTTACATTTTATGGTCTAATTAAGGACGACATTGAATGTTCTCCAGCAGATTCCTCTACCCCCAGCTACCCCTCCCTCTCAGCTTCAGGACTGAATCTCCTTTAAAATCTTCTCCCAGCTAGTGTCCTTGTAGGCATTTGGGCCAGAGACAAAGAACTCGGTCCCTCCCAAACCTAGCCCTCCTGGATGGTAATGAGTCTGGGGGACACCCTATAACACACATACAAGCACACCCCAGCTCCCGAGCAATACCTTTTAAAATATAGAGTAAAAGGAGTTAGAAGGCAGCTAGATGGATAAAGTGCTGGGCCTGGAATCAGGGAGATTCATCTTCCTGCATTCAAATCTGGCCTCAGACACTTCCTAGCTGTGTGATCCTGGGCAAGTCACTTAACCCTATTTGGCTCAGTTTTCTCATCTGTAAAATGAACTGAAGAAAGGAATGGAAAATCACTCTGCCAAGAAAATCACAAATGGAGTCAGACAGGATTGAAAAAAAACTTAACAACAACAACAACATTAGAATTAGAACTAGGAGGGACCTTAACTCCTGATTTTACAGTTGAGACCCAGAAGAGAAATATCTTGCCCAGGTTTGCACCATGGGTTGCAGAACCAAGATCAAACTCATGCTCATCAAGGGAGATGTCGTAGAGTTTTGATCCTGGTTTTCTCACTTTCCATTTATTGCAATCCATTCTGACCCTCTTAGGAAGTACCAGCTACTTTTCTTCCCCTAATCGAACTACCCTTCCCCATAAGCACTCCTTCTCTTTGTGCCTTCTTAGGCTTTTCTCTCCTGTCTCTTGAAGACAGCCTGATACAGTAGAAAGATTGATGGATTTTAAGTCAGAGAACCTGGTTTTGCTGGCTCAGTTATGGACAAATCTTGTCCTGGATGGGCTTCAATTTCCTAATCTATAAAATGATTATCTATAAAGCCAGATGGTCTCTATTTTAGCTTTAAAGCTATGGTCCTATGATCACCTCTGTGATAGTTTTCCCACAAGGCATTTCATCCCTTCTTCCCTATCGACAAACCTTATCCATCTTACAGGTATCAGCTCAAGTCAATCTCTTCCTTGACAATTTAGCCCAGGGAGTGCTCTCCTTCCTTAGGGTTCCCATAGTTGCATAGGTCCTCCATTTGGTTGAAGTTGCCTGCCTCATTGGTTGCTCTTTTGTGGGTGCATCAAATTTCCCCAACAATATTGGAAACATTTTTAAGATAAGGACCATTGTATGTCATCATATCCCTCGAGACAGGCTCATGACATTCATCACCGTATAAAGGTAAAGCTGCAGTATCTAGTATTATATAAATCAACAGAGTTTATGAAATGCATACTCCACAATAGACACTGTGCTAGGTTTTGGGCATAAAAAGATAAAATGTAACAGTTGTCATTTAATGATTTTAGATCCCAGCTTTCCAAACTGTACTGGATGGATTCTGAGGTTCCTTATAGCCAAGGCTGTGCTAGAGTCAATTCTAACCCAAAACATCAGAGTGATTTTAAATTTTTAGTATGAGCATTTGTGATTCAGAAATTGGCAATGGCTATAAAGCGGGGGTTGACTTAGTTGTTTTGTGGATTGCCTAGACTTAAGAAATCAATAGAAAAAATATGTTAATAAAGCAGATAAAATTAAAAGTATGTCATATGTACATTTTCCCCCTGGAGAGCTAATTGTTAAACATTTGTTGACACATCAAGGCTTACAATTCATGTATGCCTTTAAGATATTTATATTTAATGGGGAAAGCAACAGGTGTATATTTCCAGTATTTGGAAAATAAATACAAGCTAGTTTGGGAAGGAAGAGTACAAGTAGTTGGCGAGATTTAGAAAGATCTCAACTTGAGCTGAATCTTAAAGAAAGTAAGGGGATTCTAAGATTTGGAGGATACCAAGTAATGCATTCCAGACATGTAGAATATCCTATACAAATGAACAAAGACAGAAAACAGAGTATTGTATATGAAGATAGCAAAAAGTTCAGTTTGGCCAAATCCCAAGGTATGGGGAAGAGAATAAGGCAAACTTTGGCTGGAAAGATAGCATGAAAGCAGACTGCTAAGGCTCTAAAAGACTAGCAGAAATTACTTTATTCTAGAAGCAAAAAGAAGCTACTAGAATTTATTGAGAAAGGCAGTAACATCCAATAGTCAAAATTGCATTTAAATCATTATTAAATATATGTTATTTGATTCATCAGCTTTGGATCATCTTCTAAATTAAGCATTGGTACTTTAAACCCTGAACATTGGCCAAGAGTACAAATTTCTCAGGCTGGAAAAGAATCCTAGCCTAATTATTTGATGTGTGAGCACAATGTATGTCCCCTATTCTTAAAGGTGTCCAGAAAAGGCTAAGTCACATCTTTTCTTAATTGTCCATTCCATTGTCTTACAATTTCCATAGTCATATATTTTTTCTGAATTTCTAAATTATGACATTACTTCTTCCTGTTGTGTCCTGACTTTTTTCCTGGCACCATCCTCAGGTCATCCTGATTATAAAAGAAGAATATGTTAGGTGACCTAGAATTATAAAATTTCAGAACAGGAAAGCACCCTACAGACTAACTAGTTCAATCTAATCATTTTATAGATAAGGAAACTAATGCATAGAAAGTGGAAATAACTAGCCCAATATCGCACAAGAAGTTAGTGTCAGTCCCAGGACTCCAATATAGAATTCATGATCCAACATTTTTATCATTCTTGCTTGCATGACCCACCTCATCTAGAACTCTAATGGGTTAAGAACTATCATTATGCCATAAAAACTTAGTAGGGTAAGATGGAGAGTTATAAAGTCCATCTGATATAGAAGACTATAAAGACCCTAAAGAAAGAGACAGACAGACAGACAGACAGAGAGGGTGGAGTAAAGGATATTTATTAAACACATTATGTACTAAGTGTTATGAATACTTATATAAGCAAGCAAGCTAGTGCCTGACTTCAAGGATATTTTATATTCTAAGGGAGAAGACAATACATATAAGAAAGTGATGGCCAGGTAGGAAGGTTTTAATCCTCACAGGTATAATGATTGTTTCATGGGATAATATTTTAAAATGAGTACTCCATTATTCCCCAATTAATAAATGGCCAAAGGATACCAATAGGCAATTTTCAAAGAAAGAAATCCAATGTGGCTCTCTTCAACAATGAGATGATTCAAACCAATTCCAGTTGTTTAGTCATCGATGAAGAGAGCCATCTACACCCAGAGAGAGGACTGTGAGAACTGAATGTGGTTCACAACACAGCATTTTCACTCTTTTTGTTGTTGTTTGTTGGTATTTTATTTTGCTTCTCTCTTTTTTCTGGTTTGATTTGATTTTTCTTGTGCAGTAAGATAATTGTACAAATATGTATGTATATATTGGATTTAACATATATTTCTACAGTGTTTAACATATATTGAACTATTTACCATCTAGGGGAGAGCATGGGGAAGGGAGGGAAAATTGGAGCACAAGGTTTTGCAAGGGCTAATGTTGAAGAATTGTGCATGAATATGTTTTGAAAAATAAAAAGTTTTAATAGATATATGTATGTATATATCTAGATATAAAGAAAAAATCCAAGCTATTAGTAGTCGTATAAAAATATTCTGAATTACTAATAATTTGAGAAATATTAACTAAACTGAGGTACCACTATATATCCATTAGATTGGCTAAGTTGACAAAAAAGAGAGCTGATAATGAGAAAGAAGGTACTTTAAGGTCTTCTTGGTTGTTGCATACTGGTTCAATCATTCTGAAAAATATGTGGGAACTATGTCCAAAATACGTTCAACTTTACATAGCCTCTGATGTAATGATACTGCTAGTTGGGCTATCCCATGAAGAGAATCAAAGAAAAAGGAAAATAACCAAATGTACAAAAATATTCAGAACAACTCTACTTTTGGTAGCAAAAAATTGGAAATTAAGAGGATTTCTAGTGTTTGGGGAATTGTTGAACAAGTTTGTGATGAGTGCTATTTTAAAAAAATGAGTAATGAAATGGTTTCAGAAAAACCTGGGAAGAATTTTGTGAACTGATACAAAGTGAAGTGAGCAGAACCATGAATATAATTTATAGAGAAACAACAATATTATAAAAAGCAATCAACTTAGAAATTCTGGTCAACTTAATGACCAACCACAGTTTCAAGGGACGCATGATAAAGCATGCTATCCTCCAAATAGAGAACTGATGGACTCAGAGTACAGACTAAAACTATTCTTTTTTTCTTTCTTTCCTTCTCCTTACTTTTCTTTTCTTTCCTGATTTCTTTCTTTTTTCATTGTGAATGTGTGTGTGTCTGACTCTGTTATAGCTCATCTGGAAATTGGTTTTGCATGAGTATCCATATTGGTAATGGATTTTGTTTTTATTGCTGTCTCAATGGCTAGGGGAAAAAGGAGTGAAGTGGGGAGAGAGAGAAAATTCAGAATTGAAAATAAAATTTGAATTAAAAATGAATGCATTGTTGTTGGGGGTTTTTTGGTGATGATTTTGGAGAGAATGGAAACCTCTCTAGAGTTCTGGAAGACAGGAATAAGGCTTAAAGGACTGATATGTGGGGGCAGCTATGTGGGCAAGTGGATAGAGCACCAGCCCTGAAGTCAGGAGGACCTGAGTTCAAATGTGGCCTCAGACACTTAATACTTCCTGGCTGTGTGACCCTGGGCAAGTCACTTAACCCCAATTGCCTCAGGAAAAAAATAGATAAAAATAAAGGATCGATATGTGGTAAATATCCTTGTAGCTGTCTTCTTCTATGTCATAAGCCAGCATATTTCCTGTTGCTTTTGATTGGGAAACTATTTTTAAGAACAGGTTTTAATTAGTATAGATTATAGGGGTGAATCAAACTGAGAGTCAAGGGATTTGTAGAAAGAGGCTTAGAGTGGGGAGGACATCTTTCATAATGCCCCTTCATCCCACCCCAACTTTTCCATCCAGATAAAACTAAGTTTTAAAATGAATAATAAGAAAGCCTGTGAGGGATAAAGAATCTATAAGAGTTCTTTAAAGTTTAGGCATTCCAAAAAGCATTTGTTTATTCCTACTCTCTCATTTTACAAGCATTGAAATGGCAGCGTAAGAAGAGTCATCTGCTCCAGATCATCCAAGCAATGAGTAGCAAAAGGCAAGATCAAACCCCATTCTTCTAAGACTTCTAAGGCTAGGTCCAGGTTAAACAACAAAAAGTCTCAAAAGATAACTGCATTTAGTCAAAAGCCCTGTATTTTCTATTGTACTAGTTGACATAATAGACTGCTAAACTTGGAGTCAAGAGAGCATAAATTTAAATCTTGTCTCAGGATGATTAGCTGTTAACTAGGCCTGTCACTTAACATCTCTCAGCCTTAGTTTCCCCATCTATAAAATGGGGATAAAAATTACACCTACTTTGTGAGAATCAAATGAGAATATGTAAAATATAATAATAATAATAATAATAATAATGTGATGTATTATGATATATATGCATATATATATAATTGCAAACCTTAAAGCACTATGTAAATGATGGTGATGATGAATTTCGAGGTCTGTTTCCCCATCTCTAAAATGAGATAATAGTTTGCTCCTTACTTTTTACTTGCTATTTCTGTGATATTAGGCAAATCACTGAAATTGACCAACAATTTACTTAAGTACCTACAATTTACCAGACACCATAATAGGCATTGGGTATACAAAGACTGTATGAATGAACACAGAGATAAAAGATATAGACCTCTTGTCTTATTTTATTTGTTTTGCCCTTTCTGGGGCTCTATTTTCCCATATGTAAAACTAGGGATTGAATGAGATTATTTCCAAAATGCATTCTATTGTTAATTTTAAGATCAAAACTTCTGAACTACAGGAGAGAGAAGCAGTCCTATTAATCCCAGGGGAGCCAAAGAATCTAAAGACTGAGACCAGAAAATACTGCCTGGTAGAGACTTCTCTTAAAAAGTAAAATAAAGCTAGATTTGCAGGATACTGAGGATGGTCTTAGTCCTAATAGGATCAACTCCCAGAGATGCTTTTCCTTCTCAGATATTCCCCCAAGAGCAATATTCAGATTTTTCTATTCTTATGCTGAGCACTGAACCAGAGGAGAGATGCCAAGAAAGTGGTGGAGAGTGGGGAGAAAGAGGAGGGAAAGAGTATCAGCTGGCAGCAGGGCAGCAGTAGGTTTCTGCTGACAGGCCCTGAGGACACTTGGGTTCCCTCCAGAACCCTTTTCCCTCAGTTAGCTGTGCGATGGAGTCCTCAGCTGGTTGACAGTGAATTGATTTTTCAGTGCCTTGTCTCTGGGTGACTTGTCCCTGCAATGAGATGGAGGAACCGACTGGAAATAGAAGGCACAATGAAGAATTTGCTTTATAGTAGCTCAGTTTTCAGAGATTATTTTGACTTCTGTATTTTGGAAATAAGGATAAGACTGACATGAGAAAGACAGAGACAGAGAGAAATGGGAAGAAAAGGAGAAACAGAGCACAGACACAGAAACAAAGAGATCGAGACAGAAAAAGAAAAAAAAAATACAGAGACAGGAATAGAGAAAAGAAAGGGACTGAGAAAGAGAGTAAGAGAAAGACAGAAACAGAAAGAGAGATATAGAGACAGAGAGATGGAGACAGAGATAGAAACAAAGAGAGAATCAGAGGGACTGAGGTGGAGACAAGAATACTGTACTCATCTGTACATCACTGTACTGTTCCTTTATGACAGCTGACTGCCCTAGGGAGAAAATCAGCCTGGAGGCTTAGAAACTAGTGTTTAAAATGTCCCCCTGCTCTCCATCCCCCAATCCCCTCTTCATCCCAACAAAGACTAGAGGGCTGGACAGAAGCAGGTGGTATCCAGACTTACTGGGTCACAAGGCTAGGAGGAGTTGAGGTGGGGGTGAAATCTTCATTTTCATTAAAGATAATTGGTTCCCAGAAGCCTCAGGAGGAGTTCCTCAGTCCTCAGAACACAAATACTTGAGTTTAATTTACATAATAGGCTAAGGGTGAGTGGAGACTGACCAAAGAGGAGCCAGGCCTTGGAGCAGGCCTGGGTTTGGCCTTTCTGCTGGATTATAAACAGCCTTCATAATATTCATTCTCTGCCTGATTCTAACCCAACATTGGTCTTGAGTGAATAGGGTGTTGTTATAATGATGAGAAAAAGAAGTCTTCTAATTTCCTGAGAAGCCAAAACAAAAGGCACATTATAAAAGGTTCAAACAGAATCTCTTGCTCTCTTTTCTGGGGGCTTTTCAGTGATTAAGATACTTGTAAGTTTTTGGGTGGGGAACTGTGGCAAGTTGCATTCTCCCACATTCTGCCATGTGTCTATAAACACATAGTGCCTCTGTTTCTTTGTATTTATTTTTTCCCCAGATCTTAGTGAATGACTATCATGAACTAGAAGCATCCTGGTGACCAGTGACAACATTAAAGGTATATAGGTTCTGTCAAGAAGCAGAGTTTTAGAAACAGTAACAACAACTGTCCAAACCGCTTGACTGAGCCCACCAATTGCTGGACAAAACATGATGCTTTGGAAGTAAATGGCTCACCTGAGCAAGGGAGAAACTTATCCAAAGCCTAACCCTAAGCTCATACTGAACTTCTTGAGACCCCCTTGAAGGGGAAAAAAAGTCTAGAAATATCAAAGTGCTTATCAATTCTATTCATTCTCTATGCAGCTATCGTTTTAGAATGGTACTTTTAGGATCATCTCACTCTCCTAGAGACCCTGTAGATATGAAAGGGATTAATATCCCCTCTGGCATGAGGATATTTTAGAATTCTTCCCTTTGCTATACTTTTTCAGTCAATATCCTTTTGAAAATGCTAACCGATGTAACAGGCTGATCAATAATATGGAAACATCGTGGTATGGGGCTTGTGAACAGTACTATTAGAAACTCCAGGATAAAATCTGAAGGGCATAAATAATCAACTTCCCTCGGGGGACCAGAGCTACTAATGGAAGTAGGGCTTGGGAAAATGAGCCTAGAGACTACAACATTTAAAAGAATGGTAAAAGCATTCATATCTAATACCATGGAGCTTTGGGGTGGCTACACTCAGACTTGTATTCTAGGGTCTTGAAGACAGAACCAGCCAAAAAGTCTGTAATACTGTTCTTGGGTTTGACTTCAGTTTAAGTAAGTCAATACTAGGTATAGCCCTCAATGGTCCTTGAACCATAATATACTGTTGATTCCTTCTCTTCATTCCCAATACCATTCTTTAGTTGTCCATCTCTACTGTGTTCTAATTTCTTGGTTAAGAGATCTAGATTATAAATTTTTGTTTCCTTGAAGACTCAGTTCAAATATCACTTACTGCATGAAGATTTTCTCTATTCCTACTTCTCCAATGCCCTCACCCTCCCCAAACTACTTTATACTTATTTTGATATATTCAATATAAACTGATTATATACATGTTGTCTCCCTAAATGAGATATAAAGTTAGAGGCTGTTATCATTTTTAATCTTTCTATCTTCAATGTCTAGCACAGGATTTGGTGCACAGTCAGTGCCTAATAAGTGTTGTTGATTGGTTTAAGTAAAACAAACATTTATTGTTTATCTTGGACAAAGCTCAATGTTGAGGTAGGCTTCTCCTCTAGCCCATTCTTGTCTTTTCTTTTAACTTCAATTTACTTTTCAGGGATTGTCCTACCCAAAGAGTTTCTTGAATTTGCTTAATTTTCATTAGCCCCACAGAATATGACCATAAATTGATTATTTTTATTGAATTGTCAGGGTCTCAGTCTATCTCAAGTGATGGCTTCTTCTCTTCCTTTGCTAGATCCTCTTCCTCTTCCAATCTTAGAATGATAAAATTGAAAGTATTCTACATTTGGAGTTAGACAATCTAGATTCAATTATTTGCTACTTATATGATCTTGAGCTAATTTTACTTCACTTGGACTTGGTCTTCTTTTTATAAAAGAAAGGGCTATATGTCCTCTAATGTCCTTTTTTAGAGTTAAAATCTACATCCCAAATGCAGGCATTCCCCAACGTTTTGCCCTTAAGCTTCTTTCCTGTATCTATTGCTCCCTCTCAGTAACCTTAACTATTATTGCAAAATCCTATCTAATCTTATGAGAAAATGATTATGTTCTTACTAAATTAATAACTAATCTTATATGGGATTCAAATATCTTTTTAACCACTTTGCCTTATTCAAAACCCAGTCTTTTAAAGCATATAAAATGTTACTAATATTAATTATTAATATTAGTAATAGTATTCTTAAAATCCAGCCTCTAAACGATATTCCTGAGCTTGACCAAAGAATTCACCTCATTGAAATCATCTTATCTAGGTGGAATTCTTAAACCTCACCATGATACATTGTATGTTGAATGGGTGAAAGAATGAATCTTTTGTATCTATTGCTGGAGGATGGATAATCTAAAAATACTGGAAGAATCAAGTCATGTCTTCGAGTCCTTCATTAGAAAAAAAATCATTCCTTATTATTATATTCATTCTTTTATTAATTGTTAGCCAAACAAAGCTGATTTCTACCTGTCAGGGACAATCCTTTTTCTAAAGGTATTTAACCATTCAGTGATCTCCAAGATTTATCTCTGGTTTCTGAGAGGACCACTCACCTCAATTTATTAATTATTTGGTAGCCATAATTAATAAATTGATCGCTAATTACCCAAAATTCTATCTCCTGGGTTTTTCATTCATTTTACATCTTACCTCCAATTCACCCTATAGATGGATAGGAAAGTTACTCTCTGGCTTCAACTATGCCATTCCCCTACTCCAATATCTTTGATAGTTCCCCATCCTTACTGACTAAAGTTCATAATGCCAAGCTTTGTAGTTAAACTCTCTGCAATCTGATTCCAATCTATCTTTCCATGTTATCTCTCTATGTATACCTTCTGCTCCAGTCAAACTCAAATACTCACTATTGCCCAAAGGCTCTTTATATTTCCCACCTATTTATCTGTATTAATGATGTTCTTTTCTATCTTGGATTTCTTTTTTTCCTCATTTCTTTTTTGCCTTTTGAACTCCTGTCTTTCCATCAAATAATATCTATTTCACTAATGAAACCTTCTCTGATTTATATTTATGTGCCCAGAGCAACTGGTTTCTTCCTCTTCAGAATGGTAGTCATCTGTTCTCTCTCCCTTCAATCCTCCTTTTGTTAGCCTTCCTATCTCAGTTGTCATCTTTTCTCTACTTTCTCTTTGTGGAATATGGAAAAAGAAAATTTTTTTCCCATTTGAGACTCAAGCCTACCACTTTAGGTTTTGTTTGCAATTTCATTTATCTCTGGCCAGGAAAGTATTTTTCCCCTTATGATGGTACTAGAAAAATTGTACTTTCCTTTCTTCTTTGTTCCTAGCTTATGTTCTCCCTTAACCCACCTTAAAAAAAATTTGTTTTTCTTACAATGGTTGGCTTATTTGAAGTATTCTAGTATCTCTGACTATCCATTGTTCCTTTGATACTTCTTTTGAATTCCCATTTTCCATACTCCTCCTTTCTTCTCCTTCTGTTTCCTTCTCTGCTTCATGGAGCTCTTCCATATCCCACTTTTCCTGTTCCAGTTAAACAACCTATTTCTGTTGCTTTTCTCATACTTTGAATTTGAGCACCCTAATTCTTTGTATAATTAATCTGAGGAGTTTTCATACTTAATTATTAAAATTATAATTGGGTATGTTTTTAAATTTCTTCTTTATAAGACTCTAAACCCCAGAGGGCAAGATCCGTATATTATTTGTGTTTGTCCTCAACCTAACATGGAACCTTGCACCTCATAGGTACTTATTGAATATTTCTTGAATCAAACAAAGTATTACCTTATGATATCAAGATGTTACAGAATTGTCTAGTGGTTAGAACTGCTATTGGAATCAGGAAGACTTGGATTTAAGTCCTGCCCTTGTCTCATACTATCTGTAAACCATAGGCAAACCACTTTAGTGGCTTGAAAGCAATTGCTCTGAGCTACATAAATATAAGTCAGAGAAGGTTTCACTAAGGAAATATATATCACTTAATGGTGATATATATATATGTATATATGTATAATATATAATGGGAAGGTAAGAGTTCAAAAGGGAAAAAAGAAGGATCTTTAGTGCCCCGTGTAACTCTTTAAATAATAACTGATGGGCCACCTACTAACCTGCATTAATGCAGAGCATTTCCATAATGGAGAGTCTCTCATACTGATGAAATCATAGGCCTGGGACTCAATTCACTTCTCCCAAAAATCAAAGCAGGGAGGGAATGTGATGTGGTAGTTAGGTCACTGAATATGAGTTTTAGCCTTCAGGTTCTGCTACTTCCTAGTGAGACAAACTGCTTCCATCTCTGAGGTTCAGTTTCTTCATCTGTGAAATGGTAATAGTGCCCACTCTCCTTCATGTGATAAACAATAGATAATGGAATGAAAGTGCTTTTATAAAGATATAAACTGTAAAGTACTGTGTAAACCATCATAATTATTATTTCTATTTCAAAAGCCATCCTTTCTGCCTGCAAAAAAAAAAAGTTTTTAAAATGCTTTCAGGATAGTAATCAAGAGTCATAGTCTTTAGTACTTATTGATGCTGTTCAGTCATTTTCAGTCATGTCCAACTCTTTGTGACCCCATTTGATGTTTTGTTGGAACAGATAATGTAGTGAATTGCCAGTTCCTTCTCCAGCTCATTTTACAGATGAGGAAACTGAGCCAAACTAGGTTAAGTGACTTGCCTAGGGTCATACAGCTAGTCAGTGTCTGAGGCTGGGTTCCATCTCAGGACTTCTTGATTCTAAGCCAGGTGCTCTGTCCATTAGTATTTATTTCCACTTATTAGCTGTGTGATTTTGGGAAAGAGAACCCATTTTTCTAAATTTTCAGATTCTTCATCTATAAAATGAGAATAATGACCACTACCTGTCCCATACAAATAAAATGAAATAATGCAAATAAATATCTCTGGAAATTATAATGAAACAAATACATTATCACTATTAATCCTTCTAATTCCCTATCTCAAGGATGAAGATGAAATCTACAACACCTTCCATCATCTTCCACTAAGCATGATAGGATCATAGATTTAGTGTTGGAAGGGATTGTAGAATTGATAGACTCCCACCTGATCATTATACCAACAAGGAAACCGTGGCTTAGGGAAGTTAATTAAATTTCCCCAGATTAGTGATAGGGCTAAGATTTCAAATGCATAACTGTAACTGCAGGGATAGCTTTTTTATTTTGATTTTTCCTTTGTACTGTTCTACCCCTAGCAGGAGGGTTTGGGGAAAAGAACTGTTTGATTAATTAATTGATTCATTCCAAATGATCCTTTTAGAAGGGTAGAAAATAAATCAACAAGGATTAAGCCCCTATTACTGGCTAGACATTATCCTCTAAGGATAGAAAAACAAAAGCGCAATCACCCCATCTCTAAGGGAGCATGAGTTTAAGTGGAGGACATAGCATAAGAGCAAGTGTTCCCAGCTCTTAAACTGTTGGGACTTCAGAAGTCATCCTGTCCAGTCCTCTTATTCACTGATGTAGAAATTAAAGCTTTGACAGGTTGAGCAAGTGGTCCAAAGTTATAGTAAGCATTTCAGGTAGGACATACAAGATCCATTACCTATCCTGAAAGCTCTAAATCCAAGGACTCATTCTATTCTGCTACTTTCCTGGGCTTATGGCAGATCTAGCCAGCTCAGCTCAGTCCAGTCCAGACCAGCTCATCCAACATGAGCAATCTGACAATAATAAGGTGCTAGAGGACTTTGCAGAGCAATAGCAAATGCACACAGCAGGCAATAAAGTTTGTCCAGCAAGGGAATTGATTGCATTTTTGGCTTTTCAAGGGATCATTACAAACAGCTGGTTAGGAGGGGATGGGAGGAGATTGCAAGATGATAAGGAATCATCTGGGTCTACAGAACCCATGGGGCTCTTTATGCCTTTCTCTGAAGCACTTAGGATAGATGAGAGTTGTCATTTAAGGGAATAAATAATACCATTTAAGGCTTTGCCTGGAAAACTCAATTGGTTTTACATATCTCCTGGTTACTAGGCTCCTGGTTGACAACAGTAGAAAGAAGTCCAGGGCTGGGAGATTAAGGTGGGAGCATTACAGAGAAGCAAAGGCAACAAGGTAACTGTGGATATAGTGCCAGGCCCAGAGTCAGAATTCAAATCTGGCTTCAGACACTTACTTGCTGTGTGATGCAAGGCAAATTACTTCATCCTGTTTGCCTCAGGTTCCTCTTTTGTAAAGTGATCTGGAGAAGGGAATGACAAACCATTCAAGTATCTTTGCCAAAAGAGTTGGAATGCAACTGAACAACAATTTCAGAGAAATCTAGGACATGCTCAGAGCAAAAGCATTTTTATTAGGATTAATATTAAAATCTATGCACTTGATCCTTAGAGCAACATTGAGAAGTAGGTAATATCAGCATTATTACCTCTATGATGAGGAAACAGTCAGCAAAACTAAGCAGTTTGGCTGAGATCACTAAGGGAGCCATAGGCAGAGAAAAATTTAAATCCAAATCTCCTAACTTCAGGGCAGACATCACTGATGCTTCCGGGACAAAACAATTGGCCACAAGCCAGCCTAAGAAAACAAACCTATCCTCCAAAATGATCTTTCTAAAGAGGTCTGAAATCCCACTGTTTTAATTTTACTCTTTTGATTTTATACATTTCCTGTCTACAAGCATCTTAAAATGTAAATCGTATTGACAAGACTAGAACCCTAGGGTGTTGTGAATCCCAATAACTTGTTGTATTGATAAGTACTCTATCTACATTATTAACAGGAGTTTTCTAGTAGAGTCACTTTTTTTTCCCCTATATCAGTTGGTATAGAAAACCAATAATAGAAACAAAAATCAGATTTTGGTTGGGGTTGAGGGAGCTGTGTGACACAATTCCCTTTTTTTATCCTGCCTCAGCTTCCCTAATTGTTCTGTCTCAGTTTCCCTGGTTGCAACCCTCCTTTTCTGCCCATTAGAACTGAGATAATGAGGGCTATGGAGATCTGACATTCCAGAAGATAAAACTCTAGATGACCTATCTGAGCTACCTAATTGGCATTGTTTATAACTCTAAGTTTCAGACTTCCTGCTTCTAAGCTGGACACCTCCCAGTTTGTAAGAATTTATGGTCCTACCCCCCCACCCTGTCAGAATCAGATTGATGGCCCCTGCCTGGAGATTCCCACGCATCACAGTTTAGACATCACCCCCTGCCTTTGTTTAGCTACCTGAGCTAAGAATTATAAATATGTCATTGAGAATTCACATATGCTGCTGGATGCTTTGGACATCAGTCTTGGGGGCCTCATGCCCCCAGCACAATCTCTCCCTCTCAGAAATCCAAATAAAATATTAAAAACTCTCTAATCTCTATCTTGCCTCAGTTTCTCCAGCATTACAATACTCAGCCAAAAAGCCTAAGCTCAAGTCATCTCTATTTGAGCCCCAAAGATGGCAGCTTCTTGGTTGAGAGACAAAAAATCCTGAATTAGTGTTTGAGTAACAGGAGTTCCTGGCCTTATTTGAATTCTTTTTTTAAATAATATTTTCTTTTCCTCCTGGTTACATGCAAAGACAATTTTTGACATTCATTTTTAAAATGTTCTCTTTCCCTTTTCCATCTGTCTCCCTCCCTGAGACGGTAAACAATTTGATATATTTACCAAAATTCTTGCTCCTTGCATATTTATAGTCAATGATGGAGAAAAAGAACTTGGAGGCAGGGCAGAAAGAAGAATTCTTATTCCACTTGCTATGTGTAAATTTTATCTCATTTGACCCTCACAACAACTATGAAAGATAGGCACTGTTATTATCCCTATTTATATCTGAGGAAATTGAGGTAAATAAAGGGTAAGTAAATTGCCAAGGGTTCCAAAGCTAGTGTCTTTGGTCAAATTTGAACTCACATTTTCCTTGCACTCTATTCATTGAGTCACCTAGCTGCTGATAACAGAAACAGAAGATGGATATTGCAGGCACATGTGGTTTCAAACACATGATACTATAAAAGAATTACATGGCTGAAGGATAAGCTTTCTTGAACCCCCAATACCTGAAATAGTTGGAGTTACTAAATTATGGTGAGTTTCTAGAAAATTGGTGATACATAGTTACTGGGTAATTAATCATTGTATTAATAATTCTAGCAATATTTAATAAAAGGGATCAATGACATTCTTGAATGCCTAAAACCCCTCATGGAATTCTCTCAATACTTTTAAGTCTTTGGAAGAGTGGGTATTCCTGAGGATGGCAATCAACTTTGATTGGTTAACAATTAATGAGAAGAATGAATATTATGAGAGGTGAGCTTACTCTAATGAGGGACTGGGGACTATGACTCTGATCACTCAATCTTAGTGAAAGAGTCTTTTCTATACCTTTATAACTTCATCTAGCATAATCTAGACAAAAGGGATAAACCCACTTCTAGCCAAACCTGTTTTGAGTAAAACACAGTGGGAGGGAATTCATCAGTTCCCCTAAACTAAAATTTCTTTACCTTTTGATCAGATCTCAGTTTTCTAGTTGAGTCAATTTCACCCAAGATTTCATCTTATTATGAGCCTTGCACTTCAAAGGTTGTTGGAATAACCTGCAGGGACTTGTTTCTAAATAAGGAAAGAGAAGGGGGAAAAAAATCTTAGAACTGATTTAATAATTGGCTATTAAGAGAGGAAAAAAATAATCATTTCACTGGGAGTCTTCTTGTGAGAGAAAAATATGTTCTGGATAACATCTTCTCTTGGAGAAAAAGATCTCATGTGTGATCCCCCATAGACAAAGAAATATCAAATGACTACACAGAACTTGGAGGAGAGGGGAGGAAAACAAATGACCTGGACTTTGCCCTGAGCTATTTACTGGGAGTTGTTTGAACAATGCAGGTTTGATAAATAGGATCTTCCTCTTTAGCTAAAGGAGATTTTCCAAAGAAAGGACTCCAGGATGGTATAGAGCCTTGAATCCATATCATATTAGTATTGATTGAGGGAACTGGCATGTTTAGCCTGGAGGGAAGAAGACTCAAGGGGAGCATGGTAGCTCTACTCAAGTATTGGAAGGGTTGTCATCTGGAAGAGGGGATTAGCCTTGTTCTGTTCTGTCCCAGCAGGCGGAATCAAGAATGGTGGGTGGAAGTTGCAAAGCAGCAAATTTCGTTTGGATGTCAGTAAAAGCTTCCTAATAATTAGAGCTATTCGAAAATATAATTGCCTGGAGAGATATGATGGTTCTCTCCCCCTGCCCCCTTTCCCCTCTCTAGTGAGTGATTGCAAAGGGAGAAAGAAGAAAGATTTTGATGGGTTTTAAATGCCAAAAAGAGAATTTTCTATTTGACCCTGGAAGTACTAGAGAGTCACTGAAATTAGTTACTTGATAAGACTTGGACTTTAAGAAAATCACTTTGTGGATAAAACACCTGTCATGGAATCAGGAAGACCTGAGTTCAAATTTTACCTCAGGCACTTAACACTGACTAGTTGTGTGACTGTGCAAATCAATTAATTCCAATTGCCTTACAAAAAAAAAAAGGAAAAAAAAAGAGAGGAGAAAGAGAGAAAGAAAGAAAGAAAGAAAGAAAGAAAGAAAGAAAGAAAGAAAGAAAGAAAGAAAGAAAGAAAGAAAGAAAGAAAGAAAGAAAGAAAGAAAGAAAGAAAGAAAGAAAGAAGTGAGGGAGGGAGGGAGGGAGGGAAGGAACAAGGAAAAGAAGAAAATCACTTTGGTAGCTCAGCGGATGATTGATTAGAATGGGGAGAGGAAAATCAGTTAGTAAACAATAGTCAGAAATAAGGTGATAAGAGCCTGACCAGGGTGATAGCTGTATGAGTGGAGAGTTGAGGGGACTTATATGACAGATATTTTGAAGGAGACATAAGACTTAGTAACAAATTGAATTTGTGGAATGAGTGTGGGAGAGAAATTGGAGATGATGCCAAAATGAGTAGTCTGAGTGACAGGGAAGATGGAGGTGTCTATGACAGTAATAAGGATATTTGAAAGAGAAAAAAGTTTGGAGAGAAATATAGAATTCTGTTTTGGATATATTATGTTTAAGATGCCAATAAGACATCCAGTTGGAAATGTTCAAGTAGTAGTTGATAATGAAATGCTGGAGGTCAAAAGAGAGGTTAAAATTGGATGATTAGACCTGGAAATCCTATGCATTTCAATAATAATTGAAGCCTTGGGAACTGATGAGGTCATCAAGATTGCATGAGAGGAAAAGAAAAAAAAGAGTCCAGGATAAAGTTTTGGGGGACAATCAAGTGGGCATGATTTGTATGAAGATTCAACAAAGGAGTCTAAGAAAGTAGTCAAGACTGGGAGGAAGAGAACTAGGAGAGAAACAATAAAAATCTGGAGAGGAGAGATTATCTGAAAGTAGGGGAACAATAACATAAAAGGCTCTAGAATGGTCAAGAGTGATGAGGATAGGGTCAGCTAGATAGTAAGGACCTGAATTCAAATCTGACCTCAGCCACCTAACACTAATAGCTGTGTGTCCCTGGGCAAGTCACTTAACCCTAATTATCTCACACACAAAAAAGAAAGAAAATTAAAATGATGAGAATTAAGAAAAGGTCTTAACAATTAAGAAATCCTTAATGACTGCTGTTGAGTTATGAGTTTTTAATCCATATTGGCTAGATTTTAGAAGCTTGTGAAAAGAGAGGAAATTGAAGCAAAGAGTGTAGACAAGGAGTTTAGCTGATGAAAATAAAATAAACTTGTTTTTATATATATATGTATGTAAATGATACAGTAAATTGTACATAATAGATTTTCTATTTCATTTGTTATCTTTTAAATCTGTTATATTTGTTAAATTTTGTTATCTAAAAAAGATATATATATATATATATATATATATATATATATATATATATATATATATATATATATATCTTAAAAGAATTTGGTTGAGAAGAAGAGGAGAGATATAGGATAATAGGTTAAAGGGAATGGCAGAATAAAGATTTTGGGGGAATGGGAAAAATATGGATGTGTTTGCAGGCAGCAGGGAAGGAGCCAGTCATCAGGGAAAGAGTAAAAATAATACAAACATAATGAATAGAAACAATCCCTATTCACAAGGAGCTTATATAATTTATTTGAGAGAAGATGTAAACTCTTGAAAAACTAATGCAATTCTTTCAAACAGTATTATCCATTTATTAATTTACTTACTTTATCTGTTTAATAGACATTTGTTAAGTGTATATTATATGCAAGACATATAGAAAGACATATATAGAGAATATATATATAGAGAGAATATATATATATGCATATATATAGAAAGACAAAATATGGAGGGATTTCAATTTTTGTCAGATAAAAAAACTAGTCAGTTTATTATAATCTTATATTATTGCAGCCCTGAGGATGCAAAATTTAACAATAATGTAGTCCTTTACAGTAAAGGAGTTTATAATTTATGACATACAGTCATTTATCACTGAAGTCTAGTACAAGAGAAAGTGTTGTAGGTGGAGTTGAAACTAGCAGGAGGCAGATGTGCTTATGGACTAGAAGGCAAGGTAAGAGGCTACTATATTCTACTCTTACAAAATAACTATTGTCATATTGGCCCCACTCCTTCAATCAGCTACTCCATAAAAGCCAGTCAAGTTACTTGGCCCTCACATCGCTTGTCCTGAGCACCTCAGACCTAGATCATTAGGATGAGTAAGGACTCAGGAGGGAGAAAAAATTTTTTTCAGGAGAGAATCAATGGGGAAAATTAGGAGTACCTACCACCCAGACTAGCTAATAGTCTCTCCCTCTGCCTACTATATAGTAGTAAATTCTTACTAAGAAAACTAAGAAAATAATACTTATTATTAAAGAGTGATTGAAAAGAAAGCATTTTATAAATTATAAAACACTATATATAAAAGTGAATCTGATATGTCCCTCAATAACAACCCAATTCTCACTAGTGAAAAATACAAACTATATATGAGTTAATAAAAAAAGCACTTCTCAGTTTCACAAGTGATAGTAAATGCTTTGCAGATGAACTTTAGGGATTCTCTAGTCCAGTGGTGTTAAACTTAAATGCAAACTGACCTTAGAAAGCCACAAATTAATATTGTCTTTGTTGTGTTGAATTTCTATTTACTTTGCTAGATAGTTCCAATTACATTTTAATCTGGTTTCAGAGCACTCCAGTGTGCTGATGACGGCTACATTCTGCTGACATCTGTGATAACTTTTGTTCATTTCTTTATTAATCAGAAAACTGAGGCCCTATGCAGTGACTTGTATTGCTTAATATTATGCAGCTAATTCGGGCACTATATTTATACTCAGGGAATCTTGGTTCTAATACTGGCTCTGCCTCTCTTAGTGATCCTAACAACAAATTATTGTACTGGGACACCTGTCACAGCCTGTCTTCTCTTTTAATTGTTTTTATTCCTGCCACCTCATCTGCTGAATATTAAGGAGGAGTAATATCAAACACATAGTATAATCTCAACAAATAATTTTGTTGATGAATGAAAATAAATGATCAGATACTCTGTAGGCAGATAGTTATTTCTTCTATTTATAAAAATAAAGAATAATAACTCATGATTATCAAAAGAAAAATTGGAGTTGACAGAAAAGTGGTGAGTCCTTATAGCCCATTGTAATAGAGGATAGAATGGAACTGGTATCTCTTTTCTTTGTTTCTTGTACTACTATTCAGAAAACATTCTCATTAAGAGAGAAAATATTCTCCTTCAGGTTTAGAGTTGATTAGAATCTCCTTTGATCTAACTATGTGTTTTCCTCTTTATCATTATCTCAACATGCACAAAATTGTGTTCATCACCAAAGAAGTGGCACATGGTAACAGAACATTATATTTATGCCAGTGAATAATAGAAAACAATGATAGGATTATTAGAAAGAATATTTGCTTCAATACTTTAAGAATCTATGATTTCACTGATGAGGACACTGTGTCTATACCACAACATATATAAGACTTACGGGATGATTTTTTGAGAGTTATTGGGGTTAAAAAAATGTACATTTTTGTTGTTAACCTAGTGGTAAAAGGCATTGCCTTTAAAGTCAGAACAACTGACTTCAAATTCTGCCAGTCAAACTTCTCTAGAATGCCTTTTCCTCATTATAAAATGAAGGGATTGGTTTCTAAGAGTTCTGAGGGGTCTTCTAGGTTTTGATTTATGATCCTATGATTTCATCCAGGTTCCATGGACAAAGATTATATTGGATTATTATAGTAAAATTAGAGAAGGAAATGAAAAAAGATTCCTTAAGATTTTTTTTTGAATCCTCTTCTCTACACAAATGCATTATATAAGACTTAGAGAATTGAGGGAGGTGAAAGGACCCTAGACATTCAACCAACCCCTTTCATAGTTGAGGAAACAAACTCAGAAAGATTGAATGACATAGCAAATCATATAACTAAAAACTGAAATGACAATTAAACATAGAATTTGAACCTAGCATTCTTTCTATTACTCTGCAACTGAATCTTTTCTTCATTTAATACAGCATGCTATTGAGCCTCTGATTAAAAAATCTCCAATGTATGGGCATTTAATATCTCCCATAGCAGCTCATCTCATCTTTGAACAACATTAGAAAGATTTTCCTTTTATGGACTAGAAATCATCTTTTATTAAAGCTTCTGCTCATTCTTTCTGGTCCTGCGCTGTAGAACCAAGTACATGCCTAATCCTGCTCCACAAAAGCTTTCTTTAGATACTTGAAGACTCATTCCAATGATCATTCTCCAAAGAAGGAAAAAAAGAGAAGGAAAATAAGATTGGAGTATTTCAGGCTTCTTACCACCCTTCATTATGATCAAATTCTCATCCATTGCAAACATCCATTTTATTTGTTCTCTCCTATCTTTAGCTTACTACATAGCATTTATCCTCTTTACTTTTTTTTTACTTTATTTTACATTTATACTCTTGAAGGCAACAATGGAATTTTGATGACTCTCTGGAATACCACAAGGCATTTATATAGCACTTTTAGACTTTTCCAATTTTTAGATTAAAAATTTCAGGGAGAAATGGCAGAGTAAAGGCAGGAATTCACAATCCTCTCCCCTAAACCATTCCAAATTTCTTTAAATAGTGATTCTAAACAAATTTTAGAACATCAGAATATACAAAAAGACAGAGTAAAACAATTATCAGTTAGGGTGAGATGGCCTTGGGAATCCAACGTACTAGAAATAGGCATGAACAGTTGTGGTGGTAGTAGCTTCAGGAAGTCTCAGTTCACAGGAAATAGTACTAGAACTGAGGAAGGTGTTTGTTACCTTACACACTAGATCCTACAGCTCCAGAGAACCAGGGACACTCCTGACAATTCCAGGTCATAAAAGAGTGCTTGTGGTCAGGTCCTTAGAAGGATTTCTGAAAACAGCTGCACAAAACTCCTGAAGTTTGGGACAGCACACCCTCCACCCTTGAAACAAAGCCCTACTTTAAAAAAGAGTTAAAAGCAGAATAACAGACTGGGAAAGTGGATGGACAATAGAAAAATATTCTGCCCATAAAAAGTTACTATGATGACAAGGAAGATCAAAATACAGAAGATAACTCAGAAGATAACAAAGTCAAAGCTCCTACAACCAAAATCTAAAAGAAAAATAAGAATTGGCTTTAGGTCATGGAACAGCTCAAACATGCTTGTGAAAATCAAGTAAGAGATGAAATTAGGAAAATAATTGAAAAAGCAAAATTGGCCAATTGAGAAAGGAGGTGCAAAAGCTCACTGATGAAAATAATTCCTTAAAAATAGAATTGAATAAATGGAAGCTAATGACTTCATGAGAAATCAAGATATAATAAAGCAAAACAAAAAAGAAGAAAAATAGAAAAAAATGTGAAATATGTTATTGGAAAAACAATTAACCTGGAAAATAGATCTAGGAGAGATAATTTTAAATTATTTGTCTGCCAGAAAGTCAGAATCAAAAAAAGAACCTGGACGTCATTTTTCAAGAAATCGTTAAGGAAAACTATCCTCATATTCTAGAACCAGAGGATAAAATAGAAATTGAAAGAATTTGCCAATCATTTCTTGAAAAAGATCCCAAAATGAAACCTCCCAGAAATATTATGGCTAAATTCCCAAACCCCCAGATCAAGGAGAAAAGACTCCATGCATCTAGAAAGAAAAAATTCAATTATAATGGAGCCACAGTCAAGATAACACAAGATTTAGCAGTTTCTGCGTTAAAGGACAAGAGGGCTTAGAATATGATATTTCAGAGAGCCTAGAGCTAGGATTACAACCAGGAACCACCTACCCAGCAAACTGACTATAATCTTTTAGGGAAAAAGCTGGAAATTCAGTGAAACAAGAGATTTCCAAGCATTTGTTATGAAAAGATCAGAGCTGAAAAGAAAATTTGATTACAGGACTCAAAAGAAGCATAAGATGATAAGGAAAGTCATATTCTAAGGGACTTAATAAAGTTAATATGTTTATATTCCCATATGGGAAGATAATACTTGGAATTCATTAGAACTTTCTCATTTTTGTGGCAGTTAGAAGGAGTATATATAGACATAGGACACAGGTGTGAGTTGAATAGAAAGGATAATATCTTTTTTAAAAAAAATAAAAAAAGAGAATTTTTTTTCATTAATTCCCTTGATATTCTTGACTTTTTGCCTCTCTCTTTTTCTTTTCACAATGGAGGGGAAGAGGAAGGATATGTTGGTTCTAAGACGAAATAATATACACATTCAATTTGAGCATAGAAATCTATCTTATCCTATTAAAGAGTAGGAGGCAAAGAGGATACAGGAAGGGAAGGGTCATTAAAAAAAAAGGCATATTGGGGGAAAGAGGGATCAATAGCAAAACACTTTTGAGGAGGAATAAAGTGAAAAGAAAGAGAGACTAGAATAAATGGGGGGAAATACAATTAACAATAGTAATAGTAAAAGGAATTCTGAAGTAAGTTTCTCTGATAAGGCCTCATTTCTCAAACATATAGGAATTCAGTCAAATTAATAAAAAATAAAAGCCATGTTCCAATTGATAAATCATCAAAAGATATGAAATATAAAAAGCTAAAAATCATATCCTTTGACCTAACAATATTACTACTTGACATAAATTGCAAAAGAATTTTTTTTAAAGAAAGGTCCCTATAGGTACAAAAATATTTTTATTTATTTATTTAAGGGAAAAAAACTGGAAACTGAAGGAATGTCCATTAACTGGAGAATGGCGAACTATGCTTTCCAGAATAATTGGATAGTTTCACAACTCCATCAACAAAGCATTATCCCCTCCAACATTTATCATTATCTTAGCCAATGTGAGAGATGTGATATGGTACCTCAGAGCTGTTTTAATTTGCATTCCTCTAATTATTAGGGAGTTAAAGTTATTTTTTTATATGACTACATTTGGCTTTAATTTCTTCATCTGAAAACTGTCCATTCATATCCTTGGACCATTTATCAGTTGGGGAATGATCTGTATTCTTATAAATTTGAGGCAGTTCTTGATATATTTTACAAAGTAGACCTTTATCAGAAATACTGGCTGTAAAGAATTTTTCCCAGCTTTGTACTTCCCTTTTCATCTTGTTTCTCTTGCAAGGTTTGTGCAAAAACCTTTTTTTAATTTAATGTAATCAAAGTCATTCATTTTACCTTTCATAATGTTCTCTAGTTCTTCTTTGGTCATAAATTCCTCCTTTCTCCAAAGATCTGATAGGTAAATTATCCCTTATTCTCATAATTTGTTTGGTTTCATCTTTTGTGGCCAAATCATGTACCCATTTTAATCTAATTTTGGTATGGGATGTGAGCTGTAGGTCTATGCTATGTTTCTGATGCATTATTTTCTAGTTTTCACAGCAATTTTTGTTAGATGGTGAGTTTTTATTCCAGAAGCTGGAGGGGAGTTATCAAATACTAGATTATTGGCCCATGTATATAATCTATTCCACTGATCCATCACTCTGTTTCTTAGAACCAAACGATTTTGATGATTGCTGCTTTTTAATATAGCTTTAGGTTTGGTACTGCTTTGCCACCATTCTTTGTATTTTTTTTCATTAATTACCTTGATATTCTTGACCTTTTGCCTCTCTCTTTTTCTTGAGAATCTTTTTAGAGGAGGACATCTGTGTTTTCTTTCTTTTCTTTTCTTTTATGGAAATTTTTTTTACATAACTTCCCATGTACTTTCTTAATATAAGCTGAGAGTGGAGATAAGGAAGAGAATCTGGAACTCAAAGGCTTTTTTTTCATTCTAATATTATTTTACTTTCCCTAATGCATGCAAAAATAGTTTTAACATTCACCTTTGCAAAACCTTGCATTCCAAATTTTTCTCTCTCTCTCCCTCTGTCCCCTTCCAAGAAAACAAGCAGTCCAATGTAGGTTACATATGCAATTCTTCCAACCATATTTCTATATTTGTCATACTGAGCAAGAAAAATCAAATCCAAAGGGGAAAAAACACAAGAAAGAAACAAAAACAAGCAATCAAACAATAAAGAGAAAAGGTGAAAATTCTATGCTTTGATCCACATTCAGTCTCCATAATTCTTTCTCTGGATGCAAATGGAACTTTTCATTACTAGTCTATTGGAATTGCCTTGGATCACCATACATCACAGTTGTTCACTACATAATCTTGTTGTTACTGGGTACAATGTTCTCTTGGCTCTGCTCACTTCACTCACTTTGTATCAGTTAATGTAAGTCTTTCTAGGGTTTTCTGAAATCAGCCTGCTCATCATTTTTTATAGAGGAATAATATTCCATTACATTCCTATACCATGATTTATTCAGCCATTCCCCAACTTATGATAATTCACTCAATTTACAATTTCTTGTCACTACAAAAAAGGCCTGCTACCAATATTTTTGTATAGGGGGATTATTTCCACTTTTTTATGATCTCTTTGGGATATAGACACAGAAGAGACACTGTTGAATCAAAGAGTATACACAGTTTGACCCTTTGGGCATTTGAAACTCAAAATTTAAAAAAAAAACAAATGTGAAAATTTTATTTTAAATGTAACTGGGGAAAAATATTTTTAAATTAAAATTTTCTTACATTTATTACCACATTCATCACATCTACTTTTATTGGAAGACAAAGTAGGGGCCCAGTGAGGTGTGGAAGCTTACTGAATCAGAAATTGAATCAGAAATCCTGGATTTTAGTCCTGCTTTTGTGAATATGTGACTTTAAGCAACTCACTGAAGGACTTTGAGGATAAATTGTGTCATGTACAATTCAGATAATACCCACCCTACCTATCTTTCAGGATCTTTGTGAAGAAAATTTCTTCACAAAGAAAATGTATTGATACATTTCATTTTGAAAATATATTATCCCATTACATAATGGGATAATATATCCCATTATATAGCACAGAGACACTGAATAAGTTCTCCAAGGTTACAGAATTGATTATTTCATTCATTCTACATATATTTACAAAGTGCCTCTTGTGTGCTAGGGATTGTGCTAAATGCTAGAAATGTAATGACAAATTCCGTTAATCCTTGTTCTCAAAGAGCTTACTTTCTGTTAAGGAGAAAGACATGTACACATATAAGTAAAGATAGATAGATAGATAGATAGGTGATAGATAAGTGAGATAGCAAATGATAGATGATAGATAATAAATAGGCAGAGAGACAAGCAAATAAATTGATAGATGAGAGACAAGCAAACAGACAGATACATAGGCATTCAGATAATAGATGATAATCAGAGAGATGATAGACTGACAGAGATAGACAGATAGGCAGACAGACAGTTGTATTTCTAATAACAAAGAGCTGGAAACAGACAGTGTGACTAATTGGAATTCTTATATCTCTGATGCCAAGTTTTACCAACATTGCTACCACCTCAATGACCAGCTGTCTTCCTTGCCTTTCTCAGAGCCTTTTAATTAGGATTCCTTGTAATATGTATGCCTTTTTATATGACAAGATCATTTGTCTGCCCTGCATTTGAACTTATGTTCTGGGATCCAGAGCCCTCATATCAAAAGGTCCAAAAACATCCATGTTACCCATGTTTCCATTTTGTATTCCATTTCCAAATCTAATTTCTGGGGCCAGAAGCAGCTGAAGGACAGATCTGAAAGAAAAGACTGCTGATGAATATTTTTTATTGCTGTTTTTGGTGTATCTGAACCTTCAATGACACCATCTTATATTCTGGACTCTGGGATAATTGGAAATAAAACCAAGACTTCTAAGTGCAGAGTTCACAGCTCCTGAGCAATGGCAGAAGGCAGAATTGAGCTGTATTTTTAATACAGTGTAGAAGCTAGCAAGGTAGACTCTCCTGCAGATCTCTGTTCTTTCCCCAAGGAATCAGGGGCGAAAGGTCCCAGCAATTTTATGAGCATGAAGGTGTAAATCCTCCACTGAAACCTCTCACCATATAGGGATTAAAAAAAAAAAAAACATAACCCACATTGAGCATTTTAAGGAGTCAGGAGCTCGTGCCTAAATGTTTAACATTCACATTTTATGGTGAAGTGACATTTTTAAGGGGGTGATAATGCCCATTTGCAGCCATCACTGGAGGACAGCCATGAGCTCAGTGTAGGAGCTCAACAATGAATCAAAGACGCCCTTTATGTCATGTCACTAAGCAACCCTCTTTCTGTGTCTGCCAGGCACACAGTGGATTTATAAGTCTCTGTCTACACTGGCTAGAGTGACTTAGAGAAAGCTAGGACTAGGATAAATAACATGACTGCACCTTTGGATTGGAAAGGACCTTAGATGTGCAACTTAGTCTTAGAAAAACTCCTTAGTGTACTTTGAGAGATGGACGTGTAGTATCTTCTTGATGTCTTTAGTTATATTCTGAGAACTTAATAGTTTCTTTGACCAAGTATTCTGTCCCTTTCTGTACCTTCTATCCGAAGACATGTCTCCTATCCCTTGCTTCTGTCCTCCTCTCTTCTTCATTATAGACAATCTTTGTTCCTCACCTACATTTCTTTCCTCATCTCCCAGTACCTTAGCTCCTTAAACCTTCTTCCTATCTTTTTTCTCTCTTCTCTATTAATAACTCTTGGAATGTCATTGAGCAAAGATAGAAAACATTAAGAATGGGGATTATGTGGTTTCTGAAAGATGAGATACTTAAGAATTCCCATAATATTTATTATTTTAAATTTTTCCAGTGTGGGAAAATCTCCTTGTATGAAGCCTATTTGCTTAAATGTTTTTCCTCTGACTACGTAGGAAATTTTTACCATATGATTGGAACAGACTCAGAATCAATAGTCACTTTAAAGTACACCATAACAACCAGCATTTTACATCATGTAAAAAAAATGAATACAACATGAATGATGGCAGATCATACCATTTAAAAAAGAGAATAGATGAGAACCACATCAAATAATATATTTACGATAGTAATGGCTAAGAGAAGAATTTTTAAGTGAGGAAGAAAGTGAGAGAGAAAGAAAATTAAATTTCAGTTACACAAAATCAAAGAACTCTGGTACAAACAAAATCAATACAACCAGGATAAAAAGAGAAGCTGTTGATAGAGATGAAATCTTTTTACAAAATATATCTGTTAAATATCAGATATCTTAAGTACTAACTGAAACATGTAAGACCAAAAGTTATTCCCTACTGAATAAGTGACTAAATGACATATACAAACAGTTCTCAAAAGAATTGCAAACTATTAATAACTGCATGAATGATTGCTCCAAATCACTAATAATGAGAAAATTTTTAAAAAATCAATACAACTTTAGGATTTTACCTAGCTCCTAGAAAATTAGCAAAGATATTAAAAGAGGAAATAGTGTTGGAAGAGTTGTTGAAAGATAAGAATAGCCCAATTTGGAAAACAAATTGAAATCATGCTAAGAAAAAACCTAAAATGTTCATACTATTTTGATCCACAGATCACACTGCTTAGAATATATTCCAATGATATTATAGAGAGAAAGAAAGGTGCAATATAGACCAGAATATTTATACAGAACTTTTTGTAATAGCAAAGCAATGAAAATAAATTAGAAGCCCAATGACTTGGGAATGGCTAAACAAATTATAATACATGAATTTAGTGAAACATCACTCTACCACAAGAAACAATGACTATGAAAAGCAAAAGGAAATGTTGTAAGATTTCTTTGAACTAATAATGCAAAAGGGAAGTAAACAGAACCAGGAAAACAACATCCACTTTCACTACAGCATTGTAAATGAAAAGATGATGAAAATAGAAACTAAATCTTGTAAATTAATAATAATTAAGAATAACTGTGAAAAGGAGATGAGAGAATGTATCTGTCTCATTTTCTTATAGAAGTAGGTGATAACAGCTATAGAATAGTATATATTCTATTGTACTATTGACTGATTTATGGGTTAGTTTTGCTATACTTTTTTTCTCCTCTTCTTTCTTTTTTTTTATTTCTTTGGTATAAGGAATGGCGTTCTATTTTGGGGTATGGCAAGTAAACAAATGATGAGAAATGAAGAATTAGTAAAACATAAAATTTAAAATGTAAAAGAAAAAAGTGACCTTTGATCTCTCACCAACTTCCTCTCTGCCCAATAGAATAGCATAGCAACAACAACAACAACAAAAAAGGAATGATATATCATCTTATTAGGGGACAATTCCATATTAAGTGCTCAGAGTTGCTAGGCCAGAGGCAATTTTCCTGAATTAATTAAAGAAAACTATTTTATCTCGTATTTATATCTTGCTCAGATATTATCTAGATTCTGAATCTTTTGTTGTCTAGGGACTGAATCTAATGTAATTTTGCATTCTCTACAGGATCTAAAGTAGAGCCCTGTATTAAGAAGGTGTTCAGTAGGTGTTTGTTGATTTGATTTATAAATATGATTGGTAAGTGCTTATGGTCCTATTCAAGTCGGGAGCTCCCATAGGAGCTTTGGGTGAGAGCGTGTTCTAGGTGAACCAGCATGCTTTCTCTCTTTACTCCCTGGATAAGATTTGAGGAAAATTATGAGATATGGTTGAGCAATGGCACATAGTCTGGTTTAGCTAGAGTGAGCTGTAAGTAAACCATAATCATTGACATTTTTCATCTCTGTACTATGATGCCCAGTATATTGTTTACATGGAGTGTGTGTGTATGTGTTCAGTCATTTTTGTTATTTCTGAATTTGTGACCTCGTTTGGAATTTTCCTAGCTAAGATACTAGAGTGGTTTGCCATTTCCATCTTCAGATCATTTTATAGATGAGGAAATTGAAGAGAGTTAAGTGACTTGCCCATGGTCACATAGCTAGTAAATGTCTGAATCAGATTTCAACTCAGAAAGATGAATTTTCCTGACTTTTAGGCCCAGCACTCTTTCCTTTTGTGCCACCTACTCACATGGAGTAATATTTAAATTATGAATTGCAAATTAATTATTAAATTGAGTTAGTATGTTTGGGGAATATTGTAAAATAAAACTAAGAAAAAGAAAAGGTATATTAACATCAGACTGTGAAGGGCCTTGACTGGCAGGCAAAAGAGTATGGACTTTAATTGGTAGACAACTGGTAACAAATTGAAGAACACTGAACAAAGGAGTGATTGGCATATGCAAAATGATTAATTTGAAAGTTATATGTAAGATGGATTGGAAGAAAAAGAAATTGGAGGCAGATACCAACCAGTAAAGATAATGTTGCAATAATCTAAACAAATCATATGATTATAGTTTTTAAGAGCTTGGAAAGGACATTAGAGAACAATGGCTTAGACTTCTTGTTAAGCTTATTATAAAATGTTGATATGGTAGCCAAGGGAGTAAGAAGAGAGAGATGCTTTTAAGAGATATTTTAGCAGTAGAATAGTTAGGGCTTAACAATTAACTGCATAAAGGAGGGGCTTCATAAATAGGGATGAGGAGAGAAGAGTTGAAATGAAGATTTGGATATAGTTCTGAACATTTACTAAGTGCTTACTATGTGTTAGGAATTGTATAAAGTTCTAGGGATAAAATAAAGGGAAAGAATCCACAATCCCTGCTCTCAGCCATTCTAATGAGGAAGAAAACACATAAACATACAGATGTCACGAGGGACTGACCAGTGATCCATGTCCTTATGAACATGAGCAGAATGTTTGGCTAATGCAATAATCACATAAACTTTGAAGCATTCTTAGACTCTCTATAACATTCTGTAGACATTCCATAACATTCTATAGGCATTCCCATCTGCTTACCATCTGTTGGAGAGGAGTCTTTTTGTTTGGCTATGTAGCCAGATGGAGGGGTGGGTGTGGTGTTGGAACAATCAAAAGGCAGTAGATGACCAGGACCTTGTTCTTTTCCTGTTGTGACTTTTTTTTTGCTTCCCCATGAGAGAAGAGAGACAAGGCTGTAAGGGGAGAGATCTCAGATCTTCTCCATCTGAGATTGAAATGTGGCCTATGAAAGTGGGCTTGGGTTCTTTGCCTCAACACTTGTTCTTCGCTTTTAGGTAAAGGAGGTTGGAAGCTGTGACTTGTGGGGTTCAAAAGCTCAGGAGAACATGCTATCAAAAGGTCCAGAAGTAGAATCTGTGCTAGGTTTTGTCACTATCAAAGCCAAGTTTGAGACCCCAAAGAGTAGAGTGACTTTGAGAACAGTGATAACTTAGATAAGAGCTCATCCAGTTGAGATTCACTTTAGGTGAAAAATGTGTGTATATTGGGGGCAGGGAGTTGTACTTGGTATATCTTTGGGTTTTTTATTTTTTAACTTGCTAAGTCATTGCAGTAAATATCCCCTTATAAAATCTAATGGTGTATAAATAATGAAATGGAACTTGTTAGTTAATCACAGTTGTGTGTGTATGTATATGTTTGTGTGTATGTCTATCTATATTTGTATGCGTGTAAAATATACCAGAATGGGCCGACAGCTTTAGAGAAAAACACCCCACCTCTCAAGGGTATGTCTACAGTCCAGAGGGAATGATGTGGCCAGCCTGGTTCTAAGGTAGTGAAGCTAAAATACTCCCTACAAAGAGTAATCAAAGTTAATCTGAAAGAAGGCATTTAGCAGAGAAGGATGAGAAAAACCTTTCTGCAGAAAAAAATAAAGTGAGATTATGGCTGAATCTTGAAGGAAGCAGGAAACTAAGAGGCAGATATAAAGAGGTAATAGAAGCATGGGGACAACCAGTCCAAATTTACGGAATGATAGATAGTCACATCCAGCAAACTTCAAATTGACTGATGTATCTGAATCATAGAATGCTTACCAAAGAGTAAAGTGTAAGAGAATTTTTGTTTTAATTTTTTCCCATTTTATAGTATTTTATTTTTCCAATTACATATGGTTTTCAACATTCACTTTTAAAGGATTGTGAAGTCTAAATTTTTTCTCCCTTCTTCCCCTTCCCCCTCTAAGAGAACAAGCAATCTGATATAGATTATATGTGTACAATCATGTTAAGCATATTTCCACATTAGTCATGTTGTGAAAGAAGAGTGAAAACAAAAGGGAAAAGCCACAAGAAAGAAAAAAGTGAAAATAATTTTCTTTGATCTGCATTTAGATTTCATAATTCTTTCTCTGGATGTGGATAGCATTTTCCATCATAAGTTTTTTGGAATTGTCTTAGAGCATTAATATTGTTGAGAAGAGCTAAATCTATTAAAGTTGACTATCACACAATGTTGCTGTTACAGTGTACAATTTCTCCTAGTTATGCTCAGCATAAGTTCATGCAAGTCTATAGGACAATACCATGTTTCCCCGATAATAAGACCTATCTCGAAAATAAGCTCTCCCCTTACTGTGTAAGATTCCTCTAAAATAAGCCCTATTGAGATTGCTACTATAGTGAAAGTGATCCCCTGTGCTACATGCTACATTACAGTACCCTCTGTATGCATCACCTCTCCCTCCCCCTGGTGAAACGCACGCCACGCTCCGAGCTGCATCCAATCAGAGCTGCAGCAGTGAGCACATCATCCTGTTCTTCCCCAGTGATTTGCTTGCTGGCGCCATTGAGAGCAGTGCCGTGGAGGAGAGCTGAGGCAGGACAACATAAAAGCCCGGTATGTAAGCGGGAGTGAGGGGGCATGATGGAGGATAAAAGGGGCATGATGGAGGATAAAAGAAGAACTCAGCCAGCACTCACCGCGCTAAAGAAATGAAGAATTTCCTTGCAGAGAGAAGAATAGATCAAGTAATGATTCCTGCAGGAATGACTGCCTATCTCCAGACCCTTGATATTGCAATAAACAAGCCATTCAAGGACCATTTGCGCATGGAAGTCAATGACTACATTGAAAATAGAATGGAAAGAAATCAGCATGGAAACTTTGTGAAGCCCTGTCTGCAAGAAGTCATAACTTGGGTGAAGAAGTCATGGGATAAAATTACTGACAGCTGTGTCACCAAGGCACTACGAGCAGGTTACCTGGACAAGACATGTTCATTTAGAGAGAGCTATATTGCTGGACATGACATATTGGGTCCACTTCTTCTGAAGGAAATAGAGGCGCAAGACATCCAGGACGGAATTCAGGGTATGGACACTTATGACGATGTTGTTGAAGAAGATGACATGATCATTATTGAATAAAGGTAACTTTTTTTTGTTCACATTTACCTGTTTATTAAAATTGCTGTCAATGTTCATTAAAATAAGCCCTCCCCTGAAAATAAGTCCTCTGGGGTTTTTCTGTCCAAAAAAAAAATAAGACAGTGTCTTATTATCAGGGAAACACGTTAGTATTCCATTACATTGATTTACTTAAATATGTTCAGTCATCCTTCAATTTATGGATATCTCCTCAATTTCCCATTCTTTGATACAACGAAGAGTTGCTATAAATATTTTTGTACATCTGGGTTCTTTTCCCTTTTTACAATCTCTTTTGGGATGCAGATTTAGTAATGGCACTGCTAGATCAAAATGTAAGTTCTCTTTGCTTGCCCTATGGGCATAGTTCCAAATTGCTTTCCGGAATGGTTGGATCAGTTTGCAATGTCACCAACAATGTATTAGTGTCTCAGTTTTCCCACATCTTCTCCAACATGTATCATTTTCTTTTTTTATCATATTAGCTAATCTAATAAGCAAAAAGTATTACTCCAGATTGGTTTTAATGTGCATTTCTCTACTCAGGAATGGTTTAAAACATTTTTTCATATATAGAGATGACTTTAATTTCTTCATCTTAAAATTGTCTATTCGTATCCTTTGACTATCAGTTGGGGAATGACTTGCATTCTTATAAATTTGATTCAGTTATCTATATATTTTAAAATGAGGCATTTGTTATTAGAACTAGAAATAAAAATCATTTCCTGGACTTCCGGCCAAGATTTGAAGCATTTGATAAAATCCAACATCCACTCCTAATAAAAACACTTGAGAACATAGGAATAAATGGACTTTTCCTTAAAATAGTCAGGAGCATATATTTAAAACCATCAGTAAGCATCATATGCAATGGGGAAAAACTGGAACCTTTCCCAGTAAGATCTGGAGTGAAGCAAGGTTGCCCACTATCACCATTATTATTTAATATCGTATTAGAAACACTAGCCTCGGCAATAAGAGTCGAGAAAGATATTAAAGGAATTAGAGTAGGCAATGAGGAAACCAAACTATCACTCTTTGCAGATGATATGATGGTATACCTAGAGAACCCCAGAGATTCTACTAAAAAGCTATTAGAAATAATTCATAATTTTAGCAAAGTAGCAGGATACAAAATAAATCCCCATAAATCCTCAGCATTTTTATACATCACCAACAAAATCCAACAGCAAGAGATACAAAGAGAAATACCATTCAAAATAACAGTTGATAGCATAAAATATTTGGGAATCGATCTACCAAAGGAAAGTCAGGAAATATATGAGCAAAATTACAAAAAAGTTTCCACACAAATAAAGTCAGACTTAAATAATTGGAAAAATATTAAGTGCTCTTGGATAGGCTGAGTGAATATAATAACGATGACAATACTCACTAAACTAATCTATTTGTTTAGTGCTGTACCAATCAGACTCCCAAGAAAATATTTTAATGACCTAGAAAAAATAACAATATTCATATGGAAGAACAAAAGATCAAGAATTTCAAGGGAATTAATGAAAAAAAATCAAATGATGGTGGTCTAGCTGTACATGACCTTAAACTATATTATAAAGCAGCGGTCACCAAAACCATTTGGTATTGGCTAAGAAATAGATTAGTTATCAGTGGAAAAGGATAGGTTCACAAGACAGAATAGTCAACTATAGCAATCTAGTGTTTGACAAACCCAAAGATCCTAACTTTGGGGATAAGAATTCATTATTTGATAAAAACTGCTGGGATAACTGGAAATTAGTATGGTAGAAATTAGGCATAGACCCACACTTAACACCATATACCAAGATAAGATCAAAATGGGTCCATGACCTAGGCATAAAAAACAAGATTATACATAAATTAGAGGAACATAGGATAGTTTATCTCTCAGACTTGTGAAGGAGAAAGAAATTTGTGACCAAAGATGAACTAGAGACCATTACTGATCACAAAATAGAAAATTTTGATTACATCAAATTAAAAAGCCTTTGTACAAACAAAACTAATGCAAACAAGATTAGAAGGGAAGCAACAAACTGGGAAAACATCTTTACAGTTAAAGATTCTGATAAAGGCCTCATTTCCAAAATATATAGAGAACTGACTCTAATTTATAAGAAATCAAGCCATTCTCCAATTGATAAATGGTCAAAGGATATGAACAGACAATTTTCAGAGGATGAAATTGAAACTATTATCACTCATATGAAAGAGTGTTCCAAATCATTATTGATCAGAGAAATGCAAATTAAGACAACTCTGAGATACCACTACACACCTGTCAGATTGGCTAAGATGACAGGAAAAAATAATGATGAACGTTGGAGGGGATACAGGAAAACTGGGACACTGATGGAGTGTTGGTGGAGTTGTGAACGAATCCAACCATTCTGGAGAGCAATCTGGAATTATGCCCAAAAAGTTATCAAACTGTGCATACTCTTTGATCCAGCAGTGCTACTACTGGGCTTATATTCCAAAGAGATACTAAAGAAGGGAAAGGGACCTGTATGTGCCAAAATGTTTGTGGTGACCCTCTTTGTAGTGGCCAGAAACTGGAAAATGAATGGATGCCCCTCAATTGGAGAATGGCTGGGTAAATTGTGGTATATGAATGTTATGGAATATTATTATTCTGTAAGAAATAACCAGCAGGATGAATACAGAGAGACTTGGAAAGACTTACATAAACTAATGCTGAGTGAAATGAGCAGAACCAGGAGATCATTATACACTTCAACAATAATACTGTATGAGATGTATTCTGATGGAAGTGGATTTCTTCAACAAAGAGAAGATCTATTTCAGTTCCAATTGATCAATGATGGATAGAATCAGCCACATCCAGAGAAGGAACACTGGGAAATGAGTGTGAACTGCTTGCATTTTTGTTTTTCTTCTCAGGCTCTTATCTCTGAATCCAATTCTCCCTGTGCAACAAGAGAACTGTTCAGTTCTGCACACATATATTGTATTTAGGATATACTATAACATATTTAATATGTATAAGACTGCCTGCCATCTAGGGAAGGGAGTGGAGGGAGGGAAGGGAAAAGTCGGAACAGAAATGAATGCAAGGGATAATATTGTAAAAAATTACCTATGCATATGTTCTGTCAATAAAAAGTTATTTTTAAAAGAGTTATATGGGATTTCAGAAGCAAACAAGATTTTGAGAAATAGTAATGAGTTCTGTTTTGGATGTGGTGAGTTTGAAATTTCATATAGGATATCCAGCTTAGATATTCAAGAGGCAGGTGGTGATATGAGACTGAAGTTCAGCAGAAAGATTAGGGTGGGGATTATTTGTATAAAGATTGTAATTGAAGCTATGGAAACTGTTGAGATCACCAATTGCAATAATATTGAGGAAGAAAATTATTCAGGAGAGAGATTTAGGGGATAGTCAAAGTTAGTAGGTTTGGCAAGGATGAAAAACCAGCAAAGACTAATTAGGCATTATGGTGAAGTCACTGGTAGAAATGGGAAGTAGACTTTAGGAAAAGACAAGTTGACTTTAGGACACACTTAGTTTAAGGCATTAATTTGACATTCAGGTGCCTTATAGGTTCTAGTATATAGAGCAGATGGCATCTAAATATTTCATCTAGATATTATCTCTTGGGGGGAAGAAGAAGTACAATTTTGTCCATCAGAAAGATGAAAATGTGAGAGATGATTCATTATGGGCCCCTACTCAAATTCTAATCATTATTAGTTCATTATAAATCTATGATGGGGTAATTATTGTTAGTTATTATTATACTCATCTAGTAATATATTTGTTTTTAGAAATACATGTTTTATATAAATTGCATAATAATATAAGTTCTAATAGAAGGACACTCTAACAGGTCTTAAACTTTAATGTATTGTTTATAACTTATTTACTAGATACAGAACATACTTGTGTAAGTACAAGAACAGTAACATGGGTATCTCTATGCTGTTTTGCTCAAATTCCACAAACAAACCAAGCATGGAACCTATGTTTGTTTGACTTGTATCGTCTCGTTTTGCCAAATCTAAGGAGGATCCCATCCATCTTGTCAGTAGAAATATTCTTTGCTTCTCTCAATTCATGATCCTACTGACATACCATTTTTAGCTAATGTATCAAATGTCAACCAATGTGATACTGTACATTGTATAGCTTCTTTTTTATTACATCTTTTTATTTACAAAACATGGGTTATTTTTTTCAACATTGACCCTTGCAAAGCCTTCTGTTCCAAATTATCCCCTCCTTCCCCCCATATCCTCCCCTCCCCTAGAGGGCAGGTAGTCCATTACCATTGTATAATTTCTTTAGAATGTTCAGAAAATAAATCTTATATTAAGCCTTATAAAAGTAAAATACTGAAAAGAGAGGGTATCCCAAAAGGAGAGAAAGTTCTGGGGTTCACATCATTAAAGAGACCCAAATCCCTTTAATAAAGTGTTTTGTGTTCGTGTTCTGCTGTAGTTTCTCTTTTAGATGTTCAGGGTATTTTTTGTCCCCACAGAAATTTAGTTTTGGCATTTGTAAGAAAGAAGTCAAAGGAAATCAAATGGATATCTTTACCATTCCATCACTCCCCACTTCCCCCACAAACTCCAAAAGATAGTTTAAATCACCCTAGTTTAATGAGGATAGATTGGCCTATGAAGTATGTGTGGACATCATTCATATAATCTGGCCATGATATTTCAGGAGTTTGCTCTGTGAGATGAGGAAACTTCTTCTAATTGGTTTCTGAGTACAACTGAGCAAATCTATAAAACTGACAACCGCCCTGTCCCTTGATCTCTTGCTCCCATCTTCAAAGGATAAAGATGTTTCTTAGCCATCTTAAAGGGTGGATATAGAGTGCTCTCCACCCCCCCCACCCCAGCCTGATTTCAAACTATGAGCATAGGTCTTGCCTATACAAGTTTATTCTTAGAATAGGAGCCACCTCTTTTGATATCCTCTTTCCTTTGGTATAGAGCCTTTTGAGAATTTGAAAAGCCTGTAATTGAATCAATGGTCTTTCCCACCAATGAGACATCATTGAAGGTGTCCTCAAAGATCAGGGAGTGACTGTAACTGGAAATTTCATCTAACAGCAGGAGAATATTACTAAATTGTCATGGGAATGGGATAATGCCAAGGAAGCTTAGCCAGCAGAGTGATCCAGTTTGTTTGACTGGACAATGCTAGTGCAGAATGGAATGCAAAGGAAATGTTCTGTGTCCCAGTAAGGCTTCAATGTTAGCCTTCAAGCTAATGATGTCAGTAGGCTAATCATCATGAGTGAACTTTCTAGGTCAATCTGTAATATATGCCATGATTTCTTTGTGCTTGTCATTGCTTTCTTTGAGTAGAAATACATTATCTAGTACCTAATTTATGTCTTTGCAGTCAAGTTCTTCCTTCTTTATTTTTCCTCTTTGGGGAGAAATCCTAGACTACAGACCAAAATAGGATTGTCCCTAGAATAATTGGGTTGGATATGATGAGGAAGATCATAATAGCTAACATTTACATGGTGCTTACTATGTTCTGGACTAAGAACTTTACAATCATTCCCTCATTTTGATTCTCACAACAACCATGGAAGATAGGAGAAACTGAGGCAAATAGAAGTTAAGTGACTTTTTTTTTGGGGGGGGGTCATATACCTAGGAAGTAGCTGAAGTCAGATTTGAAGCCAGATCTTTCTCAAATCATTGCAGGGCCTTTATAAAAGGCAAAATAAGAATAATTTATTGCAAAATAAGAACCATTTTCAGAAAGGTTGAGGATAAGCTCTGAGGCAGAGGAAAAAAGGGTCACTAATGTGTACTTTTGTCTGTCTTTTACTGTTGCTAGTATAGCTTTGGTTCTGGCCCTGGTCATTTCAAGTTTCTCTTGCCCAAACTCTTGCCTCTATTTTCCTCTTCTCTTCTTTTCACTTCCACTCTTGGTCTATTTCCCTTTATCCTATGAGTGCTTGCCAATATATTGTTAGTTAGGTGGTTAGGTTGTACCTCCCCACTTCCCAAAATACTCTGGATAACTTCACCGCCCTCATTATCTCCTTTGTCACTCCTCAATCATTTATTTCTTGCTCTGAGATGCTTGCTCCCCCAGCTCCAAATTTCTGTCAAGCAGCCCTCCCACACATGCTTCCCTACTGTTTCCCAAGCTAAGTCACTAGAGGGCCAATTCCCTGCATTCTAAGATTTTTCTTTCCCATAATCTAAAATGTTGCAATTCCTCTTTCAGGAAGCTTTCCTATCTTGACCAAATAAGAAAGCTAGATTGCCCATCAGTGCCTTTCCTGATAATAGAACTTCTGTGATTGCAAAATAAAGCAAACCTAAATAACCCAGAGGTATAGGAAAACACCAAATAGGCAAAGTAGTCCATGGTAACAACTGATACTTAAAATACTTCATTTGTTATAAATGTGTAGAATTTCTAACATCTGAGGACACAGTACAATATGAAATTGTTAATGTTAGAACTAACTGCATAGACAAACTCAGCATAAACCAGAGCTTTTATTTGACAAGTGTGGATTTGAAGGGGATGAAGGAAGAAAACTGTTATCAAGTGTCACCCAAATAATTTTCTAATCTGGACTATGATACATGTGTAACTCCCACAAACCTGCTGGACTTCAATAGCTTTGAGGGACACATAGACTTTCTTCTTGCTGCCCTTGTCTTTCTCTTCATTGCCTAGCTTTCTCCATGGTAACCATCAATTGGACCACAAAGCTTTGTGTATTAACCTTCTGGGACTGATTGCACTGCTTTAAAGGGAGTGGCAGATACTGGTACATCAGGATCATAATGACACAGATAAACTGCAGAATATTTATGCTGTGTTTTGATGAAGATTTCATCTTTAGGGTCTGAAGTTCTAGGCTCCTAACAAGATTTTTCATCTGAATGTTCTTAGCCCCTGTTGACTGACCCTGGTCTTATTCTGTCGAATGGTTTATTGAGGACAGTAGATAGCAGAACAGTCACTGAATTTGGTGATCCTTGATAACTAATTAGAATTTCTACTAATAATTGCCTCTTCACTTTCCCCTTCTCCTATACCCTTTGTACACCAGAATATATTCAGAATATATTCAGAAAGGCAAGGTAGCATGCTAGATAGAGCTTGTAATCAGACTGCCTTAGGTGTGAATCTCCCCTCAGATATGTCTTACTAACTGTGAGACCATTGGCAAGTTACTTAATCCTTTTCTATCTCAATTTTCTCATCTATAAAAAGGGAATAATAATAATAGTAATTACTCAGAATTTCTGTGAAATAATATATGCAAGGTGAGATAATATATGCAAGTACTCTCTGTATCTCTGAGTGTATATGTATTTCCCTATTTCTGTCTCTGTGAGTGTGTCTCCATCTCTGTCTCTTGCCCTCCTTCCCTTCTTTCCCTCCTTTCTGTCTTTCTTTGTCTTTTGTGATATTGTCACTATCTCTGTCTCAGTCTCTATCTCTCCCTATCTCTTGCCCACTTTTCTGTCTTTGTCTCTCTGTCTCTTCGTTTGTCTTTATCTCTCCCTCCCTATTTCCCTTCCTTTCTCTCTCTTTCTCTGCCTCTGTCTCTTTTTTTATCTTTCTTTCTCTTTGTCTCTGCTCTCTCTCTGAATACACTCATGCATGTTATCATCATCATCATCATTTTTAATCATGCAAGGAGTAGGAAATCTGTTTAAATCCTGTCTCTGATAGTTCTGGCTGAATGACAATCATGAATGTTTATCATAAATAAGCAAGTTATTTCTCACTTTAGAGCCTCAGGCTCCTCATTTGTAAAGTGTCACTAATCATACCTGCTGTATGTACTTTTCAGGATCAATCAAAGGATCTAGTGTAACCAAGACTATAAAGCATTTTGTAAATCATAAAGCTTATATCCATGACAGCTATGGCTATTTTATTTTATGTCCTCCATATTTCATGTGCTTCTCTTTTATCTGCTCTAAGAAACATTAAAGCAAGAAAAGTCTTCGGAGTACTGACTATAAGACAAGAAGGACCCTTCTCTATATTTCCATCCCTGTGGATGCAGGAATTACATGAAGTGAAAGGATGAGGAAGTATTCTGTTCTCCATTTTTAAATAGAAGACTTCCCGCCAAAGGGATTATTGGAGCCTCCAGGTATCTCAGTATATTTGTGTGTACCCATCATTGGCCATTTGTACACCAAATTCCTGAAAATAGCCCTGATAGATTCTGAGAAAAGGTAAGCTGGGCTGATGTCCATGCACTAACAGCTTCTTTGATGGTGGAAAGAAAGAAGTCCTGCCACTACGGGGTGATGACTCTTGGAAGAAGCCCTCTCACAGAACGAGCCAAGTAACCTGTTAAAAATCAATCAAAGGGAGTGGGGTTTGGGAGAGTTTAGGGTGTGTGTGTATGTGTTTGTATGTATGTCTGTGTGCATGTGTGTGCATGAACAGGTTGATGTAAAGAACCAACATTTCAATTTCAAGGTTAGGTCATTCCTTCTATGGCTATATCACAAAGCAGCTAGAGGGTACAAGGAATGGAGTGCTGGACCTGGATTTAGAAAGTTCTGAATTCAACAATAAAAGTCGAGAATCTCAAGGGAATTAATGAAAAAAATCAAATGAAGGTGGCATAGCTGTACCTGATCTAAAATTATATTATAAAGCAGCAGTCACCAAAACCATTTGGTATTGGCTAAGAAATAGATTAGTGGATCAGTGGAAAAGGCTAGGTTCACAAGACAGAATAGTCAACTATAGCAATCTAGTGTTTGATAAACCCAAACCCCCTAACTTCTGGGAAAAGAATTCATTATTTGATAAAAACTGCTGGGATAATTGGAAATTAGTATGGCAGAAATTAGGCATGGACCCACACTTAACACCATATACCAAGATAAGATCAAAATGGGTCCATGACCTAGGCATAAAGAACGAGATTATAAATAAATTAGAGGAACATAGAATAGTTTATCTCTCAGACTTGTGGAGGAGAAAGAAGTTTGTGACCAAAGATGAACTAGAGACCATTACTGATCACAAAATAGAAAATTTTGATTACATCAAATTAAAAAGCCTTTGTACAAACAAAACTAATGCAAACAAGATTAGAAGGGAAGCAACAAACTGGGAAAACATCTTCACAGTTAAAGGTTCTGATAAAGGCCTCATTTCCAAAATATATAGAGAACTGACTCTAATTTATAAGAAATCAAGCCATTCTCCAATTGATAAACAGTCAAAGGATATGAACAGACAATTTTCAGAGGATGAAATTGAAACTATTACCACTCATATGAAAGAGTGTTCCAAATCATTATTGATCAGAGAAATGCAAATTAAGACAACTCTGAGATACCACTACACACCTGTCAGATTGGCTAAGATGACAGGAAAAAATAATGATGAATGTTGGAGGGGATGCGGGAAAACTGGGACACTAATGCATTGTTGGTGGAGTTGTGAACGAATCCAACCATTCTGGAGAGCAATCTGGAATTATGCCCAAAAAATTATCAAATTGTGCATACCCTTTGATCCAGCAGTGTTTCTATTGGGCTTATATCCCAAAAAAATACTAAAGAAAGGAAAGGGACCTGTATGTGCCAAAATGTTTGTAGCAGCCCTGTTTGTAGTGGCCAGAAACTGGAAAATGAATGGATGCCCATCAATTGGAGAATGGCTGGGTAAATTGTGGTATATGAATGTTATGGAATATTATTGTTCTGTAAGAAATGACCAGCAGGATGAATACAGAGAGGACTGGCGAGACTTACATGAACTGATGCTAAGTGAAATGAGCAGAACCAGGAGATCATTATACACTTTGACAACGATATTGTATGAGGACATATTTTGATGGAAGTGGATTTCTTTGACAAAGAGACCTGAGTTTCAATTGATAAATGACGGACAAAAGCAGCTACACCCAAAGAAAGAACACTGGGAAACGAATGTGAACTATCTGCATTTTTGTTTTTCTTCCCGGGTTATTTATACCTTCTGAATCCAATTCTCCCTATGCAACAAGAGAACTGTTCGGCTCTGCAAACATATATTGTATCTAGGATATACTGCAACATATCCAACATATAAAGGACTCCTTGCCATCTAGGGGAGGGGGTGGAGGGAGGGAGGGAAAAAAAATCGGAACAGAAACGAGTGTCAATATAAAGTAATTATTAAATAAAAATTTAAAAAAAAAAAAAGAAAGTTCTGAATTCAAATCCAGCCCCAGATACTTACTTAGCTATGTGATCCTGGGCAAGTCATTTAACCTCTCATTTCCTCAGTTTCCTCATCTATGAAATGAGGATAATAATATCATTTACCTCCCAGGTTGTTGAGAGGATTAAATGAGATAGTAATTATTAAGTGTTTAGCACAATGCTTAACCCATAAATGTTATATAAATATTAATGATTAATGTTATTGTTGTTATTATTGCCTTTCAAAGCTGTTTGAAGATAAACCCCACTTTTTTAAATTTACATTTTTAAATTTTAAAGTACATTTTGAAATTTAAAGTGTCCTATTACTGTTAATAATTATTATTCCTTTGAATTTTATTGTTATGAATTCTGCCTTATCCAGTCAGTTGCAAGTTTATAGGTTAGTGAATGTTTGTTGACTGCCTAAATGAATGGACAAATGCTATTGTAGGTTTAGTTCTACTAATGACCTTATAACTTAATTTCTAGGAGCTTATATCCTGAAAGAAAAGAAATATTGAAAAAATTCAGCTTGTAGAGAAACTTGTAAGTGCTGACCCAGAAATTACATAAGTATATGTTTATATGTATACATATATACATATACATATATTCACATAATATATATAATGTATTATACATATATGCATGCACATAATATAAATGTGTTTATCATATATTTGTATGCATATATATGTATATAGTATAATGGAAAGAAAAATTAATTAGGAATTCATAATGTATATATGTAGAATCAATCAGGAGCTCTGTGATCATCTTTTCCATCCCCTTCATTTTACAGATGATGAAACTGAGGCAAACAGAGAAGGTAAGTGACTGACTTGTCCACAGTAATTATAAGTACTCATCATCTTAAATGCCATTTGAACTTAAGCCCCTCTACAATATGACCAGGGCTCTTCCTTTTTTTTTTTCATGAATATTCTAGTCCCAGATCTGCCAATTACTATCTTCTGTATGAACTTTAAAAAGTGACAACCTCCATAAGCCTCAGTTTCTTTACTTGAAAAATATAGAAAGTCCTTTCTAACTACCAGATACTAGGATCCTGCAATCTAAATATTCCCAAGCCAGTTGGGAAATAGATCCTGAGAGAAGTGTTTAACAAATAATTTAATCACTGGATACTTTGGGGCTTGAAAGGGCCCATGAATTTTGATTTGGAGGTCTGAAGGTGGGTATGCAATGCTGTCAGTGTAAATGGAGTTCAGGAAAATTTTTGAGCAAAATAAAGAACTTATACATAAACAAAAATTAAGTATATAATTATTATTCAGTAATTTTTGGAGCTGAAATGCACAGCTTTATATTGTTTTCCATGTTGTTTTAGATTCATTGAAGGTAATTTTTTTTTGTTTTTGTGTATTCAATCTATACCATGGGGCCTGCCTCATAGGATGCAATAATAAATTTTTCTTGCACAATTGATTGATATCAACTTTAATCTCACTCGCTTTTTAGGATGCTTCACCAAGTGCATCACCCACTTGTTCCCTATTAAAGAATGGGACTTCCAGGGACGATTTTTTCTCCATCTTCCCCCTCCATATCCTCCTAGGCCACTCTGGTCAAAGGGTGCAACATACAAAGGGATCTCTCCAGGGAAAGAAGGTTTGCAGAGAAAAAAGAAAAATGAATGAAAGAAGAGAACAGAGTGAGCAGAATGTTCAGATTGCTGCTTTGGGGTTAACCATGTCCTTAAAAAATAAGCTTTAGGCAAAGTCACCATCTCTACAGAATTCTCCCAAAGCTCTGATTAACAGCTTCCTGTTGCAGCAGAAGAAAGAGAAAATGGAGGTCCCTTTAGGGCCCTCTCCATTTTAGCAGGAAGATTTGGGAGTCCTAGATTCTCTAAGATTCTGCCTCTGTGGATTCCTATAGAGTACCCTTAGGGAGTTCTCTGTGAACTCTCTAGTGGAATCTTTAAAATTTGGCTTTCCAAAATGATCCTTTTAAGTCTTCCTCCACCTAAGACCATGTGGCTTTAATAGGGTCTCATTCCTCTGCAAAACCCTGAAGCTCTGTTATTGGGGAGCTGAACTGAAAATGAATCTCTCCAAATTAGCATTTTACCAGCACAATCTCCCTACAGCTAAATAGACTCAGAAGCTAGAGATGCAGCTGGGATTGAATCTAATTTTCATGTCTGCATGTAATTCCTTCTTTGCTCCCTTTCTCCCTCCTCCCCTCACCAAACCAACCCATTCTTCTCATAGTCCCTTGTTTCCCTGGTCTCTGTCCCTTTCTGTATTCCTCGGGAATTATCATCTTTAATAATTTAATTTCTGAATAAAAGAAGTCCTAAAATAGTGAAAAGACAGAAAGATGTCTTAATTTTCAGAAATGGGATGAAGATGGATCATGGTAACTACAAACCTATAAACTTGTTCAAAACTTGTAAAATGTATTAACAAATAGATGGTTGGTGAGGCAATAAAAAGGGAACTATTGATGAGCCAGGCATGGGACAAAATCTTTCAAATTCCCAAGGGCAGAATGGATGACAATGTAATTAGTTAGATTATTAGATGATTGAGTATTGATGTAATATGATTTGGTAGTCCCCTGATTTTGGGGTAGGGGACTTCAGTCCTAACAATAAGTCAGGAAATGCCAAATCTTCTGGTTTTCAGAGTCTTCCTCAAGAACTTCCTACACTCCCAATTTAAGAACAACAATCTGTCTGATAGTGAATAAGACCACTCCTCAATTCATTGCTGACTGTCTGATTAGTTTCTGGCCTCCCATGGATCAAACTCCTGAGACAATAGTGATAATCTGTTAGTCAGTGAGAACCAAATTCCTTCCTACATATGAGCCATAGAATTAGCATATCAATGCTAAAAAAACTGGATAAATGTGTCTCCTTGCCTCTGTTTCTCTGCTGAATTCCTTTACAATTCATTCTGCTTGTAATGGCATTATTATTACAATAAAACTTTGCCCCTTCACTAAAGAGATAGGTTCATCTGCAAATTCTTTTGAGACACCTTGTGACACCATTTTGGGACCCCAAATTTTTCCCAACCTCAACAGTATGATTAATAGCAGATTAATTGACATATGTCAAACAAAAGTGAGGTTTCTCTCCATGTTCCACAAGGGTCTGTTCTTAGACTTGTCCTGTTCAAGGAAATATATTTAGCAGATTTATGGAATAACCAAACCAGAGAGGATTAGCTGCTGTGATAAATGATAGACTTGAGATTCAAAATATCAGGAGTTTCGATTCACTGTCTTTGTTTCTCCATTCTCTCTTACTTTTCTGATCTATGCTTCTCCCTCCTTCCCTCTCTCTTTTTTCTCTCTTTCTTTTTTTATCTCTGTCTCTATCTCTCTTTCTCTGTCTCTATCTCTCTCGTGTTGATTTTCACTTTTTGCCTCTTAATTCTCATCATCACTCTACTATCACCATTCCCCTGCATTTTAGCTTCTCTTCCTGCTACCATGAGGAAAAGGTTTTCTTTGAGTCACTAGTGACTATTAATTGCTAGACTCAATGACCTCTAACTTTTTATTCTCCCTGAGGTTTCTGCAAGGTTGAACAGTGCTCACCAAGTTCTTTTTGATATTGTATCCTTTTTTGGTTCCTATTACACTGTGGTCTCTTGTTTTCCACATACTTGCCCAACAACTCCTTGGTCTCCTTCACTAGGTGGGTTCATCATTATTCTCTCATCATTAAGTTTCAGTATCTCCCAAGCTTCTCTTAGGTTCTTCCTTTTCTTTTTCTATATTTTCCCTCATTAATCTTATTTTTCCCAATAACTTTAATTATCTTCATGAAAATAAGTCTTAAATCTCTATATCCAGCTCTTCTCTCTGTTACAAGCTTTAGCCCTAAATCTTTTACTTTCCAGAGATTTTTATCCAGATATCATAATCTAACTGTATGTATGCAAATTTTAATATATCAGCTCATCCCTAAACTTGACCCTTCTTCCATTTTCTCCATTTTTGTTAATGGTGTCAGTCTATTCAATGAAGCTCAAAATCTTGAATCCATCTTTTTTCCTTCTCACTCCCCAAGATACAATCTACTGCCAGATTCTGCCAATTGTATCTCCTAAATTTCTTATAGTCATCTTCTTTATTCACACTATCACTGTCATCTGTTCCTTCATTATAGCTTCTTGAATTAATAGGAGAGCTACTTAAGTTGTGTCCCTACTTCCAATCTTTCACTTCTCTAATTCATCCTTCATATAGCTGTCAAAATAATCTCCCTAAGTCAGAGTCCTATCTGATTCTCCTTTTAAAGTCTTTCAGTATCTCCCTCTTGCAATCATCTTGACCTTTCTCTTGCCACTTAATTTCAATGTCTCTGGAGGATAGAGACTAATGATTTTATAACACGTTGTCCCACTCATATCCATTTTAAAATCAAGTCAGGACATTACCCTTATGATATCATTTATTCTCTTGGAGAACAAAGAATGAACAGCAACAATTGCCTTTGGGCATCAGAGTTAGGATTAATCTTTTTTTTTAATTTAATTTTATTTAATAATAACTTTGTATTGACAGAATCCATGCCAGGATAATTTTTACACAGCATTATCCCTTGCAATCACTTATGTTTCGTTTTTTTCCCCTCCCTCCCTCCTCCCCCCCCCCCAAGATGGCAAGCAGTCCTATATATGTTAACTATGTTGCAGTATATCCTAGATACAATACATATTTGCAGAACCGAACAGTTCTCCCGCTGCACAGGGAGAATTGGATTCAGAAGGTAAAAATAACTCGGGAAGAAAATCAAAAATCAAATAGTTCACATTCATTTCCCAGTATTCCTTCTTTGGGTGTAGCTGTTTCTGTCCATCATTTATCCAATGAAACTCAGTTAAGTCTCTTTGTCAGAGAAATCCACTTCCATCAGAATACATCCTCATACAATATCGTTGTCGAAGTGTATAATGATCTCCTGGTTCTGCTCATCTCACTTAGCATCAGTCCATGGAGGTCTCTCCAGCCTCTCTGTATTCATCCTGCTGGTCATTCCTTACAGAGCAATAATATTCCATAACATTCATATACCACAATTTACCCAGCCATTCTCCAATTGATGGGCATCCATTCATTTTCCAGTTTCTAGCCACTACAAACAGGGCTGCTACAAACATTTTGGCACATACAGGTCCCTTTCCCTTTTTTAGTATCTCTTTGGGGTATAAGCCCAATAGAAACACTGCTGGATCAAAGGGTATGCACAGTTTGATAACTTTTTGGGCATAATTCCAGATTGCTCTCCAGAATGGCTGGATTCGTTCACAACTCCACTAACAATGCATCAGTGTCCCCGTTTTCCCGCATCCCCTCCAACATTCATCATTATTTTTTCCTGTCATCTTAGCGAATCTGACAGGTGTGTAGTGATATCTCAGAGTTGTCTTAATTTGCATTTCTCTGATCAATAGTGATTTGGAACACTCTTTCATGTAAGTGGTAATAGTTTCAATTTCTTCATCTGAAAATTGTCTGTTCATATCCTTTGACCATTTATCAATTGGAGAATGGCTTGATTTTTTATAAATTTGAGTCAGTTCTCTATATATTTTGGAAATAAGGCCTTTATCAGAACCTTTAATTGTAAAGATGTTTTCCCAGTTTGTTGCTTCCCTACTAATCTTGTTTGCATTCGTTCTGTTTGTACAAAGGCTTTTTAATTTGATATAATCAAAATTTTCTATTTTGTGATCAGTAATGGTCTCTAGTTCATCTTTGGTCACAAATTTCTTTCTCCTCCACAAGTCTGAGAGATAAACTATCCTATGTTCCTCTAATTTATTTATAATCTCATTCTTTATGCCTAGGTCATGGACCCATTTTGATCTTATCTTGGTATGTGGTGTTAAGTGTGGGTCCTTGCCTAATTTCTGCCATACTAATTTCCAGTTATCCCAGCAGTTTTTATCAAATAATGAAATCTTATCCCAAAAGTTAGAATCTTTGGGTTTGTCAAACACTAGATTGCTATAGTTGACTATTCTGTCTTGTGAACCTAACCTTTTCCACTGATCAACTAATCTATTTCTAAGCCAATACCAAATGGTTTTGGTGACTGCTGCTTTATAATATAATTTTAGATCAGGTACAGCTAGACCACCTTCATTTGATTTTTTTTTCATTAATTCCCTTGAGATTCTCGACTTTTTATTGTTCCATATGAATTTTGTTGTTATTTTTTCTAAATCATTAAAATATTTTCTTGGAAGTCTGATTGGTATAGCACTAAATAAATAGATTAGTTTAGGGAGTATTGTCATCTTTATTATATTCGCTTGGCCTATCCAAGAGCACTTAATATTTTTCCAATTATTTAAGTCTGACTTTATTTGTGTGAAAACTTTTTTGTAATTTTGCTCATATAATTCCTGACTTTCCTTTGGTAGATAGATTCCCAAATATTTTATGCTATCAACAGTTATTTTGAATGGAATTTCTCTTTGTATCTCTTGCTCTTGGATTTTGTTGGTGGTGTATAAGAATGCTGAGGATTTATGGGGATTTATTTTGTATCCTGCTACTTTGCTAAAATTATGAATTATTTCTAATAGCTTTTTAGTAGAATCTCTGGGGTTTTCTAGGTATACCATCATATCATCTGCAAAGAGTGATAGTTTGTTTTCCTCATTGCCTACTCTAATTCCTTTAATCTCTTTCTCGACTCTTATTGCAGAGGCTAGTGTTTCTAATACAATATTGAATAATAATGGTGATAGTGGGCAACCTTGCTTCACTCCAGATCTTACTGGGAAAGGTTCCAGTTTTTCCCCATTGCATATGATGCTTACTGAAGGTTTAAAATATATGCTCCTAACTATTTTAAGGAAAAGTCATTTTATTCCTATGCTCTCAAGTGTTTTTATTAGGAATGGCTGTTGGATTTTATCAAATGCTTTTTCTGCATCTATTGAGATGATCATATGGTTTTTGTTTGGTTGGTTGTTGATATAGTCAATTATGCTAATAGTTTTCCTAATATTGAACCAGCCCTGCATTCCTGGTATAAATCCTACTTGGTCATAGTGTATTATCCTGGTGATGATTTTCTGTAATCTTTTTGCTAATATTTTATTTAAGATTTTAGCATCAATGTTCATTAGGGAGATTGGTCTATAATTTTCTTTCTCTGTTTTCAGCCTACCTGGTTTAGGTATCAGTACCATATCTGTGTCATAAAAGGAGTTTGGTAGGACTCCTTCAATCCCTACTTCTTCAAATAGTTTATTTAGCATTGGAGTTAATTGATCTTTAAATGTTTGATAGAATTCAGATGTAAATCCATCTGGTCCTGGGGTTTTTTTCTTAGGGAGTTGATTGATAGTTTGTTCTATTTCTTTTTCTGAGATGGGACTGTTTAGGATATTTACTTCTTCCTCTGTTAGTTTAGGCAAGTTATATTTTGGAGGTATTCTTCTATTTCATTTAAGTTGTCGAATTTATTGGCGTAAAGTTGGGCAAAGTAACTCCTAATTATTGCTCTAATTTCCTCTTGCCATTAATATATTCCCTGCTTAGAATACACTTCTCCATCCTTACTAGTTGAAATGTTCCTCTTCAAGGGACAACTCCAGTGCCTTGTCATGCTGAAAATATTTTCACTTTAAAAAATATTCTTAAAATACTTTGTCTTGGTGTTTCTTTTGACTGTCATCAGAGCACAGAGTCCTACAAAAAGAATATATAAAGGGGTGGGAAAAACCCAAATGTACAAAAACTTTTATAGCAGCTCTTTTGGTGGTGGCAAAGAATTAGAAATTGTGGGAATGCTGATCAGTTGAGGAATAGCTGATTAAGTTATGGCATATGAATGCAATGGAATCATATTATGCCATAAGAAATAATGAGTAGGTATATTTCAGAACAGAAGCTTTAGATGAACTGATGCTGGGTGAGGTTAAAAAAATCAAAATAACATTGTACATGGTAATGGCAACATTGGGCAATGATCAACTATGATAGACTTAGCTCTTCACAGCAATACAATGATCCAAGACAGTTCCAAAGGACTCATGAAGAAAAATTCTGACCATATCCAGGAAAAGAACTATGTAAATGGAAGCATCATATTTTCACTTTTTTGTTGTTGTTGTTGTTTTCTTTTGTGCTTTTTCCTTTTTGTTCTGATTCTTCTTTCCACAACATGACTAATGTGGATATATGTTTGGTATGATTATACAAGGAGAAAGAGAGCCAAGATGACAGAAAGAAGTCAGGAAATTATCTGAGCTTTCCCCAATATCTTTTTAGAAACAATGTTAAAACAAGCCTCTAAACAGAACCTAGAAAAAGACAGAATGAGATGATAATCCAGCTGAAGATAGAAAGACTTCAGGGAACCTTTGTCTCACTTGGGTAAAAGGGAAGCAAAGTCTACCAGAGATGTGTATGTGCTCTTAGCCACAGCATCTATCAGCAATTGAGACCACCTCAACCCTGACTCAACAAGACAATTGCATGCAGGTCATCAGTGGTGTCTCAAGCCCCAGAGTAGAAGGCAAAAAGCTAGCTGCAGAAACTGGGCAACAACAGGAGCAACAAGGCCAAAATTCCTTTGTTCAGTGAGTAAACCACCAGAACCTAAGGCCACAACACTTGACCCCAGTGACCCAGTCTGTGTCACCCAGCACAAGAAGTTTGAGCCAGTGTTCCCTATACCCCAGGAGCAGAGCTCAACTTTAAAAGCCATGAAATGACCCCTAAAAACCCACAAACCCACAAAAAAGACAAGAACAAAACACTTTTCTAGCCCAAGAGAACTTAGAAGATCAAGAGGGAAGGTCTGTTGCACCAGGATAAGAATGGAATGAAATACAGTACAGGCCAGTCCAGTATAGATCTGGTCCCAGCAAATCAGGAACAGACCTGGGGAGTCACCAAATAAGTAGCAGCAGTGGCAGCTTCTAGAATTTTGTGCCCACAGAATGTAAGAAGATTAACTAGTCACAAGATGATTACAGGAATCTATTTACTAGTTCTGAGGCAGGATTCTGTTGGTTTTCACATACTTGAATCCAGATCATTGTCCTGGGTGACAGTCCTAAGTAAGAAGAAACAATATCACACCAGAACTTACAGCCACAGTGAAGTGGGACTCTCCTCTCAGCTGCAGCATAGAAAAGAATGATTATGGCCTTTCACAGATCAAAGCACAGGAGGGTAGTTCTATCTTGGAAAAACTGAAAACTTACAGGTCCTTACAATAATTTCTTTTTTTCTTACCATGCTAGTAAATTAATTTTAAAAACACATTGCTTTATGAATCATGTTGGGAGAGAAAAATCAGAACAAAAGGGAAAAACCATGGGAGAGATTAAAAAAAAAAAAAGAAATGAACACAGAATGCATTAATTTGTATTCAGTCTCCTTAGTTATTTTTCTGGATGCAGATGGCATTTTCTGCTTAGAGAATATTGAGATTGCTTGGATCAGTGGACCACTGAGAAGAACCAAGTCTTTCATAGTTTATCATCACACATTCTTGCTGTTATTATGTACAATGTATTCCTGGTTCTGCTTGTTTCACTCAGCATCAGTTCATGTAAATCTTTCCAGGCCTTTCTAAAATCAGCTTGTTTGTCTTTTTTATAGAACAATAATATTCCATTATTTAATATAACACAGTTTGTTCAACCATTTCCCAACCAATGGGCACCTACTCATTTTCCACTTCTTTGTTTCCACAAAAAGAGATGCTACAAACATTTTTTTTACAAATTGGTCCTTTTTCCTCTTTTATTATTTCCTTAAGATACAGACCTAGTAATGGCACTGCTGAGTATGCACAGTTTTATAGGCCTTTGGGCATTGTTCCAAATTGCTCTCCAGAGTAGTTGGATCATTTCACATCTCCAACAAAGTATTAGTGTCTCAGTTTTCACATATATCCTCCAACATTTGTCAATTATCTTTTCTTGTCATTTTAGCCAAGCTGAGAGGTGTGAGGTGGTACCACCTCAAAGTTATTTTAATTTCCATTTCTCTAATCAATAAAGATTTAAAGCATTTTTCATATAACTATTTTGTCATCTGAAAATTGTCTGTTCATATCCTTTGACCATTTATCAACTGGGAAATGACTTGTATTCTTCTAAATTTGATAAAGTTCTTTATGTATTTTAGAAATGAGACCTTTATCAGAAGGATTTATTTAAAACAGCTGCATGACATTGCTGAAACTTCAAACAGTGCACATTCCACCCTGGAAGTAGGATCCTGATCTAATAGCTAAAGCTTAAATAATAGGCCGGGGAAATAACAGAAAAATATTTTGACTATGGAAATTTAGTATGGTGGCAAGGAAGATCAAAATATACATTTAGATGAAGTAAATGAAGTCCTTGTAAGAGCTTAAAAATGGATTTTAAAAATAAAGAGAAATAGGGGAGAAATTGGGAAGAGAAATGAAAGTGATGTAAAAAAAATCATGAAAAACAAGTAAAAAATTTGGTAAATGAAACACAAAAAAAATTGAAGGAAAAAAAAAACATAGAGTAGGCCAAATAATAAAGAAATTACAAAAATTCCAATGAGGAGAAGAATGCATTAAAAATCAGAATTGAGAAAATGAAAGTTAATGATCAAAAACAAAACAAAATTAAAAGAATGAAAAAATAGAAGAAAATGTGAAATATATCACTTAAAAAAACAACTGACCTAGAAAACAGATCCAGGAGAAATAATTTAAAAATTATTGGACTACCTGAAAACCATGTCTAGAAATTGTCAAGGAAATACTACCCTGAGATTCTAGAACCAGAGGGGAAAATAAAATGAGAAGAATCCACCAATCACCTCCTGAAAGAGATCCCAAGATGAACATTCCCAGGAATAATACTATTAAATTCCAGAACTCCCAGATCAAGAAGAAAGTATTGTAAGAATCCAGGAAAAAAAGTTAAGAAAAACACAAAATTTAGCAGTTCCTACATTAAAGGATTAGAGTGCTTGAAATATGATATGCTGGAGAGACATGGAAAGATGTGGGATTCCAACCAATAATTCCCTATCTAGCAAAAATAAATATAATCATTGTGAGGTGGGGGTGGGGAGGGGGGAGCAAATTCAATGAATTAAAAGACTTTCAAGCATTCTTGATGAAAATACCGGAGTTGAATAGAAAATTTGACTTTCAAATGCAAGATTCCAGGGAAGCATAAAAAAGATAAGCTATAAAGGGAAATAAGATTGAACTGTTTGCATTCTTACTTGGGGAGATTGTACTTGTAAATCATAAGAATTTATTACCAGGTAGTTAGAAGGAATGTATATAGACAGCAGGCATAGGTGTGAGTTGGATATGAAGGGATAAAAACTAAAAAAGTGAAATTAATGGGTGAGGAAGAAATGTACTGGGAGAGAAAAAAAGGGAGAGGTAGAATGGGGTAAATTATCACACATAAAAGCAAGAAAAATCTTTTTACAATGGAGGGATGAGGGGAGAACCAGCTCAAAGATGATATAACATTTGGGTATAGAAATCTATATTATTCTACAGGAAAGTAGGAGTGGAAAAGAATAAGACAGGGGTAGAGGAGGAAAAATATATTAGAGGAAGAAATAATCAGAAGCAAAACACTTTTGAGGTATGACAGGATCAAAGGAGAGAATGTAACAAATAGGGGAAATACAATTAGCAAGAGTAGCTGTAGAAACAAGTTTCAAGTAATTTTCTCTGATAAATGCCTCATTTCTCAAACATATATAAATTTGACTCAAATCTATAAAAATAAGAGCCATTCCCCAATTCGTAAGTAAGCAAATTTTTTCAGATGAAATCTACTTATCTACCTAAACATATGTATGTGTATATGTGTGTGTGTGTGTGTGTGTGTGTGTGTGTGTGTGTGTGTGTATGTATGGAAAAATGCCATAACTCACTTTTGATTAAAGAAATGCAAATCAAAACAAGTCTGAAGCATTATCACATATTCATTAGGTTGTCTAATAGGACAGAAAAGGAAAATAGCAAAAGGTGAAAGGGATGTATGAAAATGATAGGTTAACGAATAGTTGGTGGAGTTGTGAAGTGATCCAACCATTTTGGACAATAATTTTGAAACTATTCCCTTTGATTCAGCAATACCACTACTCTATCTGTATGCCAAAAGAAATAAAAAAGGGAGAATTACTTAAATGTACAAAAGATATAGCAATTCTTTTCCTGCATCAAAAAGTTAGAAATTGGGGGGATACCCATCAATTGGGAAATAGCTAAATAAATTTTGATATGTGGTTATGAAGGAATACTATTATGCTATAAGAAATGATGAGAAGAATGCTCTCAGAAGAACCCAGGAAGACTTTCATAAATCGGTACATAGTAAAATGTACTGTATACAAAGTAACAGCAAATTATAAAATGATCACTTGTAATTGATATAACTATTTTTATCTATACAATGATCCAAGACAACTCTGAAGCACTTATGATGAAAAATGTTATCCATGCTCAGAGAAAAAAATGATTGTATATGAATACAGATTGAAGTATTTTTTAAAAAGTAGAATTAGACAAATGGAAAAGGTGGTACAAAAGTTAGCAGAAAAAAAGCATTCCTTTTCAAATTATAATTGTGCAAAATAAAGCTAATGACTATTATATGAAGAATCTGTCAAATAAAATCAAAATAATGAAAAAATAGAAGAAAATGAAAATACTTCATTGGAAAAATAATTGACCTGGGAAACAGATCCAGGACACATAATTTAGGAATTATTGAACTACCTAAACATGATTTTTAAAAAAGCCTAGATATCCTAGAACAAGAGGAAAAAATAGTTATTGAAATAATGCACTGATCATGTCCTAAAAGAGATCCCAAAATGAAAACATCAATTTGGCATTGCTGCCAAGTTTCAGATCAAATAGAAAATAATGCAAGCAACTAGAAAGAAACAATTCAAATACCAAGAAGCCACAAAATTCACTAGGACTTACCAGATTTTCTACAGGAATTGGAGAAACTGGAATATGATGTTCCAAAAGATAAAGGAATTTAGACTTAAACCAAAAATTAAGTACCCAGAAAAATTGAGCATAACTTTTTAGGGGAAAAGATGAATATTCAATATTTTCAACAGTGAGATGATTCAAACCAATTCCAATTGTTCAGTGATGAAGACAGCCATCTATATCCAGAGGGAGGACTGTGGGAATTGAGTGGGACCACAGCCTAAAACATTTATTAAAGCAAAGAGAAGAGAGGAGGATAAACATCATCCGAAGGCTAATCTCATCAAATTTGGCTCAAAAATGAAATAGCATACACACTTCAATATAAAATTTTATCTTATCCTATAAGGAAGTAGGAGGAAAAAGGGAAAGAAAAAAGAATGTGAATAGAAGGAAGGGCATAAGTAGGAGGGGAAATAGAGAGGATGTGAGAAAGGAGGGTGGATTAAGGGAGGCAGTTGTTAAAAGCAAAAACTAGTGTTGAGGGACAGGGTGAAAAGAGAGAAAAAATATAGTATAAATGAAAGAAAATAAGATGGAGGGAAAACTGTGAATGTGAATGAAACAAACTTTCCCATAAAACAGAAATAGCAGAATTGATTAAAAACCACCATCGTATAATATATTTACAAGAAACATTTGAAGCAGAGCGATACACAGAAAATAAAGGTAAAAGGTGGAGAAGAATACATTATGCTTTAGTTGGAATTTAAAAAAAAAAAAAAAGGTAGCAATCCTGACCTCACACAAAACAAAAGCAAAACAAATATAATTGAAAGAGATAAGGAAGGAAACTACATCTTATTAAAAGATATTATAGACAATGAAGCAATATCATTACTAAACATATATGCACCAGATGATATAACATGTAAATGCTATGAGAAGAAGTTAAGTGAGGTACAGATAGCAAAACAATATTAGTTGGTAAACTAAGCATCCCCCTCTCAGAACTAGATAAATCTAAGCACAAAATAAACAAGGAATTAAAGAAGTGAATTGAATTTTAGAAAAATTGGATATGATAGACCACTGGATTAGACTTAATTTAAATAAGAAGGAATGTACTTTTTTTTCTCAGCTGTATCTGGAACCTACACAAAAAATTGACTGTGTATTAGGACATAAAAACTCACAATCAAGTACAGAAAGTCAGAAATATTAAATAGATCTTTTTCAGATGTTTCAATAAAAATTATATGTAATAAAGGCTCATGGAAAGAGATTATGTTAATTAAAAATATGCTATTAAGAGAAAAAAGAACTTAATAAATGCTTGTTGATTAAATAGGAAAAAAACTAACAGCTCATTGGAAACTAAGCAATGTAATCCTTAGGAATGAATTGATCAAACAACAAAGCATAAAAGCAATTTCATCAAAGAGAATGACAACAATAAGAGTAGACATCAAACCTTTTGGAATGGAGATAAAGCAAGAAATTTTGTATCTCTAAATGTTACATAAATAAAATTGAAAAAGAGATCAGTGAATTAGGCTTGCAACTAAAAATTCTAGAGAAATAAATTAAAAATCTCCAATTAAATACTAAATTAGAAATTCAGAGAATCAAAGGAGACTAATAAAATTGAAAGCAAGGAAAATTAATAAAACTAAGAGCTGGCTTTATGAGAAAAATCTATAAAATAGATAACTCTTTGGTTAATTTGATTTTTAAAAGGCAAATGAAACTAAATTGCCAGTATCAAAAATTAAAAAAGCGAATTGCTTGCCAATGAAAAGGAAATTAAAATAATAATTGGGAACTATTTCTTGCAACTGTATGTCAATAAATTTGACAATCTAATTGAAATAGTTGAATATTTGCAACAATACAATTGCCCAGATTAACAGAAGAAGAAATCAAATACTTAAATAACCCTATTTTAGAAAAAGAAATTGAACAAGTTCCCTAAGAAAAATTCTCCAAGGCCAAGTGGATTTAAAAGTGAATTTTACCAGACAATTAAAGAACAATCAATTCCATTATTATATAAATTATTTGAAAAAATAGGCAATGATGGAATTTTTTTATGATACAAATATGGTGATGACACCTAAATCAAGAAGCAGCAACACAAAAATTGCAGACCAATCTCCCTAATGAGTATTGATGCAAATTTTTTAAAAAATAATTTAAAAATAAAAATAAAGAGATTACAATAATTTATATCACTGGGATAATATGCTATGAACAGTTGGGATTTATTCTATGAATGCAGAACTGGTTTTATATTATATTATTTATATTATAAATATATATATATATATATATATATTTATATTTTGTTTATATATTATATTATATTATTATAACAGCATAATGGATCATATCAATAACAAAACAAAAAATGTCATTATTATCTCAATAGATTCCAAAAAAGCTTCTGACAAAATACAATACCCTTTCCAATTAAAAACACTAAAGAGCATAGTAATAAAGTTTTCCTTAAATTGCTAAACAGAATCTGTCTAAAATTATCAGCAAGTATTATATGTAATGGGGATAAACTAGTAGATTATCCAGTAAGATCAGGGGTGAAGAAAGGATGTCCCTTATTGCCACTATTATTCAATATAATACTAATAATGTTATCTTTAGCAATAAGAGAAAAAGAAATTGAAGTAATTAGAATAGACAATGAGAAAACAAAATTATCACTCTTTGCAAATGATATGATGATAGTATACTTAGAGAATCATAGATAATCAGCTTAAAATAATTGAAATAATTAATAAATTTACTAATATTGCAGGATATAAAATAAGCTCATATAAATCATTAGTCTTTCTATTTATTACTAAGAAAGCCCAGATTAAATAGATAGAGAAATTCCATTTAAAATCATTGTAGACAAAATAAAATATCTGAGAGTTCACCTAACTGCTGAGACCAACCCAGAAACTATAAGAAAAAATTACAAAACACTTTTCATGAAGATAAAGTCAAATCTAAATATTTGTGAAAATATTAATTGCTTATGTGTAGGTTGAACTAATATAATAAAAATAACAATTCTAACTATATTTATCTACTTATTCAGTGTCATATCAAGCAAATTGCCAAATCAGTATTTTATAGAGCTAGAAAAACAATAAAATTCACCTAGAAGAGAATTTATATATTGAGAGAATTAATTTTAAAATGCAAAAAGGGAGACCTAAGCATCCAAGACCCAAAACTAAAGTGGCAATCATCAAGGCTATTTGGTGCTGGCTAAGAAAAAGAATGGTAGATAAGTAGAAAAGATTAGGTATACAAGACACAATAATTGATGACTATAATAATGTTACTGTATGATAAACCCAAAGACTCTATCATCTGGAATAAGAACTCAATATTTGACAAAAGCTAGGAAACCTGAAAAATAGTATGTTTATTTAATGTTTTATTTTTTTCCCCAATTACATGTAAAATATTTTTTTATTTTAAATACACATTGCTTTATGAATCATTTTGGGAGAGAAAAATCAGAGCAAAGGGGAAAATCATGGGAGAGAGTTTTTTTAAGTGAACATAGCATGTAGCAATTTGCATTCAATCCCCTTAGTTCTTTTTCTGGATGCAGATGGTATTTTCTGCCTAGAGTATATTGGGATTGCTTTGGATCACTGAACCACTGAGAAGAACCAACTCTTTCATAATTGATAATCATATATTCTTGCTGTTATTGTGTACAATGTTTTCCTGGTCTGCTTGTTTCACTCAGTATCAGTTCATATAAATTTTTCCAGGCCTTTCTACAATCAGCTTGCTCATCATTTTTTATAGAATACTATTCCATTACCTTCATGTGCTGTAACTTGTTCAGCCATTCCCCAACTGATGAGCATCTACTCATTTTCTAATTCTTTAATACCATGAATAGAGATGCTACAAACATTTTTGCACAAATTGGTTCTTTTCCCTTCTTTATGATTTCCTTGGGATACAGATCCAGTAATGGCATTACTGGGTCAAAGAGTATGCATGGTATTATAGCTCTTTGGACATAGTTCCCAAATTGCTCTCCAGAGTAGTTGGATCATTTCACATCTCCACCAACAATGCATTAGTGTCTCAGTTTTCCTACATCTCCTCCAACATTTGTCATTATCTTTTCTTGTAATCTTAGCCAATCTGAAAAGTGTGAGGTAGTTCCTCAGACTTGTTTTAATTTTCATTTCTTAAAAATGATTTAGAGCATTTTTCATATAACTGTAGATGGCTTTAATTTTGTAAACTGAAAGTTGTCTGTTCATATTCTTTGACCATTTATCAATTGGGGAATGTTCTTATAAATTTGGCAGAGTTCTTTATATATTATAGAAATGAGAGCTTTAACAGAAACATTAAAAGTAAAGATTTTTTTCCCAGCATTGTACTTTCCTTTTAGTCCTGTTTCTGTTGCTTTTGTTTGTGCAAAACTTTTTAATTTAATGTAATGTAATCAAAGTTGTACATTTTGCATTTTATAAAGTTCTTTGATCATAAATTTCTCCCTTCTCCAAACATCTATAAATTATCCCTTGTTCTTCTAAATTGTTTCTGGGATCAACCTTTATGCCCAAATTATGTACCCATTTTGACTTTAATTTGGTATGAGGTGTGAGATGTAGATCTATACCAAGTTTCTGACATATTATTTTCTAATTTTCCCAGAAAATTTTGTCAGATATTGAGTTCTTATTCCATAAACTGGACTTTGGGGGGTTATCAAATAATAAATTACTATAGGCCTAGATTATTGAGTCATGTGTGTCTAATCTGATACTTAAACCAGGAAGAACCAATTTCCCATCATAGATGATATTAATAACAAAGCCAACAGAAATCATATCATCTCAATAAATGAAGATAATTGTAGACAAAATAAAATATTTTGGAGTCTACTTGCTAAGACAAACCTAAGAATTACATAAACACAATTACCAAACACTTCTCACACAAATAAAGTCAGATCTAAACAATTGGAAATATATAAATTGCTCATGGGTAAGTCAAGCTAATATAATAAAATAACAATTCTACCTGAATTGATCTACTTTTTCAGTGCCATACCAATTGAACTGCCAAAAATTATTTTATAGAACTAGAAATAATAATAATATTTTATTTTGTCTACAATTATCTTAAATGAAATTTCTCTTTCTATTTCTTGCTGCTCGGCATTGTGAGAAATATATAGAGATGCTGATGGTTTGTGTGGATTTATTCTATATTCTGAAGTTTTGCTAAAGTTGTGAATTGTTTCCATTAGGTTTTTGGATGATTTTCTAGGTTTCCATCATCATATATATCATATATAGTATATCATCATATCATCTGAGAAGAGTGATATAGTTAGTTCTTTCTCAGGGTGTGGATGGCATTTTTCATAAATCCTTCAGAATATTCTTGAATCATTGTATTACTGAGAATAATAAAGTCATTAACAGTTGATCATCACTAGAAAATAGTATGGCAGAAACAAAGCATTGAACAACTTCTCAAAATGTGTACATGATTTAGACATAAAAGTTGATAAAAGAAGAGGAAAGGACAGTTTGCCTCTCAAATCTATGGAGAATGGATGAATTTATGACAAACAGGACATAGAAAACATTATGAAATGCAAATGGATACTTTTGATTACATTTAATTAAAAAGATTTTGCAGAAACAAAATCAATGCAACCAAGATTAGAAGGGAAACATATGGGAAACAATTTTATTGCCAGTCTTTCCGATAAAAGCTTTATTTCTAAAATGTAGAGAGAAGTGAATCAAATTTATAAGGAGACGAGTCAAACTCCAAGTGATAAGTGATCAAATGAATATAAACAGAAAGTTTTCAGATGTTGAAATTAAAACTATCTCTAGTGTCATGTGAAAAAATGCTCTAAATCCTCTATGTTCTAAAATGTCTAAAGTAGCTCTCTCTGAGGTGGCAAAAAAAAACCTAAAAATTATAGAACTGCCCATCATTTGGAGAATACACACACACACACACACACACACACACACACACACACACACACACACACATTTACCAATTTGTGCATAATAGCACTATTATCCCCAGAAAAAGTGGCTGGGAAAGAAAATTTATATGTAACTTTGTTACATATTTAAAGAGAATATCAAGTTGTACATAGTGAATTTGAAATTTCATTTGCACTCATCTTCTTTTTAATTGTACATTGTTATAAAAATGCTTATTTTATTCCATAAATTTAAGAAAGAATTTTTAAAAAGAAATCAGAAGGGGATTCTCAAGATTAAAGACCATTTTGTATTTCCTTGGTTTTGTTAGTTATCATGGCCCCAGAATTCAGGTGGACAACTTAGCATGGTCCCCAGAAAGGATTCTCAGGCTGTTACTAGGGCCACTTTCCAAGGATATCCAACCTGGTTGGACTACCAAAGCTTGGGCTCTACTGGTATAACCTTTGGAAATCCAGAGTCTCCTCAACATCTCAATTTGGCATCAGAAAATGAGTCTGGGTAATAACTACAATAACAATAATAAAGACATTATTACAGAGCTTTAAGGTTTGCAAAAACCTCAGACCTAAACCAAGCCTCAGTTCTCATGAGTGAATATAGGAGACTGAATATGAACAGCTGCAGAACAATGATCAAAAATGCTAAAAAGATATTCAATGAGCTATTGAACTGTTCCCAGCAACATTTTTTCCAACTGAAGTAGAGATAATATCATTTGATAATTGGATGCTCACATGTTGTAGACTAGGCCAGCTTCCTGGTAGCTAGTTTTATCCTAGCAGCCTGATGCTCACACTGTGAAAATGGTTAGAAGAAAGGCTGCTCAGTATGGAATTGTGGTGAGACACACAGGTTCTTTAGGAAATATCATGAAGTTGGAAAATCAAACTGGAAAATTCTGTGATGTCTTTCTCTTCTTTTTTTCAAATGGTCCCAGGGACTTCTGTCTCTTCCCCACCCTGTTCTCAGCCTGTTTCCATTCAAAAGTTCATTACACATTTAGAGCTTGAGGAGAAAAAAAAAAAAAAAAATATATATATATATATATATATATATATATATATATATTGAGTCAGTTGAGTGCCATTGTCCAAAAAGTACTGGACTTGAAGTTTAGAAAACTTAAGATTGAAACCTGCCTCAGACAGTTAATAGCTATGTGACACTAGGAAAATCACTTGACTTCTCTTTGCCTCAGATTCCTTATCTAGAAAACAGGAATAATAATAGAACAGAGTTGTGAGAATTAGATTATATATCTATATCTATCTATATATGTGTGTATGTATCTACATATCTGTATATGTATACATATATACATACATATACACATATTCTATTGTGTGCATATATACACATATACATACATACTTAGCAAACCTTAAGGCACTAAATAAATATCTATAATTATACAGGCTGTTGGGAACTATATTTTATATTTAAGATATTCTAAGAAATGCATCGAGCAGAGTGAAATATTTTGGTGAGACACCTTTTAGCTTCTGTACAGGTTTTCCTTGGAAAAGGTCAGATGATTCTGTGTGGATAGTCTCCTGGAGTTGTTTAAAAGGATCTAAACTAGTTGTTTGTTTTCTTGCTCTGTGTAACATCTTAAGATCTTTATGCAATTGATGTTCCAGTTCTAAGGAACTTTCATTTTTGAAACCAAAGTATAAATCTGAATCTGATGTCCCAATAAAACTGCCTTTGTAAGTTCCTCCTGTTGCTTTAGCAGAGATGTGTAGAAAAACTGGACCTGAGATAAAAGACCTTTCGACATTTTTCCTGGTTTTTCTCTAGTGACTTCATTTTCTTTATATTTAGCTTCTGTGTTTTTTTTTCTGTTTTGTGTTTTTTGTCTCCCATATGTTGTACATTGGCCTCTCTTTGTAAAGACAAATTATTAAAATCTAAAATTTTATCCTTATTATTTTCTCACTTTGTTTTCTTTTAAAAGTGTTAATGTATTTTATATCACTTTTATTTTTGAATATAAAAATTCCCCCCTCCTCTATCCAGTAAGTTATGCCTTATAACAGAGAATAAATAAGAAGGGTAGGTAGAAAAGAAGCAGTTCAACAGAACCTGACCAACACATTAGCTGCTTTTTACAAGATATATAATATTCCACATCTTTTATCTCTTGCCTCTGCAGAAAAGGAACAAAGCACATTTTCTCAATCACTTCTTATAACTAAATAGTGTTCAGTTACTTTTTTGTTCATTCTATTTATATTATTTAACAATTATATATGAGCAGCTAGCTAGGTGACTCAGGGGACAGAGTGTTGAGTTGTGAATCAGGAAGATTCATTTTTATCTTTCTGAGTTCAAATTTGGTTTTAAGACACTTACCAGCTGTACCATCCTGGGCAAGTCACTTAACCCATTTCTCTTAATTCCTCATCTGTTCAATGAGCTGAGGAAGGAAACCACTCCATCTTTCCATGAAAATTCCAGTAAAATTGTGAAGAGTTAGACATGACTGAAAAATAACTGAATAAAAATAATGAATATTGTTTTCCTGTGGTGATCTTGTTCTTCTTTAAAATAATATAATGGTTCTCTCTGGGGGAGAGCAGGTTTTTCAGGGGAGGTTTTATGGAGGCAGCCTTAGTATCAGTTCAGATCAATAATTACCCCAAATGCAGCCAGGTGATAAAAGTGCAAATGTTTATTTTCTCCTTCTAAAATAGCCCAGTTAGTTGAGAGGCCTATCTCTCTGCTTGGTTCCAAGAGCTCTCTCCAAATGTCTCCAAATCCAAAGGTTTGTCCTTCAGTCCTCCAGCCAGCCAAGTGGAAAATGGAATGGATCTCTCTTGCCTCGGAGAGAGGGCTTCTGGCTCTCAATCTCCAATATAGCCCGGTTAGCTTTTTCTTAGAGGCCTCTCTCTCTCTTTGATTCTAAGAGCTCTTACAGCTTTGTCCTTTGCTTCTGCCTCTGCTTTCTTCAGCCTCCCATTCAGCTGAACTCTCTTCTGCCACCAGCCAGCCAAGTGGAAAATGGAATGAATCTCTCCCCGAGAGCCTCTGTCTGTTTCATATATGTGAGAGAGAGGAATTGTGGGATATGAGAGAGAGGGATTATGGGTTTTCTCCCATAGTGCTCTCTGGCCCTAAGAGCTTCAAGGGAGGTGTGAATTCACAAAGTTACACAGTTAACCTTGTTTCAGGTTCTGGCCCAAAACATCTCAACTCTAATGAGTTAGCAATTTGTAAAGATTCCAACATTTTCCTACTGCTCATTTCACTTTATCGCTTCATAAAAGTCAATCCACTTGTTCCTGAATTCTTCATATTTGTTGTTTCTTATAGCAAAGCTTCTTAAATTGTGGGTTTCAACTCCATATGAGATCATGTAACTGAAGATGGGGGTAACTAAATTGTGATTTATTATCAGTGAATGTTTAGTTTGTATACCTATGTTATATATCTATATACCTAGGGTCATGTAAAAATTTCTTGGGCAAAAAAGGGTTACAAAAGATTAATAAACTCTGTCTTATACCACAATGATATTTCATTATATTCCTGTCATTTGTTTAGTCATTCCTCAATCAAAAATATCTATTCTTGCTACTACATAAATTACTGCTATGAATATTCTGTTGTATATCAGATATTTCTATCTTTGATCACTTCATAAAAATTAAATTTTAAGGATCAAAAAATAATCCAATCCATGAACCTCAAATTAATTATTACTCCTAAGAAAGAAACTCATTAATTCTGGGGTTCTTGTGGAACAAACAAGAAGGAAATATAGTGTAGAAAGTATACAGGATAGATAATCTAAAGGCAAGATCACAATATCATAGAATTTTATATTTGGAAAGGATCCCAGTGGCAACCTATTTCCTTTCATATCCATAGAACTGAGCACTATTCTTGATCCTGTCATTTATTAACTTTGAGTCCTTGGTCAAGTTCACTTCATCTCTGTGGAACTAGATTACCTCAATTGTAAAATGAGATTATCACATTAGAAGGTTTCCCAAGGTCCCTTTGACTCTGTCTACTTTATATTTATTTATCTATGTACATGCTGTATATACTATGGAGACTATAAATTTCTTGAGGGCAGGAGGTGATTCATTTTTCTTTTTCCATTCCCAATACTTAGCACAGATCCTGGCACATGGTAAATATTCAATGAAAATTGAATTCTATGAGTTTAGACATTCAATCTAAGAAGCAAACAAAGGTTATCCTTCTTTTCATAGTCCTAGACAAGAAGAGAGCCCCAAGAGAATGTCTTAATGTCTCCCCTTGATTTTGAGCAGTTCTGCTTGAGATCTGCAACAATCTGTTCCCTTATTTCAAGAAAAAGAGGCTCTACAATGAGCATTATTATTTCACTTTCTTGTGCCTTTTACTATCCCATTATTCTTCTAATGAAGAGTCTCCTTCCCAATGACCTTTGTAGGACTCAAAGAGGTAGATAGTGATGAAAGACAAGGGATCTTTCAGATTCACCCTCTTTCCTACCTGTCCTCACCTAAGGAGCTAAGGGTGGGATTTTGGCATTCCCTTAGTTGAAAGATTCATTTTTGAAGTTCACCTTCTTGGAAAACCCCCAGCCTTTGGAATCAACAGTCCCTCTATTAACACTTAGAGCATCTTTTCTGGAAGCACAGGAAGCAAGCCTCAGCAGGAGTTGAAAAACTTGGGAACTGCTCTGATTTAATTTTTTTCCTATGTTGTTTTTCTTCTTTAAAATCCATTTTGCAAAGCTATACAGTCTCCAACTTCTGAAAAGGGAAACAGCAGAGAAATTCCTTCTGGTGTGAATGAAAAGAATTACATAAACCACAGTAAATTTAGTATGAAATTATATTGCTAACCCAGGAGAAGAAAGATTCTTTTCTACTCTGTGTTGCCCATGTGTGAGGATCCATTGTTCCTTAGCCCCAAGTCGGCTTTGTGCTGAAAAAGAGTCTACACCCTCCGTGAACCTCTCTCCTCCATTCGAGGCAGAAACTGCTGGGTATATTTATTGTCTTCTTTCATTTGGGGAATGGATATTCACAGACTCTCTCTCCAACTTATCCTTATACTTGGCTATGTTCGATTTTTCCAGGTTTGTGATTTCTTCTCTAAGACACAGCAGGAAGAGCCACTGAGAAGGGAGCCCCATTCCTCTTGGTGTTTGATGTATCTCTATGCCCCTGAGCCTTTCTGTAAGCTCAAATGGATCTACAAGAGTACAAAGCAAGAGTTTAACTATGGTAGTCAAGTTATATTAATACATCTTTAAATGTGTTTCCTTAAATTCTGTCATCCTAAAACCCTTATATTACCCCCCAATTAAGGTGCTAATATTGTAAATCAAGGATGCTATCAAAGATTTAACTTTGGGGGATATCTGGTCTGAAATATCTTTCAAAAAGTGAAATAAGTGAAATTTGTCTTTAGTACTTTTGCCCATCCATTCTTAGCCCCCAGTCTTCACCTGGCCAGATACCCAGTGATTTCATAAATCTACTATGGAGCCCATGAAGCTCTGCTTCTCCATGCCTCAGCTCCTGTTCTATCTGCCCATGCTTACTTGCCCCATGGCCCAATTCTCTTTGACCTCTCATGCAAGTTTTAGGTAACCTAGCTTAATCCTTTCATTCTATATACAAGGAAACTGAGGCTTAAAGGGGGGTATATAACTGGTCTAAAATGACAAAGCTAATTAGTGGAAAGGCTAAAATGAAAATTCAAGTCTCTGTACTCCCAATCTAGTGTTGGTGCAATTATTTGATACTCTAGGTGACATGCCATACTAATGCATCTAATAAACTAATTAAACTAAAGTGTTAGTCATTGATAATGATTAATGTGTTGTTCTTCCAAAATAACATTTACATTTTAACAGACCTAGCTGTGTTATTCCACTGGAGTGAATAATATACCCTTTTCAGGAACTATAACAGGCCAAAAGGGGTAATTTGGGGTAGGGAGGAATGGAAGAAGGAGGGACAATTACATTACTATCTGAATCATACCACAGAGGCACCCATCTATTGGCACTATGCTAAGGTTAATTCATGATTTTGGGTTCAGGCTCTTAGTCTCGTTTTTCTTGGAGCCCAGAAAAGACAATATTAATACCTGTTGCCCTACTATATACCCACTGCCTGTTGTACCATGGTCTTCTCTACACTAGTAGGTCTCAAACATGGATTATCTAGGTAGGCAAAAAACGTTAGAGAACAACTAATAATAATAAAAACAACAATAATAATAGCTAGCAAATATTTATATAGCACTTTAAAGTTTGCAAAGCATTTTACACATACTATCTTGTTAGAGCCTCAGAGCAACCCTTCTAAGTTAGGGCTATTTTGATCCCATTTTTATAGAAGAAGAAACGGAGGTTAAGAAGTTGAATAACTTACTTCTGGCTTCACAGGTAATAAAGTACTGAGGGAGGATTTAAATGCAATTCTTCCCAATGTTGAGTATAGCTTTCTATCCACTGTGTCACATAACAATTCTATCTATTCCTTTGGTGTCCTGTCCCAAATTGCCTTTCAATAAAATGGATAAATTTTGCTTTTTTTTAAATAACTTTTTATTGATAGAACTCATGCCAGGGTAATTTTTTACATTATCCCTTGCACTCACTTCTGTTCCAATTTTTCCCCTCCCTCCCTCCACCCCCTCCCCCAGATGGCAAGCAATCCTTTACATATTGAATAGGTTACAGTATATCCTGGATACAATATACGTGTGCAGAACTGAACAGTTTTCTTGTTGCACAGGGAGAATTGAATTCAGAAGGTATAAATAATCCGGGAAGAAAAACAAAAATGCAAGCAGTTTATATTCATCTCCCAGTTTATATTCATCTTCTTTCTTTGGGTATAGCTGCTTCTGCCCATCTTTGATCAATTGAAACTGAATTAGTTCTCTTTATCGAAGAGATCCACTTCCATCAGAATACATCCTCAAACAGTATCATTGTTGAGGTATATAATGATCTCCTGGTTCTGCTCATTTCATTTAGCATCAGTTCATGTAAGTCTCGCCAGTCCTCTCTGTATTCATCCTGCTGGTCATTCCTTACAGAACAATAATATTCCATAAAGTTCATATACCACAATTTACTCAACCATTCTACAATTGATGGGCATCCATTCATTTTCCAGCTTCTAGCCACTACCAACAGGGCTGCCACAAACATTTTGGTACATACAGGTCCCTTTCCCTTCTTTAGTATCTCTTTGGGGTATAAGCCCAGTAGAAACACTGCTGGATCAAAGGGTATGCACAGTTTGATAACTTTTTGAGCATAGTTCCAAATTACTCTCCAGAATGGCTGGATGTGTTCACATTTCCACCAACAATGTATCAGTGTTCCTGTTTTCCCACATCCCCTCCAACATTCCCCATTATCTTTCCCTGTCATTCTAGCCCAATCTGACAGGTGTGTAGTGGTATCTCAGAGTTGTCTTAATTTGCATTTCTCTGATTAATAATGATTTGGAGCATATTTTCCTATGTCTATAAATAGTTTCAATTTCTTCATCTGAGAATTGTCTGTTCATATCCTTTGACCATTTATTAATTGGAGAATGGTTTGATTTCTTATAAATTAGAGTCAATTCTCTATATATTTTGGAAATGAGGCCTTAAATTTTGCTCTTGATGAGATATTAATGAACTAGTACCAGATTTTTGTTAAGAGTCATATGTAGAATATATTCCTTCCATAAATAAGAGCAGAGAACTTATGTCACAAGTTAGTCAACCATAAATAAGTGGGTACCAGGTACCAGGTATTTGCTTTACTGTGGGGAATACAAGGTCATGGCATGTCTCATTGGGGAAACATAATTAACACATGTACCAATTAAAAGATAGTGGAAAATAGTATTACAATAGTTTGTATTTCCATAGCAATTTAATATTCACAAAATACTTTCTTCATATGTCCCTATGAGATGGGGAACATACTATTATCCATATTTTATAGATGAGGAAACTGGATTTTAGTTAAATCAAGTGACTTGTTCATGGTCATCCAGTTAGAAAATACTGTAATTGGGATTTGAACTGAGACTTTTTGTACTATACATGACTATCTCTTTGTACCAGTAATAGGCCTGTAATGAGTAACATTGTTGCAATGGAACTTAGATAGTAGCTCCTTATCCTTTCCCAGTGATGTCTGAACTGCTTTGAAAATTGTGATTCCAACTTAAGGTAGAAGATGCTGAGTGGAAGATGGAGTCAAAGAGATACTGTTTAGAGTTAATACTATCCCAGTGTCTTAATCCTGATCCAAAAACTTGGCACTTTTTCAAAATCAAGTTTCCTAAGATGGATCAGCAGCTCCATCACCCCCCACCCTGACCACACACATACATCCTTCACCACTGGACTGGGTTGGGTTGGATTGCCATGTGGGTGTGGGAAACTTTAAAAAATGTTTTAAATAGCTGAGCTTTGCTTTTACTCCATATTGCAGGAGGATGGTGGCATGTGTGGGCTCCACCAGCCTGTCTGGGGAGATGATGTCTGTAGCCAGACAAGGGGAAAAGGTAAAGGCAACATGGAGAGAAAGCCCCAATTGCTTCTCTGGATAATGTTTTATTTCTGGCTTATATCATGCTAACAATTTCTCTTAGACGTGTGTAAAGGTCTATGTCCTTGGCACCAGATTCTATGGAAAGTTTGCAGCAGGGCTCTGGAGTAAAGGGGGTCAAGGTGGGAAGTGAGGGGTGAGCAAGTGATGTCACAAGCAGTCACTGCAGGAAATGATTATGATGTCACAGATATAGTAGAACCCCTGGACTGAAGGATCTGAAGGAAATCAGCAGAGCCTGGAGACCTATTTCTGTTCTTAATAATAGCCTCTGATGACACTAGCCCACTAGGGAGAGACATGAATGGGTGTGTCTGCTGGGACAGCAGCATCCCCACCCAAATGAAGGAGAGAGAGGGAGGGCTTTCCAGGAGGCGTTGGTGGCATTCAAAATAGAAGTGGGAGGTGGGGGTAGGGAACATGGAGAATATTTTTAGCAATAAGAGAACACAGCTGCTGGGGAGTGAATGAGAAGAGGCTGAAAATGATGTTCAGCTGTCATAAGAAGGGAACAGCAATCTTGCCCCTCAAGGAAGACATGGTGTGATGGAAAGAGCACTAGACTGAGAAGCAAGGGAGTCGAATTCTAGTTGGGTTCTTTCACTACTTGACTGGTATTGGTTAAGTTACTTCCCTTCTCTGGGTCTTAGTTTCTTCATTTGTAAAAGGGAATTTTCCAAGATTTACAAAATCAGTTCTAAAGTTCCTTATCCCTATGAAATTAAATGATTCTGAATCTCTGCAGAAGCAGTAACCATGTGATAGGATTTGAAGGAATCTTGTGATTCCTCTCCTGACCCCCAAATCTACTTCCTGAATGCCATAGTGCTTGGAATTACACTCTTAGAAAGAAACATTCCTTTGCAGTTAAAAATGCTGTTAATCATCTATCTTCCTTTGAAATTAATGTAAAGAACTACATTGAATGATTAATATGAATAGGAATTTTTCTTAACAATATAGGAATTAAATGAGTAGGAATTGTTCATGTGTTTGTGGCAATGAATTTATCACATTTATTTCCTCATTGATTAGAAGGACTTAGGGTGCTGATTGGGGTCTTCAGGTACATCCTGATCTTATTGGTGTTTTGTTTTCATTTTTTTTCTAATCTGCTTTGACAACAAGCTAGAAAAATAGCTTCATCATAAAGAATCATTTTTAGATATGAGGAAGAAGAATGTGAAGAGTATGAGATAAAAGAATGAGTGACTCAGGAAGCTTGTAACTATTTTTTCCAACCAGAAAAGATAAATTCTCTGGTTCCTTTTTTACCTGGAATTCCAGGGATGTTTTTTTCAGCAGCGATCTTAGAGCTCAAAGTAGATATCTGAACTGTGACTCCTATAGGAATAAGGCCCCCTGACCTATGGCTATATCTGTTCTTAAGCTACATTTATAGGTTATGCATCTCCAAAATGGAATGTTGTGGCTTCTGGAGTGAAAGCTTAATTGGCCTTCCACAAAAAGCCCAGGAAAAGGATAAATTACATGGAGACTCGATGATGTGTTCCCTGCTGGGCATTGCAAATTGAGCTCAGAAAATGTTTAAAATGATCTATAGTCATCAGGCAGAAATTGAAGTGACTCAGATGATAGAACTCTTAATATGCAGCCCAGATACTAAATAGTCAGCAATCCGGCCATGGAGGAGAGGGAGCCAGGAAAGGGGAGATAGACAGAGAGAGAGAGAGAGAGAGAGAGAGAGAGAGAGAGAGAGAGAGAGAGAGAGAGAGAGAGAGAGAGAAAGGGAGAGCAAGAGGAAAAAGAGAGAAACAGGCAGACAGAGAGACAGAGAAACTGAAAGAGGCAGTCTGAAAATGAATAAGAACCAATGTATTTACTGAAAATACTCTCTCTATCCCAACTCCTTGTCACAGTTTGACTCGACTTTTTTAGGGTACAGGAAATTGGAGGTGAATAAATGCACAAATGCTTTGATACTCATTCATCTCCAAAAAAACAAAAATGGGTTGGTCATTTCATGTCCCTGAACATCAATAACCTTATGTGTAAGATAAGGGGGGACAGGTAGGAGGTTTGAATCTAAAGCTCTAAATTCTAAGACCTTTAGTTGAATATGAATCTTCTCATTGGGAAGGTAGCAATGGCAGTGGTGGTGGCACAGTGGGAATGGGATGGCAGATGCTATAGATGAGTCAAATATATATTCATTTTTCTAAATATTCTTGATTTCCTTTCAGGTGAGGTGAAATACAAGTTTAGTAAGGGATCTTTTCATTCCTCACCATATGGAATAGCCCCTGCTTCCAACTATACAGGAAATGATGCTTCATAGATTATAGATTTTCTTGAACTACAAGATGGGGGAAGATTCAACTCACCAAACATATTCTATGTGCAAGGAACTATTCCAGGCACTTTGGGAACAAAGAGAGAGGCAAAATAGTCTTTGTTCAAAATCTTACTTGCTACTTAAAGTAGAACTATAAACTTTAAAGGAAGTAAAGAACTATTCAGTCATTCATGGTATCTAAATCTTCATGACCTCATGGACCATAGCACTCTAGATCCTTCTATCCTCTCATGTTCGTTTCTTCCACAATTTTATCTATTCATCTCATCCTCTACCACTACCTTCTCCTTTCCCCCCAACATTAAGGTCTCTTCCAATGAGTCCTGTATTCTCATATGTGGCCAATGTATTTAAGCTTCAGCTTCAGTATTTGACCTGCCAGTGAATAGTCTGAATATTAATTGATCTGATCTTGCTGTTCAAGGGATTCTCAAAAGTCTTCTTCAGCACCACAATTTGAAAGCACTGATTTTGCAGCTCTGTTTTCCACATAGTCCAACTCTTATAGCCACACATTGTTATTGGAGGAAAAAACCCATAGCTCTGACTATGCAAATCTTTGTCAAAATGAAGATTTCTTTGCTTTTTACTATGCTGCCAGATTTGCCATACCTTTCCTTCCAAGGAGTGTCATTTCATTCCATGGCTGCAACTGCAATCTGCAGTGATCTTTGAGCCGAAGAACATAAAATCTGACACTGCTTACATTTATTCTTCCTCTGTCAGGAATGATGAGATTAATTGCCAAGATCTTAGATTTCTTTTTTTGTTTGTTTAATATTAGGTTGGCTTAAAATGAGATTTTTCAGTCTTCTCATTCATCCTCGTCAAAAAGTATCTTAATTCTTCATCATTTTCTGCCATTAAAGTAGTTATCATCTGCATATGAAATTGTTGATATTTCTCTTGGCAACCTTAATTCCAGATTTTGATTCATTCAACTGGCATTTCACACGATATATTCTGCACATAAGTTAAATAAATAAGGTGACCAAACACATCATTATGCATTCCTTTTCCAATCTTAAACCAATCAATTGTTTTATGTTGAATTCTAACTGTTGCTTTTTGACCAGCATACAGATCCCCAGGAGACAAGATGATTTGGTTCACTTATCATTTTGAGGACTTACCATTTTTTGTTGTGATCCACACAGTCTAAGTCTTTAGTAAAGTCAGTGAAGCAGAAATAGATTTTTTAAACTCCCTTGCTTTCTTCATAACCCAGCAAATGTTGACAATTTGGTCTCTAATTCCTCTGCCTCTTTGAAAACCAGTATCCTCCTCTGGTAATACTTAGTTCTCATATTGCTGAAGTTTAACTTGAAGTTTTTTTTGTTTTGTTTTTGGAAGATTTTTTATAAATAGTATTTTTATTTTTTCCAATTACATTTAAAGATAGTTTTCAACATTCATTTTTATAAGATTTGGGGTTCCAAAATTTTTCCCTCCCATTTTCCTTCCTCAAGATGACAAGTAATTTGATATAGGTTATGCATGTGGCAATCAGGTAAACAGATGTCTACATTTAACTTGAAAAGTTTAAATATAACCTTGCTGTCATGTGAAATGAGGACAATTATTAAATAATATGTTTGTCATTGCCCTTCTTTAGGACTGGGATATAAATTGATCTTTTCTAAACCAATGAGTTTTCCAAGTTTTCTGCCATACTGAATGCAGTACTTTAACAGCATCATCTTTTAGTATTTTAAATAGGTCACCTGTAATTCCATTACTTTCACTAGCCTTATTATTAGCTATGGCCCTTTAGACTTCATTCTTCAATATGTCTGGCAGGAACCACATCATCATAGTTTTCAGTGATGGTAAGATCTTTTTTGAGTAGTTTTTCTTCATATTTTTGCTATCTCTTATATACTTGATTTCTGTTGAATCCCTACTATTTTTATCTTTCATCATGCCAATTTTTACCTGAAACATTTCCTTGATAACTCTAATTTTCTTGAAGAAATTTTATATTTTCCATTCTATTGTTTCTTTGCATTGCTCAATTAAGAAAACCTTATCTCTCCTTGCTATTCTCTGGAATTCTAGACTCAGCTGAGTATATATCCCTTCTTCTTTTGCTTTTTTCTATGCTTAATTTCTCAGTCATTTGTAAAGCTTCATCAGACAGCTTTGGTTTTTTTCTCTTTGGAATGTTTTTTGTTGCTTCCTCTGGCACAATATTGTAAACCTCTGTCCATACTTCTTCAGGCATTTGATCTACCAGATCCAATCCCTTAAATCTCATATTCTTAAGGATGTTATTTGGATTGTACCTATATGTTCTGTTGGTTTTCCCTATTTTTTTAAATTTAAGTCTGAATTGTGCAATAAGAAGCTCATAAGGAGTCACAATGAACTACAAGTTTTGTTTTAGCTCACTGTATAAAGTTTTTCCACCTTTGGTTGAAAACTATATAATTTGTCTGGTTTTGATATTGACCATCTAATGATGACCATGTATAGGGTCACTTTTTGACAAAGAGTATTTACTATCTACCCTGCTTCATTTTGTACTCCAAGGCTGAAGTTTCCTGTTATTCCAATTATCTTTTGATTTCTTGCTTTAGTATGTTACTACCCTGTGATGAATGTAACATCTTTTTTGGTATTATTTCTTTGATGTTGTAAAACTGATCAATTTTGGATTCTGTGCCATCACTAGTCAGAGCATAGATTTATACTCTTATGGTGTTGAATAATTTACCTTTTATTTGAATAGATATCATTTGGTCATTTTTGAGATTATATCTCAGTACTGTTTTTCTCACCCTTTTATTGACTGTGAGGACTATTTCATTTCTTCTAAGGGATTCTTATCCATAGCACTATTTGTAATGTTCACCATTCACATTTACTCAAGTTCACTGACACCCAAGATGTCAATGTTTTTCCATCTCCTATTTGACCACATCCAACTTATCTTTGTTCATGAATCTTACATTCCATGTTTCTATACAATAATTATCTTTACAGCAACAGACATAACTTTTTCACCATACATATCCACAGCTGAACTTCTTTTGACTTTCATCCAGGTGCTTTATTTACTATTACTTAAAGTTACTTTTAGTTGTCCTTTATTCTTCCCCAATATTGTTTTGGGTACCTTCTGATCTGAGGGTCTCAGCTTCCATTATCATATTTTTTAAGCATTTCAATACTATCCATGGTATTTTTTGGCCAAGATACTGGAGGGGTTTAACATTTCCTTCTTTAGTGGATTACCTTTCATCAGAATTCTTCCTTTTGAGTTGTCTGTCTTAGATAATACTGTATCGTATAGCCCATTGTTTCAGTAAGCTACAGAAGCTCCTCTGTCTATTGCAAGGGAGTGATTCAGGAGATAAAATAAAGAAAAGAGGAAGGGTTTTAGAAAAGTAAGAGAGGGGGCAGCTAGGTGTTGCAATGAATAGAGTACCAGCCCTGAAGTCAGGAGGACCTGAATTCAAATTTGACCTAAGACACTTAACACTTCCTACCTATATGACTCTGGGCAAGTTACTCAACCCCAATTGCTTCAGAAAAAAAAAAGAAAGAAAGAAAAGTAAGAGAGAAATTGGGAAGGAATCTTTGAATGAAAGAACTTCTTTCAGTATAATATCACTGATACGATGAGTAGATCTTGAAGCCCTCTGAAGATAGTATGACTTCAGGAAAAATCTGTGAAACAAAATCAGTCCTGGAAGGCTGGTTCCTCCACATGGCTCAACATGAATGCCAAGTGGCAAAGTAGCAAATCAGAGAAAAACTCTGAGGTGAAACCAGTTCCATCTCTGGAAGATTCCCTGCTCAGTCTGAGCCTGGTTACTTTTTGGGAAGATAAAAAACTTAGTAGGATGATTAGATTTGGAATGGTGGCAAAGAAAGTCACTGATTTTTATTTATGTAACAGTTGCTGCTCCTCTCCCCTTGTAGCATGCCTGTCCCCTAGAAAATGCCTATAAATGTGAATATGAAAAGATATTCTCTTCCTACTTCTTTCTTTTTATGTCTCCTCACTGGATTATGTTCTCATCACTGTTTACTGAACTGGTAAAAAGATGATGATTTGGGGCCAAATCAGGTAGCAAAAGCAGCTTACAGCTGGCAGTCCTTTTGACTTTGGTATTCCAAGCAGTAAGACGTGATTTCATCCAGGAGTAGAGAAAGAGGTTCTCTACTCTGGAAGAATAAAGAAAGGAATATTGCTCCCAAGTGGTGTGAAGACTCAACTAGCCAGGTGTGTACTGAGGCTCCTAGCTGTCATTGTTTACTGTGTTTTCCTCCTTTAACATCAATCCCATGATCATTAAAAGATTATGGAAAACCTGCAAAGTACTATCAGGAAGCTGTCATGGCTTTCAGACCTGATGTGGGTCTATCAGCAATGGGAAAAGACTGGTCACAAAGAAAAAGTCATCATCAGAGAGAAACTGAGGCCATGAGAAAGATGCCATTGGCTATTGGTTCCTTAGTATAGGTGAATGTAAAATGGCTAATAGGTTTACAATAAACTGCATCTCAATGAGGTTTGAATATAAGCCTCCTAAGTCACTGCACTAACAGTGATGTTATTGCATTCTGATCAAATCCACCCATGGTTCTTTATTGTTTAGCCTGTTTCATACCAGCCTTGTATACCTTTTTCCCTTACCCCCTTGCTCGGAAAAACTCTAGACTTCAAGCCCATGATCATGTCTATAAATAGCAATTCTACAAGTAGCACTTTTTTCTTGGGAATATGAGCTCTATGTAACCAAATTCTCTGACAGGTAGCCTCTGAGCAACAAACTTGAGGCAAACTTCAATGAATGATAGAGATTGGTATAAATTGTTAGCTCTTCTGGCCTCAATTAAATCTTGCTAGCTCTGTATCTTTCCTCAGTTAGCTTGATTTTGCCCCCAAGGGATAATCCTCCTAGGATTCTTTGTTTAAAAAAAGAGGAACTGGAGGGAAAGAGGGACGCAAAAGATATGGTTGGAGAGTTTTTTAGGAATTACAATTTTGTTCCAGAGCAAATCTCTACCCAATTCCTCGAATCATAAATTCATAGCAGGAGTCTTAAAGGTAATCTTTTCTATTTTCCCAACAAGTAAAGAAATACCTTCAAAACATAATGTTTATTATTAATTTATACAGTCACTCATGGTTTGCCAAGGGAATTCCTTACAACAACACTGTGAAGCAGATGAGGCAAGGAATATTTTTATTATTGTAAAAAGTACTCTGTACTTACTCCCCCAAAGCCAGGCACATCTTCACACACATTCTCCCCCCCCCCTTTTTTTAAATAGCTTTTTATTTTCAAAATATATGCAAATATAGTTTTCAACATTCATCCTTGCAAAACCTTGTGTTCCAAATTTTGTCTTACTCCTTTCCCTCTCCCCTCTCTCCAAGATAGCAAATAGTTCAATATATGTTAAACATGTGCAATTCTACTATACATATTTCCACAATTATTATGTTGCACAATTATCAGATCAAAAAGGCAAAAATTGAGAAATAAAACAAAAAAAAAAGCAAACAACAACAATAAAGTTATAAAAAAGACTATATTGTGATTCTCCCTCAGTACCCACAGTTCTCTTTCTGGATGCAGGTGGCTCTATCACAAATCTATTGGAATCGGCCTGCATCACCTCATTATTGAAAAGTGTCACATCCATCAAAATTGATTATCATGCCATGTACAATGTTCTCTTAGTTCTATTCACTTCACTCAGCATCAGTTCATTAAGTCTCTCCAGGGTTCTCTGAAATCATCCTGCTGATCATCTCTTATAGAACAATATAATATTCATATACCATTTCTTATTCAGCCATTCTCCAACTATGGGCATCCACTCAATTCCTGGTTCCTTGCCACCACAAAAAGGTCGTCTACAAACATTTTTGTACATGTGGGGTTTTTTTTCCCTTTTGTATGATCTCTTTGGGATACAGACCCAGTAGAGAAACTGCTGGATGAAAGGATATGCATACTTTGATAGCCCTTTGGGCATAGTTCCAAATTTCTCTCCAGAATGTTTGGATTGGCTCACAACTACACCAACAATGTATGAGTGTCCCAGTTTTCCCACATCTCCTTAACATTCATCATTATCTTTTCCTGTCAACTTAGCCAATCTGAGAGGTGTGTAGTAGTACCTCAGAATTATCTTAATTTGCATTTCTCTGATCAATAGTGGTTTAGAGCATTTTTTTCATATGATTTAGAAATGATTTTAACTTCTTCATCTGAAAATTGTTCACATCCTTTGACCATTTATCAATTGGGGAATGGCTTGTATTCTTGTAAATTTGAATTAATTCTCTATATATTTTAGAATTGAGGCCTTTATCAGAATCATTGGATGTAAAAATTTTCCCCCAGTTTTCTACTTTCCTTCTAATCATGTCTACATTGGTTTTATTTGTTCAAAAACTTTTTAACATAATAAAAATTATCCATTTTGCATGTCATACTGTACTCTAGCTTTTCTTTGGGTATAAATTATATCCTTCCCCACAGATCTGAGAGGGAGACTAGCTTTTGTTCTTCCGGTTTGCTTATATTATCTATCACTCTCTGTGTATAAATCATGAACCCATTTCAACCTTATATTGGTATTGGTTGTGTCAATACCAAGTTTATGCCATGCTGTTTTCCAATTTTCTCACTAATTTTTGTCAAATAATGAATTCTTATCCCAGAAGTTAGGGTCCTTAGTTTATCAAACACTAGATAATTATAATCATTGACTATTGTGTCTTGTGAACCTAACCTATTCCATTGATCAATTACTCTATTTCTTAGTATCAGATGGTTTTGATAACCGCTGTTTTATAATATAGTTTTCTGTCTGGTATAGTTAAGCCACCTTCATTTGCATTAATTCCCTTGAAATTCTTCCAGATGAACTTTATTATTATTGTCATATGGTTTCTGTTGATTTTGTTATTGATATGGCCAATTATGGTGATAGTTTTCCTAATATTGAACCAGTCGTGCATTTCTGGTATAATTCCGACTTGGTCATGGTGTATTATCCTGATGGTAGCTTGCTGTAATTCTTTGCAATTTTTTTTTAAGCTTTTGGCATCAATATTCATTAGGAAAATTGGTCTATAATATTGATCTCAGTTACAGCTGGGTTGAATCTTAATAGTTATAACCAGTTCCTAGGGGCATTAATATTGTGGTGCCTGCAAAATATATCACAGACTCATCTCCCAGACTCTTGGACCCCAGATGGCTCACTTATATTTCCAGACCTCTTTTCTTACAGCATTGTCTGTCTTCTCTCCCTAAAATGCAAAGAAGTCAACCAAAGTGAAAGAAACCAAACAAAGGTTGAAAGTAAAAGAATAGATGAGCCTGATTAATGTATTTTCAATGTACCTTCAGCTAACCAAAAATGTGGTTAGTAGACTAGAATTATTTAGAGAATTTTTCTACATGGTTCAGTGTCTTTCCAGAGCCTTTTGTTACATACTATCACAACTGTCCTGAAAACAGGCTTCCAAGCCTCATCTACAAAGAGGATTGCATTGGAGGTATTCTGAACACAGACATAAAAACTGGCCTCAAGGTCCAGGCTCCCATTACATTTCCATTTTTCAAATAGAGACACTAAAATTCAGATAAGTGAAATGAAATACCTAAGATTACACTACTAGTAAATTCTGGGATCCAAGTCTTCTGTCTCCAAGGTTTACACCATGTCATACTACCTGATAGAGACTCATTCAACTTCTCAATTTATTAATACTTCAACAAGCATTTGTGGAAAGGTGACTACTCTGTGAAAGGTGCTAGACTCTGGGAATGCAAAAAAAAGTGAACTTGTCAAAAAAACTTCATTTTTTCCATCAAAAAATTTGTTTTCTTATAAGAAGATAGAAAAAAATCAAATAAATGAAGGATTTGGAAAGTTGGAACAATTTATATATTCCAGAAAGGAGTAGGCTAGGTACCTGGATATATGAAATAAAGGTGTGTGTGATAGTGTGTGAAATAAAGGGCTTCAGATCTGGAATAAGTTTTTAGGAAATGATGTTAGTATTTGTTACAGAAGCAACCTGTTAGTGGCTGCTGGATGTTATGGGAGCCACTTGCCAATGGTTGCTAGGGATCCAACTCAGACCAGCAGAATGGATCCCTTCATGTGAGAGGATGATAATAATATAAGTAAAGTGGGAGGTAGTTGCATTCTCTGACCTCTTTCCTCTTTTCTCTTGCCTCCAATTTATTTCATTCCCAATCCACAAGCAACATTTGGTCAGTAAAGGCTGATTTGCAATTCCTTCTGGGCTGTTATGATTCATAGCTATGGGAGCTTTTGGAGAACCAACCTGTCTCTTCACACTTAGGCATGGTCCTTAACAAATATTCTCCTGTTTTCCTAAATATAGTGATTGGGGGAGTGAAGGAGAGGATGGAGAATGGACCAAGTTGCAGAATGATGATTTAAATTAGCCATGAGAAAGAATTTTATCATTGTGGAGTTAAACAATAGGGCTAACAAAACTCTCTTTTTTTCTTTTTTTAAAATAGTATTTTATTTTTCTAAGTAGTGGTAAAAGTAGTATTCAACATACATTTCTATAAAATCTTGTATTCCAAAGTTTTCTTTCTTACTCCCTTACCTTCTTCTTAAGACAGCAAACAATCTGATATAAACTAAATATGTGCAATTCTTTTAAACATATTTGTATAATGGTCATATTGTACAAGCAAAAAACAGATCAAAAGGGGAAAAACATGAGAAACAAATAAAAAAAGGTGAAAACCCCATGCTTTGATCCACAATCATTCTTCAGAGTTCTCTTTCTGGATGGGGATGGCATTATTCATTGCAAGTCTTTTGGAAGTGCCTTGAATCACTGCATTGTTGAAAAGAGTTAAGACCATCATAGTTGATCATCACATAATCTTATTGTTACTGTGTTCAATGTTATATTGGTTCTTCTCACTTCACTTAGCATTAATTCATTGAGATAAAAACCTTTCCAGGATTTTCTAAAATCAGCCTGTTCATCATTTTTAATGAACAGTAATATTCCATTCCATTCGATTATATACCATAACTTATTCAGTCATTCCCTAATTGATAGGCATCCACTCAATTTTTAGTTTTTTGCCACTACAAAAGAGCTACTACATTTTTGAATATATGGGTCCTTCTCCTTCTTTTATGATCTCTTTGGGAAATAATCCCAATAGAGACATTGCTGGATCAAAGAGTATGCACAGTTTGATAGCCCTCTAGGCATAGTTCCAAATTTTTCTACAGAATGGTTGGATCATTTCACAACTTTAGCAACCATGCATTAGTGTCCCAGTTTTCCCACATTCTCATCAATATTTTTCATTATCTTTTCTTGTCATCTTAGCTAATTTGAGAGTTATGAAATGATCCTTCAGGTTTGTCTTAATTTGCATTTCTCTAATAGTGATTGAGGGCATTTTTTTTTCTATGACTAAATTTGGATTTAATTTCTTAATCTGAAAATTGCCTGTTTATATTCTTTGACTATTTGGAGAATTGCTTGCATTCTTATAAATTTGAGTTGATTCTCTATACATTTTAGAAATGAGGCCTTTATTAGAAACAATGGCTGTAAAAATTATTTCATAGCTTTTTGCTTTCCTTCTAGTCTTGGCTGCATTGATTTTGTTTGTGCAAATTTTTAATTTAAGGTAATCAAAATTATCTATTTTGCATATTATGATGTTCTTCTTTGGACATAAATTCTTCCCTTCTTCACAGATCTGAAAGATAAGACTATCCTTTGTTCTCCTAATTTGTTTATATTATCACTCTTTATGTTTAAATCATTTGAATGATTCTCTAGAAATCTCTAAGTATATCATCATATTGTCTACAAAAAGTGATCATTTTATCTCCTCATTGCCTATTCTAATTCCTTCAATTTCTTTTTCTTTTCTTACTGCTAAAACTAAAATTTCTAATATAATAGTGGTGATTATGAGCAACTTTGTTTCACTCCAACCTCCTTGGGAATGCTTCTAGTTTATTCACATTACATATGATTGGTGTGGGTTTATTATATATACCGCAACTTCACTAAAGCTATTAATTGTTTCAAGTAGGTTTGGGGATGATTTTCTATGATTCTTTAAGTATATCATCACATTATCTACAAAGAGTTTTATTTCCTCATTGCCCATTCTAATTCTACTAATTTCTTTTTATTTTCTTATTGCCAAAGCCAACATTTCCAATACAATATTGAATAATAGATAATAGTCATGCTTGTTTCACCCCTGATGTTATTAGGAATGTTCCCAGCTTCCCTCCATTATAAATAATGCTTGCTGTTGGTTTTAGATAGATACTGCTTACTATTTTAAGGAAAGTTCCCTTTATTGCTAGTGTTTTTAACTTGAATGAGTGCTGTATTTTGTCAAAAAAAAAAAAAAAAGCTTTTTCTGCATCTATTCAAATTATCATATGATTTCTGTTGGTTTTGTTATTGATATGGTTGATTATGGTAATAGCTTTCCTGATAATGAATCAGCCCTGCATTCTTGATATAAATCCTACTTGGTTATAGTGTATATCCTGCTGATAAGTTTCTATCTCTTTGCTAATTATTTAAGATTTTTTGAGCAATATTCCTTAAGTAGATTGGTCTGTAATTTTTTTCTCTGTTTTGGCCCTTCTAGAATTGGCACTATTTCTGTATCATAAAAGCAATTTTGTGTAGGAATCCTTCCTCCCCTATTTTTCCAAATAGTTATGTAATATTGGAATTAATTGTTCTTTAAATGTACAAGTACAATTCACTTGTTAATCCATTTGGCCCTGGAGATTATCTTATGAAGTTCCTTAAGGGCTTGAATGTTTTATTTCCTCATCTGTTAATCTGGGAAATTTGTATTTTTATAAATATTCATTCATTTCACTTAGATTATCAGATTTTTGAGATGCAATTGGGCAAAATAGCTCCTTAATTTTCTTTTCATTTGATAGAAAGTTTATCTTTTTCATTTTTGATACTGGCAATGTGGGGTTTTTTTTTCTTTCATTTTTCTAACTAAATTAACCAAAAGTTTATCTATTTTCTTGTTCTTTCCCATAAAAACAAGTCTTAGCTTTATTTATTAGTCCAACAGTTTTCTTTCTTTCAATTTTATTAATCTCTCTAATTTTCAGTATTTCTAATTTGGTATTGAGTTTTTTTTTTAATTTCTTCTTTTTCTAGCTTTTTTATTTACATGCTCAATTCATTGATCTTCTATTTCTTTGTTTCATTCATGCAATCATATAGAGATTTAAAATTTCCCCTAAGAACCACTTTGGTTGCATCCCATAAGTTTGGGCATGCTTTTCATTGTCATTCTCTTAGATAAAATTAGTGATTGTTACTTTGATGTTTTGTTTGACCTACTCATTCTTTTTTTCATTTTTTTAAATTATAGCTTTTTATTGACAGAACATATGCATGGATAATTTTTTACAACATTGTCCCTTGCACTCACTTCTGTTCCAACTTTTCCCTTTTCTCCCTCTACCCCCTCCCCTAGATGGCAGGCAGTCTTATACATGTTAAACATGTTAAAGTACATCCTAGATACTATGTGTGTGTGTGTGTGTGTGTGTGTGTGTGTGTGTGCAGATCCATACAGTTCTCTTATTATTCAAGAAGAATTGGATTCAGAAGGTAAAAATAACCTGGGAAGAAAAACAAAAATGCAAACAGTTCATACTCATTTCCCAGTGGTCCTTCTCTGGGTGTAGCTGATTCTGTCCATCATTGATCAATTGGAACTGAATTAGATCTTCTCTTGGTCCAAAATATCTACTTCAATCAGAATACATCCTCATAAAGTATTGTTGTTGAGGTGTATAAATGATCTCCTAGTTCTGTTCATTTTACTCACCATAAGTTCATATAAATCTTTCTAGGCCTCCCTATATTCATCCTGCTGGTCATTTCTTACAGAACAATAATATTCTATAACATTCATATACCACAATTTACCCAACCATTCTCCAATTGATGGGCATCCATTCATTTTCCAGTTTCTAGCCAGTACATAAAGGGCTACCACAAACATTTTGGCACATACATGTCCCTTTCTCTTCTTTAATATCTCTTTGGAATATAAGCCTAGTAGTAACACTGCTGGATCAAAGGGTATGCACAGTTTGATAACTTTTGGGGCATAATTCCAAATTGCTCTCCAGAATGGTTGGATTCGTTCAACAACAATACATCAGTGTCCCAGTTTTTGCGCATCCCCTAATGATATACATATCATTATCTTTTCCTGTCATCTTAGCTAATCTGACAGATGTGTAGTGGTATCTCAGAGTTGTCTTAATTTGCATTTCTCTGATCAATAATGATTTGGAACACTTTCATATGAGTCGAAATAGTTGCAATTTCATCATCTGAAAATTGTCTGTTCATATCCTTTGACCATTTATCAATTGGAAAATGGCTTGATTTCTTATAAATTAGAGTTAATTCTCTATATATTTTGGAAATGAGGTCTTTATCAGAACCTTTAATTATAAAAATGTTTTCCCTTCTAATCTTGTTTGCATTAATTTTGTTTGTACAAGAGTTTTTAAATTTGATATAATCAAAATTTTCTATTTTGTGATCAATAATGATCTCTAGTTCTTCTTTTGACCTACTCATCCTTTAAGATTAGATTACTTAGTTTCCAATTAATTTTTGTCATATTTTTCCACAGCCCATTATTCCACATAATTTTTATTGCATCATGATCTGAAAAGAATGCATTTAATATTTCTGCCTTTTTGCTTTTGATTATGAGTTTTAATGTTCTAACACATGGTCATTTTTGATGTAGATGCCATGTACCACTGAGAAAAATTGATTTTCCTTTCTATCCCCATTGAATTTTCTACAAAGGTATGTCTTTCTTAAATTTTCTAAAATTCTACTCACATCTTTAATTTTTTTCTATTTTTTGTTTAGATCTATCTAGTTTTGACAAAGGGAGATTGAGATCCCCCATTAATATAATCTTGCAACCCTCTTAATTTCTCTTTTAGGAATTTGGATGCTATACCACTTAGTCCATATCTTTTTAGTATTGATATTACCTCATTATCTATGGTATACTTTATCAAGATGTAGTTTACATTCTTTTTTGCTTTTATTTGATATGAGATCAGTATCACTACTTTTTTTTTTATTTATTTCATCTGAAACACAATAGATTCTGCTCCAGCCTTTTACTTTTACTCTGTATGTATCTATTCTGCTTCAAAAATATTACTTGTTAAACAACATATTCTAGGATTCTGACTTTTAATTCCCTCCTATCTGTTTTCCTCTTACAGGAGAGTTTATGCCATTCACATTTAAAGTTAAAATGACTAATTCTGCATTTCCCACCATTCCATTTTTCATAAATTATACTTTTCCCCTTTTAGCCTTTCCCTCCTCAGCAGTGTTTTGCTTCTGACCACCACCTCCTTCAATCTGCTCTTCCTTTTTCAGTCCCCTCCCTTTTTGATCCCTTTCCCTTTCTGTCCTCCTTTCTATTAGTTTCCCTTTTTTCTTTCCCCTTTGCCTTCCTATTTTCTTATAGAATAAGACAAATTTCATGCCAAACTAAGTATGTATGATATTCTCTTTTTGAGCCAAATCTAATGAGATTAAAGGTTAAACAATGCTCATCCTTCTCCATTCTGACCCTCAGCTATAAAAGGTCTTTTGTTCCTTTTTACATGGCATAATTTAACACATTTACTTCTCCTTTTCTCATCTCCCAGTACAATTTCTTTTCCAACCCTAATTTCTTTTTTATATCATTGTATTAAAATTAACTTATATCCATATCATCTAAGTATACACTTTCTAACTGTTCTGACAAAGATATACTTCTCAAGATTATACAAATCATCTTCCCAAATAGAGTTGTAAACATTTTAAACTTCAAAGAACATTTTTTTACCTTCTTATACTTCTCTTGAGTCTTATGTTTGAAGATAAAATACTCTGTTCAATTTTGGTCTTTTCATCCAAAATGACTGAAAATCTCCTATTTTCATTGAATTCTTCCATGAGAGCCTTTTGAGCATGAGATCATTCATACCCCTCATTATAGTCTTCATCTGAGGCCTTTCCTGTCTTATTCTGGGCCTGTGTTCCATCATCCTGTGTTCCATTGCCCTGTCTATTCTCTATGATCTTAGGAATCAGAACTCTCCTATAAAGAAAGTAAAATGATTTTTGTGATCCATCTATGCTAAGTGTAAAGGAAGGCAAGAATATAGAAATCTATAGAATCCATGTCTTCCAGAGTCTTGGAGGGAAGGGGTAGTGGGAAGAAGATATATAGTATAGGAGTCTTAAAAATGTAACAGAAATAACACAAACATTTATATATTTATCCAGTTATGTGCTAGGTACTATGCTAAAAACTTTATTAATATTAACTCATTTGATGTTCACAGTGACCCTAGGAGGAAGATGCTATTATTATTCCCACTTTAGAATTGAAGAAATAGAGGCAAATAGAAGTTATGTGACTGATCCAGGTCACACAATAATATCTAAGGCTGGACTTGAACTCATATTTCCATCATTCCAAGCTAGCACTAGGCCAGATAGACAATGATGTGTGCCTGTTCTAGACTGGTTGCAGTTTCACAGGAGAAAAAGGAGACATATATACAATGTTTCAAGGTTGACAGGACATGGCAACTGATTGGATTTATGAAATGAATAGAGTAAGACATAAAGGATTTTGAGCTTGAGGGAATAGGACAGTGGTGGTACCCTCAACTGTAAGAAAGACGTTAGGAAGAAGGGAAAATTTGGAAGAAAAGAAATTAATTTAGTTTTGGACATGTTGAGTTTAAAATGTCTATGAAATATCTTATTTGAGATGTCCAATTAAGCAGTTAGAAACAAGAGACTAGAGATCAGCAGAAAGGTTATGATTGGATAAATGGATTTTGGATTCATAATCATAGAGAAGATAATTTAATTGATGGGATTTGCCATGAGATCACCAAGAAGAGAAAAGGGCCCAGAACAAAGCCCTGTGAGATATGTTTGGTAGGTATGCCCATATTCAGTTCAAGGAAGATCCAGCAAATAATTCTAAAGCAGTGGCTAAATAATTCAGTAGAGAATAGTGCTGCAAAACCCAAGAGAGAAAAGAATATCAAGGAGAAGAAGGTGACTGGCAATGTCAAATGATACAGAAATGTCAAGAAGGCTGAAATTGAGAAAATGACATCAAATTTTGTAATTATAATAATTTTGAAGTTTCAATTTAATAACAAGGTCAGAGAAAATATGGGGGAGAATTTTTAAAAAGGAAAGAAAAGGAAGTGAAAGCATTATTTTGTTTCATTCATTCTCCATTCTAGCTGTTTCCTGAACTTAGTGTTTCACTTTCTGTTTCCATGACTGTTCATAGATTGTGCTTTATGCCCAAAATGCATTTTGGCTCACTTCTGCCTTGAAGATTTCTAAATTCCTTTAGAGAGTACATGCATGTATGTGTGTGTGTGTGTGTGTGTGTGTGTGTGTATACATACACATATATGTAAATCTATTGTTTCTACTTATCTGTATATAAATTGTTAGAATGCATGATCCTTGAGGGCAAGAATAAGTGAATGAATTTTTTTAAATCACTGTTTACAAAGTGTTAAACACTGTGTAAAGCACTAGACATACAAATACAAAAGAGAAATACTACTTATTCTACAGGATCTTTAATTCTCATAAGAGGAGGCCACAAATAAATGAGAATGGTGTTTGGAAAAGGGTATTTTGGCCTTGAAAGTTATAGACATAATGAATGGAACCATAGAGAATTTGATTGGAATACCCTTTCCAGTAGCAATGGAAATAATGATTTCATTATGGTTGCAGAGCTGAAAAGCAAGTGTGGTAGAGATGAAGAAAGGGGAGGGCATATAAGCAACAGCAGAATGAATAACATGAAAATACCTAGGGTGGATTTTGAGGCATGGTAGAAACAACCTATGTACAGTGGACTGTGTTATAAGCTCACCAAAAAGGATTAATAGAATATGCCACTTGAAAAACATTGCATAATCAAAACAGTTAAATCCCTCAGGAAGGGAAAGTGGTAGTGTAAATGATTAGTGGTCTGGAGGGTATAGGCAAAGTGTATAACAATTAAATGGGTTGGTTGTGGTAAAATGAAAATTACTGATGGGATCAGCCGTATATCTATGTAGGTGTATATGTATTATGTTTACATGTGTGTATGTACATTTATACATATGTATTTATTATATGTATACATACATGCATGTGTGTGTGTGTACACACACACACACACACATACCTAAATTAGATAGAATAGGCTATGTGATGAAGTTTCAATCTTGTCTTTGTATTCCTTGAGTAGAATATAGTACTTTGCAGCTAGCAGATACTAAATAAATGTTTGTTGAATTGAATTAATTGTCCCCTTGTGGAATGTAAGATCCTGGAAGCCAGAAATATGTTCATCTCTGTTCTTGTGTCATTAGTACCTTTGTATAGAGTAGGTACTTAATAAATGTTTAATGAAAGTGATTCCCAGGAATACCCAGAATCTGGCTCTGCAATTGACCCTAGAATCTCTAAAAATGGAATCCATATGATTGGTGAGAGTAATAATATGTCCCCCTTTAAAAATGGGGTTACCCACCTATTTGTACTGTTGCTATGGGAACAATGAACTAGTGGTCAGATGACCAGTTTCCTCTTTTCCTAGAAGAATTGAAAAGATATGATATGATGCCCAAAAGGATTGCCTTCTAACTCTTTAGCTTCCTTCCAGCCTGCAGGCTATAGAGGCAGGAGAACATTAAATCCAGTGTGGGAAGCTAAAAATAGCTTCAAAGTTGATGGTAATTTGGCTCACACAGAGGTGCTGGACTGGAGGCTCCAGCTGTTCTCAGGACTGACTCACAGGTCTTTAACATGGGGAGTCAGTCATTCTCAGACATCCTCTCCAAGTCATTTGTAACCTTTTGAAAATCATCCTAATTGTGTTTCATATTGTTTAAATGCATTGCCCCTGGAAGTTGAGATTTAAAAGGGCCCAGATATTGCTCCATCTTCTCTGAAGAAGAGTGTAGGTCATAAACATCCTTTCTTGGAATAACGTCTGTCTCTTGGAGGGGCTCTTACCTTCAAACCATTAGCATTTTAATAAGGAGGGAATCAAAAGATCTGTCAATCAACACCAAATGAAGACATTATTTCGATCAATAGAGCAGCGTTTAAAGGCCCCAGTGCCTCTGACATCTTATAAAAATACATTATAATTGAGAATTAACCAAACTTTTATCTGATGTAATTATGAACTTCACCTTTGAAAATAAAGCCAAGTTAAAAAATATATATGATAACCTACAACCCTCAGTGTCTCAATTCAGCTTGGTAGATTCTGCAAGTTATATTTTTTCTTCTGGCCAACACCAACACAAGTGGAGGTAATTACTTCCCCCAAGCCTTTTATTGCTAAGTGGTAGCTGATATAAGGACATACTTCCTGGTATTTGACTGGGTCCTGTCTAAGTATCTTCCACTCCCACTAAGTATCAGTGGTCACTAATAATGATAACTTGGCATGGAAATAATATTGAAACTTCCAGCCACAGGCTGTGTATATACAACTACAAGGAATGGTTTCAAGACTTATTTTTCATCTGTGTGATCCAGGAACCACTATGTTCTAGGTTATGACAGTAGTGCCTCCTGCCCATCCTTCGTTCCCTAATTTCCACACTTTAAAAGAAAAGAGGGAGGAAAGTGGTTGTGGTTTAGGGTGGCTTGATAAAAGAATATCAATAACAACAATAATTTGTCCCACTAGCCTTCCTGAAATCTCTAGTATTAAAGGCTTTTTTAAAGATGGCCTAAGACCTCATCTTATCAAAGAAAGTAATCCCTTATAATTTATTTTCACAAAGCAAGAGAGTTTCCATGAGTATAAGCTTTCCTTTTATAAAGAGTGGAGAAAGGGGGCACCTCATAGCTACACTGTCTGACAAAAGTCTATTTGGATTAATCTATGGTCTTGTCTCCCCAATGGCGGTTCTTCCTCACAATCTGACCATATAAGTTCAGATCTCTTCTGTCTACAAGCCAATAAGTCTCTTTCCAAAAGGATCCCACTCTCCAAAGAATAGATAAATAAGATCACTGGTCTATGGACTCACCTAAGGGGAGATTTGAAGAGAAACATACCCACTTATACAACTGGACTAATGAAGAGTATCTCCCAACACTGTGGGCAAGAAGAGCTCATAGTCACATGAATATTCCAATTGTGTTAGTCAATCATTAGCCAAAAATAACCTGCCATAGGAAAATAGAAAAGAAACAAAAGGTTAGATCACATCTCACTAGCATTGTCATTGATTTCCATAGGCTAACTGCCAAGGGACAATGTTAGCATGTGGATGTCATTTGTCCATCTGTCAAATCCCATACAGCTTAATTAGGGAGCATGTATTAATGACCTTGGGCAAGTTTTGTTGAAATAGGCTTTGGATAGACATCATAAAAGAGAAAAGGTCTGCCAATAAGAGGGAAAATACATGATATTCTAGACTAGTGGTATAATTTTCTTCAAAGCTAGGTGACGTGGAAGGAATAATCAAGATACATAAATCTTGCTTCTTTTTCGTGTAGCATTGTGATCACTAAAGTCCTAAAAAGTTCTACAAAATTTTATCTCCACCCACATTGGCCTTTTGCTAGGAATTGACAGACTCCCATAATTTAAAAGCCTATAAAACCACAACAATAAAAGAAGGAAATTATCTTTTTTTGAGCTTTAGAGATGACTTATATGTAGCTAGTGTTTATAGAGGTTTTAAGGTTCGCAAAATGTTTTACAAATATGTCATTTGATCCTCACAACAATTCTTGGAAGTGGGTGTTATTATCCCCATTTTACAGATGAGGAAACAGATAAAATGACTTGCTTAGAATAATAGCTAATGAGCATTTGAAGCCCATTGAACTCAGGTATTCCTGACTTCAAGTCCATTGCTCTATTCATTTACCTTCTAGCTGCCTTTGGTAGTCCTTTTGAGGAGATTAAAACACTAATATTTGGCTTGTGTTCATTTGTAATTCCTTTTCTCGTGATTCAGAGAATAGAAGTCAGATACAAATGATTAGGGAGTGATAATGATAAGGAGTGATAATGAGTGATAAAAACCACCACACCTATAAGAGTTATTCTGATCAAGTGAAAATTAGTCTGGAATATTGTAATAGGTAAGTGAGCTCAGGGCAGAATATTTAAGCAGTATTTCCTTAGCATAAAGGGTGTTCTATAAAGACCTTCTGACTTAGAAGACACCAGGAGGGCCATTTCAGATTTAGGATTGCATCACTTACCAATTTAGACTGAGGAACCACAGCAAAGTGGAACAGACTACAAAGTTTGGTTACTCCCCAAACTATGACCTGGTAGTTTTCTATCCTACTTACAGGACTGGAATGGCCTACCTGGAATATTGTTTTTCAATCTAGATATTCCTTTTTCTCTTGTAAATGAACCTTGAAATTTGACTTACATTGTATAAAATGTATGGTGGAAGGGGATGAGATGCTGGGAGGATAAGGGAAGTGAGTAGGAATTAAGAAGTCAACCCTGGAGTGTTATGGATCCAGGTTGAATCATATCACAAAAGCTGATGGTTAAATTTTCTGTGTGAGCCTTTATACCTCAGAAAGTGCAAAGGCTACAAATCATGATTCCATTTATTGGAATCACTACATGGGGGCTTGTGACTGATGGTATTATAACTCTCCACTCCTCAGGGTTACCCCAAATCTCTGAGGGGGGAAGGGAGCAATGACCTCTGTGGAAGATTTGTTAGATTGAGTGAGAGCTAGGAGAATGAGATCAGAGTCAGTAATATCTAACTAATATCTAACTTAACTAACATCAGATTCACTTCAGTATTCTAGCCTGTCAAGATTTTTTGGATACTAACATTGTGATATAGGATGTTGGCTGTCTCTTCCCGCTTTTTATCATCTGTAAACATGATAATATACCTCTATGTAAATCGTTGATAAAAATGGTTTGGCTCCTATATTCCACTGGCAACCATGAATTAAGTTGACATTGAATCATTAACTGTTTAACTAGTTCTCAATGTATCTCATTGTATTGTTATTCAATCTATATTTCTCTAGTTTAAACAACTAGGTGGTACAGTAGAGAGGGCACTGGTTCTGTTGTCTGAGTTTAAATCCTGACTCAAATACTTAATAACCTGTGTGATCCTGGCAAGACACTTAATTTCTGCTTCAATGTCCTCAATTATAAAATGGGAATTATAATAGCATTTATCCTGTAGGGTTGTTGTGAGTAACCAATAAAATAATATTTATAAATCACTTAGCACAGTGATTAGTCTATAATAGATGCTACATAAATGTCTATTCCTTTCTTCCCTATTTTTCCCCCCCACAAGAACAGTTAAGCCAGATCCAGGATTTGAACCCAAATCTCCTGGCTCAGACTCCAACATTCTTTCTACTACCTCATGTTGTATAGTTCAGATTTGGGCTGGATATGTTCAGTGTAGCCAAGAGAACATATTTCCTTCAAGCTATACTGACTTGACAGCATCGCAATGCACGATTAAGTTATGTCATAGATAGATGCAGCTCAGTCCATCTGGCAGGAGGGAATGTGTACTGCCTAATTAAGAAATTTAATAATCTGATCCGATCAAACATCCATTTACAATTTTGATAAGTGAAAGTTATCCAATTAGATTACTATAGATGGGTGTGAACTCATGTCGGATGCTATGCCCCAAAGAGCAGAAATTAAGAAGCTGGCAGTGAAGAAAAGGGGAGATATATGGGTCATCTACACAAATTGTAGCAAAGGAATGTCACAAGACTTTCTAAAGATTCTTGGCCAGGAACCTGCAAAAAAAAAAAAAAATCTGAGCTGATTTGCCTGGAAAATTTTAAAATAATTGGCTCCTGCTGGCTGAGGCTATATGCCAACTCTGCATGGTAATTCATTCGTGACATTCCTAGAACGAGAGAATCTGCCGACAGAGCTGGAAAGCTAGTAATGTGTTTAGGAAATAATCACAGCCCCACCAAAAATTATGCATGAGGGGAGGGACCTGAGATAGGGTGACAAGCAAAGAGTCCTCTGGGTTTCCAAGGAAAAATTCTCATTTTAAAAGGAAATCAAGTGACTTTTCCTCCCAGTCTCAGTTCCTAAGAAAGAAGAGCCTGATCAGACTGTTTCCAGACTTAGTCTGACACACACTTCAGCAAAGTATTTTTAAGAGTACTATCACCCTCTCAGTATCTCCCTATTTTATCCACTTTGTAACATGCAGCATTTGTGAGGTGGATCAGGGTGAATCAATTCATCAGGGCTTGGTCATCCCTGAATGAACTAATACAGTTTAGTTTCTGAAATTGTAAAGCAAGAATATTAGACCTCTGATGATCCCATTAAAGTGAGGAACAAGTGAAGCACTCTGGAGACAGCTTCCCCCTTTCATTATAATGACACTAGGACAACCTCACATGGATCTTTTCATCTCTCTCTTGTACCTGTCCTATTGGACAAATATTGTCCTCATCCACTATTAGAGCAGAGAACTTCTAGATGGAAAGGGCTTTGACACTTGGAAATCAGAGACTCAGATTGCTTATGGATTCTGGAGACCCTGTGCAGCCCCCATAGATCAGGAAATGGTACCTTTAGCAAAGTTTGATGAGTGAGGGAGAAAGGGAAAAGGAGAAATATTACAGATCTAAAGCTAATCTCTTCCAAAATAGTTTGTATCACTGTTAAACAATAATCACTTTCCAATTCTTCCTATCATTTCTCCTTCCTCAATTATCCCAAAGGCCCTCTAAAGAAAAGCTTCATCTAAAACTCCCTGGATACTTACCAGTTTTCCTTTTCAGGATGCCCAAACAAAGTCTGGCTATATCTTCCTAAGCAATATACCCCAAATTTGGAGGAGCTGCTAACTGGTCAGCAATGACATTGTGAATTAATAGTAGATAGAGCAACCAGCATAGCTAATTGGAGAAGTATAAAAAAGCATAGATAAAGGATACAGTCCAGTTATTTATTTTTGTATATTTGCATATTTTATATAAAATTTAAAAATATATTTTACATTAATATATTATTTAAAATACAGTTACATTTTCATATATTTAAATAATTGCATAAATATTAGCTAAAACACCTTACAACTAACATTTTAAGGAGAAATAATTAATTGATAAATATTTAAGATATACAAATTCCCTTTGGTCTAGTGCCTTCTTCTTTAACTATTACTAATCTCTAATTATCTTGATTTTAACTCTCAGGTCTAAATATTCAATTCAGCCTGAATCTACGAGGAGGGTCCTTAGTCCTTCCAAACTTTCAATGCAGAGATTTCACAAAAGCCTTGGTACTTCACAGTGCTTTGAACCATCAAACAATTTGGTGTTTTTTGTATTTTTTTTCTTGTCTTATTTTGTTTTTTCCCTAACCTTCAGCTACCTGCTCCTGCTACTTACTGGTCAGAAGGTATTAATTTGCTTCCTAAGTTCTCCTAATTAGTTTTAGAACACTTTAGCTGCCTATTCAGTCTTTCCAATAAGGAACTTAGCTTTCTGCTGTGCGTGATTTTCTTTGCTCTGCATGGCCTGGTTCTCAAACTCCCCTTCAGACTTTCTTGTTTGCTCTTCTCCTCATGACAAAAGAGAAAAAAAAAGAAAAAAGGAGGAAAAAAAAACATACCACAGGATGGTTTTCTGGGTCTGTGTCAAATCTCATGACAATCTCCTTCCAATAAGGAAATGTTTCCTTAGCAACCATGCTTTTTAACCCATTCAATTCAATATACCTGTTCTCTTTCTATATTAATATTCGCAAAAAAGGATTTCTTTGATGAAGCAAGATTTCAATATTTTCCCCTATTAACCTGGTTTATGTATTAGAACAAATTGTTGCTTAAAAATGCATGAACTTTCTTCCCCTTTCTTTTAATATATCAAAATCTTTGAAGCCAAAGGCCTAAGTATGAGTCCAAGGCTAATTATTATGTTTGAAAATTTACTTAAATAAAAAAATTCAGTAAGTTTCGTCATGCTTCCAAACTAACAATAATAATAACAAATTGTTATTGAAGCCTCAACTCTCTTGATCCAGTGTCTATCCTGGTTATAGAAACAACATTCTCAGAGTACTTATGGATATAAGAGGTCTATTTATGCAATATGGAACTGTATTCTGGGAACACTAGTGTCCCAGGCTCTGCCACCAACCATACCTACAGCCCCAAACTAGAGAGAGATCAGTGGCCACCTTCCCCATCTGCTGATTCTGGCATTCTATTGTGGTTTTTGTTTTGATTTTGAAAGGACCAATAATTTTGATTATTAGTATATGTTCCTTACCCATGCTCCCTTTCATTCAAACTTCTTTTTCACTTAAGGAGCATTTATTTTCTCCCTCCAGCCTCCTCCACCCCTGTTGAAAACAAAAAAACAAAAAAACAAAAAAAAATTTTAACAATTATATTATACAAGCATTATTCTTTTTTATTGTTTGTTTGTTTTTTAACTATTTTTTTTAAAATAAGCATTTTCCTTGGGAATTCCATAAGTGATTAGGTCTTACAGAGTGATGTAAAGCAGACTCATGGAAAGTAAAGCTTGATCTTCATAACTTGGGATCCTCTCTCTCAGACTCTGTCCCTCCTCCCCTTCCCCATCTCTTTCTTCCTTACCTCTCTCTTCCTATCTTCTCTCCTTTTCCCTCTCCTCTTCCCCTTTTGTCTCTTAAAACACTCAGCAATTCCAGGCCTCACTCTACTGAGGCAAAACAGTATTATCTTGTCTGGTTTTCAACAGTACCTTGTCTCCCCAGTGTTCTTCCAAAACCACTTGTACATATCCCTCAGGCAGGACAAAATAAGGACAAAAGACAAAAACAACAAATAGATAAATATTGTTTTTGTTCTTAAATACACGTAGTTCATATACATACATACATATATTTAAGAATAAGAAAAAAAATAAAAGTGAAAGCATAGATCCTCCCTCTTTCTCATACTATATGTTCAGATTTTTTTTCCATTTCTTAATTCAGCAAAACCAACTTCAGGTATTGAAAATTTTAGTGGCGCTTGATTCTGACAAAATTCTGCTTCAGTGAAAAATTGAGAGCCCCGGTGGAGTTCATTATAATAGAATTTTATTTAATATATTAAAACTCTCTAGAAATTCTTAAAGTAGGATAACAAATTATACTTTCATGCTTTCAACTTTGATCACTGTTTACTGGGTAAATGGAAAAGAATAGAGTTAGTATATATTTCTTTAAGGAGACATAGAATTCTTATGCTTTTTCAATTGTTTATTAGTTAGTAGAAGAGATTATTTTCTTTGAAATGGTTTAAAATAGACTCTCTCTGGAGTTCCTGGCATTCACACCAGAAGTGAATGCTTGGGACATGTACTGTGAGCAGCTATACTGCCCCTGGGGTTTCCAAGGGGCTCAGCTCCCGTGGCTTCCCAATGTTCCAAGAGTGACATGAAAGGGTAAACATCCATAACTCAGGCTGAGTTGGGCAAATGCCTTGGGATGAGATGAAGGGCTTTAAAACTGCGGTGGTTTCTAGGATCCCAGACAGCATCCTGGCATGACATATCTGGGAGGGTTGGAAGAGAGTCTTATTATAGAAACAAAAATGCTCACCCACATTGAAATCATGCCGTGGTCTTGTCAGAACCATGCACTGAATTTCACGGAATAATTAATTACATACATTTTAGGAAGAACAATGATTAACTGGAGAGTGTCCAGAAGAAAGCAACTAAGATCATGAAAGATTTTGAAATCAGGCCATTAGAATGGATTGAAGGATTAGGGATGTTGAACCTAAAGTAAGAAGACTTAAGGGGAGTGGAACAGCAACTTTCTAATATTTGAAGAAGGATTATCTTTGTTCTTCTTGAACTTGAAAAACAGACCAAAGAACAATAAGTGAAATTTTCAGAGACAATTTTGGCTTGGTTTAAGAAAAAGAATCTTATGGATTTGAACTATATGTGAGTCTATGTTAATATCAGTATAGACATATAATAAATATGTACACATATAATTATAGCTAGCATTGATCTAGTACTTTAAGGTTTGCAAAGCCTTCCTTTACATAAATCGCAACACTTGATCCTTCCAATGCTGTGAGGTTGATGCTATTAGTACTTCTATTTTATAGATGACAAAGCTAAAACTGAGAGATGCCAAGTGATTTGCCAGTGGTCACAGAGCTAGTCATTTCTTCCTGACTCCAAGTTCAATATTCTATCTACTATGTGGCTTATATAAAAATATGGAATAAACTACCTCAACAGGTAGCAGAATCCCCTTCACTGAAGGTCACAGAATCATAGGTTTAGTCTATATTTTGTCAATAGTCTAATGGACCATAGAATAATAGTCCTCAGAGGTCATTTAGTACAAAAATGTCAAACTTGGAGCCAGAGCATGGCAAAAAATAGACTAAAATTTAATTGGGAAATGATTAAAATAAATAAAAATATGGTACAATACAGATCACATTAATTTGTGGTTTTCTCAGTCAATATGCTGCCTAACTCTGAAATTCTGGGAATCTAGTGTTCTGTCATTTCAGGTCCAAATCTAAACTTCCATGATGTCCCCTATCTACCTTATAAAAATGGAATGAGATGATCTGTTCATCCAACTCAAGCAATACCTGACCTTGACCCTAGACCCTATTAAAACCCACATACTTTCCCACCCAGTTTCAAGTCATTGTACCCACAGAATTCTGATCTGGAAGAGGCTGAGCTGGATCCAATTGTCACAAATGGAGACTTCTCCAGGCCTCCATGGTTATGTGAATAAATAGGATTTATTTTACTCCTGTCCCGGAGTGGAGGATGGGGAAGAATTAATTATATTGGACATTGGAATTAATTTTTCCTATCAGAAGCAGAGATTGATGAGTTGGCTAGCAACCAACCAGGAGATCGGTCTGTCTATTAATTTATGTCACTTTCTTGGGCTGGCAATATCAAAGGCAGAGCCACTGATTAGCTATGTGCAAAATATCTGTTCTCCCACTATTAGAAGGGAACCCTATGCTTTACACAGAGCACAAGGTCACAAATTTAGGTCTGAAAGGAACTTTAGGAGTCATTGGGTCCAAATGTCTTTTTTTAACAAATAAAAAAACTCTACATGTACAAAATTAAGTGACGAGCCCATAGTCACATAGCTGGTAAACCTCAGAGGCAGGGTTTGAACACGTCAGCCTGACTACAAATTAACTCTATCCACTATACCATTTAAAAATGTCTGACAAAAATCTCAGTGAAGGATTTTCTAAAAAATGCCAGTTCAATGACTCTTGGGGTCAGGATTCCTTCCCAATAATTGATGTGGAACTAGGGAAAATCCCCTTGTTGCCCCCAGTTTTGTTTCCTCCCCATCCTCCCTGAGCTTAGCATGGCTGCCATTTTTCTTTAGGATGGGAAGAAGGGAGGGGAGTGTTTATTAGACTATTCTATTCCACCCCTCATTCCCCCCTTCTTTCTAATTTGCTCTCATACACACTGCTGTGCAATCTTCCTGTCTGGCTGTTGTCACAACGCAGGCTGCCTCTCATAGCTTCCCAGGCAGTTCAAGGCCCTCTCCAGCAATCTTCTTCAAGGGGTTGGTGCTGGCTGCTTAGGGCCTTAATCATGAATAATAGACACTAATTTGCTCCTTGACATGCTAACAAGTGCAAGGCTCAGGGAAGCAAGGGCTCTGGACATCAAGAACTATTTAGAGAGATTTGGGTGTGGTCTACTCAGGAGTTTTTTCTCGTTTTCCCTCTTAAGTTGTACAAAATGCATCAAGAGGCTCAATTTCAATAGAATCATTGCAAAAGATCCCATGATCTTTTGTGCTACTTTTTTCTTCTCTTCCTTCTCCTTCTTTCAGAAATAGGATCATAATGATCCTTCTTGCCCATAAGATTATCATAGTGGGGTGTCTAGAGACTCAGACCTGGAATAAGATCAGGTTTTGATCTTATTTTTGTGATCTTGAGCAAACACTTCTGTGACTCAGTTTCCTCATCGATAAAATTCATTTTTATAGACTAGCCTCGATGAAATCCAGGAGCCTTCCTAGTTTTAAATCTGTAATATTAGTCTCTCTCTCCCTCCCCTCACTTTTTCAGATGAGAAAAGAAAAACCTAGAAAACTAAATTTTTTTTCCCAAGATCACAAAAATAGTAAATGCTTGAAATAAGATTTGGGTCCAGATCTTTTAGCTATAAATCTAATATTCTTTACACCAGATTAAGGTAGTAGAGGGGTATTGATACATGTCAATTCAAGATCTGTCAGGCTCAAAACTTGTGGAATGAATGGTTTCAGAAGTTCCTAAAAAGCAGGACAATAATTTTTTTCTTCTGGCCTCATTGTAAGCACTTAAAATGCTTACAATGCTGTGATGAATGTCTTTAGTTGGAAAGCATTTTTGAACTCTACCTAACTCTGGGTCTCAGTTTTCCTTTTTGCCCAGAAGAGTGGTGTTTTATTCATTATTCCATTAACTTATATCCCTTAGCATCTGCCTCAGGGCTTAGTATAAACCTGCTTGTGAAATATAGATTTCAATTTTGCCAATGCATCTACTCCTCATGAGGTTAGACTGACTGCTCATTGCCAACTCTTACGGGTTCCTATAGAGCAAAATTTCCTAATCTCTAGGGCCTGGAAGATACTGACATGCCACGTGACAAGACTGTAGTTCTCAGGCAAAGGTGTGCTAATTCATACCTACTATTGCACCTTCAGAAATGGATTTTAATATTTTTATTCATAATAATGGGTGCTATCATTTATATAGCACTCTAAGGTCTGCCAAGTGCTTTGCAAATATTTTATCCTTACAACAAATCTTGGACTATTATTATTATCCTTATTTTACAAATAAGGAAACTGAGGCTGAAAGAGATTAAGTGATTTTTCCAGGTTCACACCTGGAAACTATCTTTGAGCTCAGATCTTCCTGATTCCAAATCCAACACGCTCTACACTGGACCAACTAGTTGTCTCAAAAAGAAGAATTATATTTATATTATTTATGTTTATATTTATAAATATATTTAATAATATTTATTTATAATAACTAATTTTATTCTCACAACTATTATTGAAGATCCTCCACAATCTCTTGCTAATCTATGTTCTCAGTTTTAACCACTAGAACTTCTTCCATTTATCCTTTGCTTCAGCTGAGCTATAAAACATGTTTGTATTTTCCCACCTTCACATATTTGTTCTCTCTGTTCCCTATGCCTTGAATGTCATCTTGTCTTTTATTCCTTGATTTCCTACCTATCTTTCAAAACTCCCTTTAAACAGAACCTTCTCCAGGAAGCCTAGCCTAATTCTTGTGGTCAGTAATAACTCTAGCTTTTAGACCTCTGATCATGCTTCTGGAATTTCTGAAAACCCAATTCAAGGATTTTTTCCAAAGGATAACATTTTCTGCTTATGCATTGTGGGAAAATGGAGTCAACAAATGGCTAAATAAATTGTCAAATATGATTATTATAGCATATTATTGTTCTATAAGAAATGATAAGCAGGATGCTCTTGGACAAAAAAACAAACTGGAAAATTCTCCATGAACTCAAGCAAAGTGAAATGTACTGTATACAAAGTACTAACAATGTTCTGGGATGACCAGCTGTAAATGATTGCTATTCTTAGCAGTATAATGATCCACGACTACTATGAAGGACTTATTAAAAAACTCTTATGCACACATAGAGAAGAAACTGATTGTTCTTGAATACTAACTGAATCATGCTCTCTCTCTTTTTTAAAAAACTTCATTTTTCTTAAGTTTTTTTTTTTTTAATTAGGGTGGGATACCTACATTTTCTTTTACAACATGAATTTTATGGAAATGTTTTGAATAATTTAACATATAGTTTCTTAATGGGGGCTGGGGCTGGGGATGAGAGATAATCTGGAACTCAAAAGTTTGGTTTTTTTTATGTAAAAAATTGTTTTAAATGTAACTGGGGAAAATATTAAACAAAGAAAGAAAGAAAAAGAAAAAATGGAATCCACAAATGCCTACCATTCTAATGCATCAAGAAAATATTGTGTGATATTACTTTTATCCTAGAGTAGAAGCTTCATGGGGAAAGTGATAGTACATTGGAAAAAGCGTGAGTGAGAGTCAAAGATCATCAAATCCTTACCTTGTTACTTAAAACTGATATGATCTTGGACAAGTCACTTTGAATTTAAATACTAAGTCTGATGCTTCCTATCTATGAGAGACCTGAAATTAGTAACTTAGAAGTCTAGATTTTAAATGGGAAATGGAACTGATGCAAAATGAAATTAGAAAACTCAAGAAAACATCGTATACAGTAAAAGCACTATTATATGACAACCATTGTGAATGGTTTAATTCTTTGGAGCAATCCAACACATTACACACAATACAACACAATTACAACACAATACAACAATCCAAGACAATTCTGAAGAACTTGTGATGAAAATTTCTATCCACTTCTAAAGAAAGAATTGATGGAGTCTTAAATGCAGATCAAAGCATAATTTTTAAACTTTCTTTATTCTTCTTGGAGTTTTTTGTCGGTGTGGGTTGTTTTGTTTTGTTTTGTTTTTTTTTTTTTTTTGCAACATGGCTAATATAGAAATAATATCACATGTATAATCAAAATCAAATTGCTTGTCTTCTTAAGGGGAAGAGGAGGAAAGAAATAGACTTGAAACTCAAAACTTTTTTTAAAATTTTTAAAAATTTTACATGTAATTGAGAAAAAGAAAAGAAAAAAATTTAAAATTAAAATAAATTAAATGGGAAGTAGTATTAGAAGTTATTTAATTGAACCATTACATAGAATTCCCAATCCCTATATTTTTGTCCACCTGTATTATTTATTTCCTTCAAAGGCTAATTGTACACTATTTCAGAGTCCAATTCTTTTTATACAGCAAAATAATGGTTTGGACATATATACATATATTGTATTTAACTTATACTTTAACATATTTCACATGTATTGGTCAACCTGCCATCTGGGAGAGAGGGTGAGGGGGAAGAAGGGGAAAAATTGGAACAAAAGGTTTGGCAATTGTCAATGCTGTAAAATTACCCATGTGTATAACTTGTAAATAAAAAGCTATAATAAAACACACACACACACACATACACACACACACACACACACACACACAGACACATACACACGCACGAAGTTATTTAATCCAACCCCTTCATTTTAGAGATAAAAAAATTGAATCCCAGAGATTTGAAGTGGTTTGTTACTTATGTCACCCAAATTACTCACTCTAGTTCTCTCACACAGCAAATAGTAGAACTAAGATTTGAATTTAGGCACCCTTTCCATGGTATCATACTGTCTTAAGGATATCAAAGATAGAATGCTGGGCCTACAGTAAACAAGACTCACTTTCTTGAGTTCAAACCTGACCTCAATGTTTACTAGTTTTGTGACCCCGAGCAAGTCCCTTAACCCTGATTGCCTCAGTTTCCTCATCTGTAAAATGAGCTGTAGAAGGAAATGGTAAACCACTCCAATATCTCTGTTAAGAAAACCCCAAATAGGGTCATAAAGAATTGTACAGGACTGAAACAACTCAGCTAGAAGATGAACTCTTAAGTTTCCTTTCTGTTCTAAATAAAGGTGTCTGTCTCATCTAAATTCTGAGACTCTGATTAAAGAATATGATTCAAAAAATATCTGTAAACTGAATAACTGAATGAGTAAATGAAACTTCCTACCCAATCCTGTCACCATGGCTCCAGATCTAGTCTCTAGCTTTATTGTTTCTTTCTTATTTTTCTATCCCCTCTCTTGTCTTTCCCTGGTGTGCTTCATTTTCTCCCCCAAAGACATCACTTTCTCTACTTTTATCCCCTCACAGGAGGAAGACACATGAGGCACTTGGGACAAGTTTTATTTTCTCTGTTCCACATAAGCATTCTTTCAGAGTTAAACATCTTTCCATATTCCCATTCTCTGGTGATCAAGTGACTCCCAACCCTAAATGCTGGGGTTACATCTTTCCTATGCTGGTGGGTGTTTCTGTGTCAGTGATTCTGGGGGTGGAAAAAAAGATGCCTTTCTTTTAATTTGTTATTTGGGAAATGAACTCTGGAGTTTCTGAGCTTCCTGCTCTTTCAAGGCTCAGAGAACATTCAGACTGGAGCCTGGGAAGCCTGTGTGAGCCAGCATCGCTCTGTGTGCGGCAAATGCCAAGGGAGAGGTTGCCCGAAGTATAACAGCTCTTTCTGTAACTGCTGAGTCAGCCTACTCACTGAGTTTCCTAGAATCACTGCTTCCTCCTCCAGTAGTCAGGGACCTGCAGCTGCCTCTAGCAAACTGACCCAACCCAGACAGATGGGAGCTTGTCTTTACCCGGCAAAGAGCTTTCTTCCACCTGGAGCCAGTTGAAAAAAATGAGTTGACTCTTGTTCCCCCCAGGGAAGGGGGTAGGGCAAGCAGAGGAAAGGGGACTATGGAGACCCAAGAGTGAAGAACACAATAGTGCCTGTAGCCCAGGGACCATCCTATGCCTATCAGAACCTCTCCCATAATTTGACCTCTCTGGAAATCAAAGAGAAATTCAAGACAAGTCAACAAATCAAGTTAATACACATTTATTAAGGGTATAGCACATGCCTGGCATTGTACTAAGTGCTAGGGATATCAAATGGCAAAAGACAATCCCTGCACAATCCAATACAGGGGTGGGGAATGTCCTATCCATGGGCTGTTTGAGGCTCAAGAAATCATTTGTTCTGGCCCTGCCAAGATGATAACAGGCAATGATGAGCTGAAAGCTAGGTACAGCAACCTCCCACTGCTTGAGTTGTATAAGTTGATGATTTTATATGGCTCATAAATGTTATAAATATCCAAATGGCCCTTGGCAGAAAAAAGGTTCCCCACCCCTGGTCTAATAGGAGGGACAACATGTAAATAATTATGTGCAAATAAGATATCTGCAGTATGAATTGGAGATAATCAGAGGGAAGACAGTAGCATTGGGTTTTTCCTTGTCTCACATCCTATTTTCTCCTGCTTGTGCTGATGGTTATAGCTAACTAATCTCAGAGGGCCTTGTTGGATGAAATTTCTCATCACTTATATGTTTCTGAGCCTACTTTGTGGCAGAGGCAAATGAGTGCTGGATTTGAAGCCACAGGAGCTGAATTCAAATCCTAGTCCTTCTATTTTCTAGCATCTTACTACTTGGGTGATTTTCAGAGATAAATTCATCTCTCTGGCCTCAATTCACTCATCTGTATATAGCAATTATGTCTCAAATGTTTCTTTAGAAAAGAGGTTCATGTGACCAGTGCAAGTACTTCACATAAATTGATGAAGTGTCTTTTAGCCCCAAATCCTACAATCCTAAGATTGATTGCGAAGTCCTTCCTATTTCTGGTTCAGGGGAGCATGTCCAAGATGGCTTCTAGATTGTGCCCAATCAGGGACTACACTGTAGCCAGGCCCTGCTCTCAGCCAAGATCCAAGGCCAAAGCTCCCTCCTTCCATCCTCTCCATTCTGCTGAGACCAATTCTTCTCTGTCATTGCCACCACAAACATTCAGAAGAGTCTTTTCAGGCAAAGATGCAGTTCTTCCATCACTGATACATAGAAGGACTTCCTCTCACAAAAGCTATTCCTTCTTTGCTGCTATCTTTGATGACTTCTCACCTCAAAGAGCTCCCTCAGAGAACCTCTGCTGCTCTCAGAATTCAAGAGGTTCCTCATTATCACCTTATTTCAAATATAGTGGCTATATGACTCTGATACCTTGTTTGCAGGTACCATGTTCTCAAGAGAAGACTCCTACATGCTTAGAGCAATAGAGCATCCTAGGGTCTTCCTAATTACCTCTCAAAGAACTAGATAACTATTGAAGCAATTAGTCAGGATTATTCAAATCGTCCCAGGCTTTTAGCAATCCCTATTATTTTCCAGTTTTCTCTATAGTTTTTGTCCCATCCCCAAGAATGACCTTACCTAGCTCCAGTCTTTGATTCTAGAACTTTTTCACAAAACAAATTGAGAGTTGGAAAAGACTATCAACTATCCACCATAATCCATATGCAAAAAGAATAGCCATAGTAACATACTGCATAAGTGCTCATCCAGTTTCTACATGAAGACTCTCAGGAGAGAGAATCCATCGCCTCATACCCATGCTTACCCCACACCTGGCTCCACTCCCAAATTTTCTCTCTCTAGTGTATTGTCAGCTGGCCACAGGGAAATAGGGAGAGCAGTCCCTTGGCTATTCTTGCCATTTTCAAAAACTGGATGAAGCTATGATTAATTGGTTCCTGTTGGAGAGGGATTGATGATCTGTCTTCTTTCAAGAGCTATTACCAGGGTGGCCTGCCAAGAGAACAAGTGTGAAGAGGAAAAAAATAGGGCAGGGGCCAGGTGGGAAGCTGAGTCTCAGGGAATGGAGTCTGGAGTTACTGAAAGATCTCCAGGCTGGCTGGTAGATCATGAATCATTTAAATTCTGGAAGTGAAGAGACATAATTCTCATGCCTTCAGATGCCATGATGGCTCCAGGTTTAGGGCTGTCTGGCACTGCGCCTCAGCTTAAGGCTGAATCCTAGTTTATGTCTCCGTGTCTTTTCACAAAGCAATGTACTCTATATTGCAGCCAAAAGAGCTTACTTGTTGCTCCTCATGTAAAACAAGCCATTTCTCATTTCCATAGCCCTACATAGACTGTAGTCTATGCCTGAGATATTCTCACTCCTCACCTCTGCTTTTGGAATTCCTCATTCCCTTCTAGGTTGAGTCATATACCACATCTTATATGAAATAATTTATGATTTCCCCAGTTATTCTCTTCTCCTGAAAATACTTATTTTAAAAAACATATACCCCATATGAGAACCAATATGCCCTAATAGATAAAAATCTATCTTTACAATCAAAACGATCTAAGTTCAGGTCTTGCCTCTGGTACTTAGTGTTTCTATGACTGTGGAAAAGTCATTTAACTTTTTTCTTTAAAAATAAAAAGAGATCTTAAAGGAGGGAAAGGAACCCACATGTGCAAAAATGTTTGTGGCAGCCTTTTTTGTAGTGACAGGAAACTGGAAACTGAATGAATGCCCATCAGTTGAAGAATGGCTGAATAAGGCATGGTATATAAATGTTAAAGAATATTATTGTTCTAGAAATGACCAGCAGGATGATTTCAGAGAGGCCTGGAGAGACTTACATGAGCTGATGCTAAGTGAAATGTGCAGAACTAGGGGATCATTATACATGGCAACAACAAGACTATATGATGATCAATTCTGATAGGCATGGCTCTTTTCAACAATGAGATGATTCAGGACAGTTCCAATAATCTTGTGATTAAGAGAGCCGTCTACACCCAGAGAGAGGATTGTGGAACTGAGTGTGGATCACAACAGCATTTTCACTCTTTTTTTGTGGTGGGCTTGTATTATATTTTCCTCCTTGTTTTTTTTTTCCTTTTTGATCTGATTTTTCCCGTGTGGCAAGATAATTGTATAAATATGTATGCATATATTGGATTTAACATTTAACATATATTGGATTACTTGCCATCTGGGAAAGAGAGTAGGAGGAAGGAAAGAAAAACTGGAACACAAGGTTTTACAAGGGGCAATGTTGAAAAATTGTTCATGCATATATTTTGAAAATAAAAGCTTTAATAAAAAATAAATAAGGATATTTTTCATTTTTATATTACAAATATTTACAGATAATTTCAACTTTATGATAGGTCTCATAAAAAAAAGTAAAATTGTTAAATAAAACAGTGAACTTATCTGAAAGTGCATGCAAGATTTCATATTTGTTCTCCTATTTTAAAAAAAATAACAAATATATCTTCTCTCCCTCCTTCACTTCCCTCCCCCATTGAAACCCCCCTCTCTTCTCTAGAAATCTCTCCAGACTGTAAGCTGAAGACTTCATGCTGACCTGCATTAGTATAAGGAGTTTCGTTACCTAAAAGGCACTACACTAGATAGCAATAAATTAGACAGGTCCAGTCCCTATCTATACCTCATAATTACTTTTCTGTGTATATAACATATTCCCTTCAATAGAATATAAGCTCATAAAGGAAAAGGATTTTTGTCTTTGCATTCCCAACACCTAACACTATTCCTCATACATGTTATTGTCAGTCATTTCTTTTTTTATGATCCAAATTGGAGTTTTCCTGCCAAAGATACAGGGTAGTTTGCCATTTCCTTCTCTAATTCGTTGATGAGAAAAATGAGGCAAAAAGAATTAACTGACTTCTTCTATACAGCTAGTAAGTATCTGAAAGTGTAAACAGCATGATAAAAAGATGCTTAGAAAGAAGAATGAAGGCCTAGTTCCAGACAAAACACTCATCACATCTTCAATGATTAGTTAAACAGAGACTAAAGTTTATATGAGAATTATATATTAATAAGTGGATTAGGGTTTTCTTTGGGTTTACTTTCTGAGCAATTCAGAACATTGGGCTCTGCTAGAAAGAACACTATTTAATAGATCAAAGATTTAGAGGTAGGAGATGTCTTAGGTGCTATTGAATTAAACTTCATTTTATAGATGAGGAAACAGAATCACATAGTTGTTGACCAAAAGCACGCAGGTAGTAAATGCCTGAAGCTGCATTTGAATGTAGATTTTAAAAACCATTATTTTATTTTTCCCCAATTAAATGTTAAAACAATTTTAAAACTTTTTTAAATGTTTTGAGTTCCAAATTCCATCTCCCTTCCTGCCCTCCCCACTGCTTGAGACAGTAAGAAATCAGAAGTAGGTTACACATGTGCATTCATGTAAAACATTTATATATTAGTCATTCTGTATAAAAAAACTGAAAGAAAATAAAGAAAATAGCATGCTTCAATCAGCACATAGACAATATTAGTTTCCCCCCTCCTCTGGAGATGAATATCATGCTTTATATGAATTTTTTTGTTTGCCATAGATCATGGTGTTGCTGAGATTAGCCAAGTCACAGTTCTTCATCATACAGTATTGCTGTTACCATGTGTAACATTCTCCTGGTTCTGATCACTTCACTCTGCATCAGTTCATGTAAGTCTTTCTGGGATTCTGAAATTATCCTTCCTGTCATTTCTTACAGTACAATGATATCCCATTACAATCAAATACCACAGTTTCTTTAGCCATTCCCTAATGGATGGGCATCTTCTTGATCTCCAGTTCCAGCCACCACAGAAATATTTCCCATTTTAAGATGTCATTGGGATATAGATCTAGCAGTAATGTTTCTGGATCAAAGATATACAAAGATATATACCCCTTTGGGTAAGAATTCAGGTCTTCCTGTCTCCAAGTCCAGTGCACTAACCACTATCCTATGATGCTTTTTTAAGCTGGTAGAAGCATGAGGGCACTGGGCACCCAGGAGCTTACCATAAAAGGAGAACTCTTCCCCAGAGTTCTTTCCTTTGTGTGTTGAGGGAAAGCCAAAGACAGATTTTGCCAGCTTTACAAATTTGCCGAGGGCTAGCCCTGCTGTGAATAAACCTATGCTATGTTAAAAATAGCCAACAGCCCCCAGCACTGATCTGTAAAGCTATATACACTAACTGCTTCAATCAGATTATACTTGCTTATGTTTTTACATTATCCACATCTATTGAGTTCCCATTGCGTGCAGAGGCCTACCTGTCCTGGGTGCCAAGAAGAGATGTGCCGGAGAGAGAAGCTGCGAAATGTATAATTTATGGTGGGTTTATGAATGTGTCCTCTTTCCCCCGACACTGTGAATTCCTCAAGATCAGAGATCAATATCCTCCTTCCTTTAAGACATCTGCTCATGGTACCAAACATAAAACTCTCTACATAATGGGCACTCAATCCTAGATTGACTATCTGACAGGATGGTGCATGAGAAATATCCCTGAATTTGAAGAATAACCCAGAATCACTTTCCCAAATTATAAACTACCCTGTGTATGTGAGGAATAAAAGACCCCTTGCTGGAGAGATGACAACCTGTCCAAGCATGAGTGGACCTTGCAGTCTCATTCATCTCTGACAGTCTGTGACATATCCTGGACCAGAAAAGGGATAGGAGAACGCTAGGTCCCTATTGGCTCTTCAGAATCCCTAGAGAACCCACCTGCTTGATATTTTGGAGCGTTTGTCCTCAGATTCCAGCATGTGGGTGGATGATTGAAAGCAGTGAGTGCTTGGCAGGCTGACTGGTTGTATCTCAGACAGTAGAGGGCACTACCAGGTTGAGGTGGGTGATGGGGTCCAAGTTCCAACCCCCTCCTAAAGTCTTCTTCCCAGCCTTTTACGATAAGAGGATAAGAATCCTGTTTCCATGACAACCAGGATTTTGTTCCTGGTGATGATAAGGTGTATTCAGACCCAGCAGCCAGCCATGTTCCCATGGTAATAGAAGACCCCAGTATGTTGCCATGGGAACAAGAGCTGGCTTTGAAAAGGGATAAAAGTGAGTTGGCTTCACATTGGGATGACAGCAAAAGTTAAAGTCAGAAAGGTAGGAGAATGCAAAGGAGCAAGCGAGGGCATCAGGTGAATCTCCATCTCCCTGAGACCAATGGAAGCCAGGACAGTGCTTTCAAATTGGATCCATGAATACTTTATGCTGGGGCAAGCAAGTTGATATTTTGACTTCCATTGTAAACTATTTATTTATTATTTTGATTTTTTCTTATTTTTTCTTTTTCTTCCTCTTATGAGGCGAAGCTTTTGGTGGATTTTGAGGGGATGAGGAATAGGGAGAACACAGGGAATGCATAAACCCATATAAGAGTAGGATCAGAGTCTTGAGATGGGCCGTGAGAGTCTTCTGCTGAGGTTCTAGCCCTGCTCTCTGTGTGCACTAGCCCAGGATGCTGGAATTAGATACCTACCATTGAAACAGCCCAGTAATTATTTCCTGAGTGCCTGCTATATGCTCATTATCTGTACCAGGTGCTGTGGGAGACATGGAATAATTTAAAAAATAGCAATATAGTTTACATTTGCTTAGTGCCTTGCAATTTTCAAAGGGTTTTCACATCCATTATCTCATCAAATCCTAACAACAACTCAATGAAATAGATAGGATGTCAATTGCCGAGAGATTTCTCCATTACACAGGTGAGAAAAATGAGACTTAGGAAGGTTAAATGGCACATAGGCAGCATGTATAGTCAGTCCTTGGAGGGCTGGACTCGTAGTTAGGAATGCCTCCTTTGATATTTTTTAGCTAAGTGAGCATGGAAAAGTCATTTCATTTTCTAAGTCTCAGGTTCCCTCTTTTGTAAAAGGAAGACACTTGTAGTGTTTCTCCCAAAGGCTGTTGTGAGGTTTATAATATTAAAATGAGTCCTGGATCTCAGTGGTTATATAAGGAGATAGAATGGAGAGTGCCAGAAAGAATAGGAAGTTCTGACTCACTACTGAGATTCTCTCCTACTACTACTAGGTATTACTCCCTACATAAAAAATGAATCAGCATTAATGTATTGATGAGAAAGAACTAGAGCCTCCTCCTCTCCCTTCTCTCATAGTTAACATGAGAGCATTTATCAGTAGCCTTTAGGAATATGTGAAAGAGAGGAGACAGACTTGTGCTCAAGGGAAATATACTTGATTGGCACATTGTATGATTCCAGAAAATTTAAATATTGAAAATACAATATTGTGGTAGACTAGCACAAGATAAAATGGACAATTTTTATTATACAAAATTAAAACAGTTTAATTTGTAAAAACAAATCTAATGCAGTAAAAGTAGAAGGGAACAAGACAATGAAGAAAATTTTTTCAAGCTTGTCTGATAAAGGTCTCATTTCCAAATTTATATATCTTTATACATATATACGTACATTACACATATGAAGAATATATTCAAATTTATAAAATTAAAAGCAATTCTCCAATAGAAAAATAGTTTTTAAAAAGGATATGAACAGGCAATTTTCAAAGGAAGGATTACAAGCTATCAATAATTATGTGAGCAAATCTTCTAAATCAGTTAAAATTTTAGAAATTAACCTTGAGAGTTTACTTCACACCTATAAGAGTAGCAAAGATGAGAAAAGAACAAAATGGCAAAGGTTGGAGGGGTTATGGGAAAATAGGTATGTTTGCATACTGTTGGGGAACCTATGAATTTGGTCTAACCATTCTGCAAAGCAGTTTGGAACTATGCCCAGAAACTTACCAAATTGTGCATGTCCTTCTTTGAACTAGATTTACTTCTACTAGTCCAATGGCCCCAAAGAAATAAGAGGAATGGATCTCTATATTTTCCTGGTCCAAAAATTAGAAATTAAGACATTCCCTCCAATTTGAGAATAGCTAAACAAAGTGCAGTGTGTGAATATAAAATGAAATATTATTTTGTGCCATCTTATGGCACAAAATGACAAAGTTGACAATTCCCAAGGAAACTAGAAAGATCTTTATGACTACTACAAAACAAAGTGAGCAGAAAGAACTAGAAGAACAATTTATTCAGTAACCTAATATAGAAAAAACAACTTTTAAAGATTTTAGAAGTCCAATCAAAACAAGTATAAACCATGAATCCAAAAGGATGAAAATGAAGGAGCACTTGACTCCTGTCAGAAAGGTAGTGAATTTAAAATGCAGAAAGAGGTACACATTTTATGGACATGGCTCATGTGGGAATTTCTTTTGCTGGACTATGGAGTTATGAACTAAGGGATTACTTTCTTGTGATTTTTAAAATTTCTTCCATTCTAATGGAATGTTTGGAAAAACATTAATTTTAAATAAACCGGCACTTGAAAAATAAACAAGACATTCATTTTAAAAATAGAAAAAATAAGACTTCCCTTAACTTTAATACTTAGAAAAGACTCTAATTGTAGACATTTCAGACCTAATTGGGTGACACCATAGTGAGCTGATGGGAATGCTAGAATGGTGAAGGTGAATTCTTATAATAATTATCCATAAATAATAATTGAGATGATTACTATTCCACCAGTAACTAAAGACAATTTTTTCTGTATTTGCAGCTACAGGACATAATGTTTTCTTTCCTTATCACTGTCAAAAATATAACTTTTCTACAAAGCTCCTAAGCAGCACTTTTCTAGGATAAAAGCTTATTTGATTTGGACATCAAGATTTCTGCATATGTGGATTTCTCATAGTCTACTTGCACTCCTCTGTAATCCTGGCAAGTTATTTTAGCTTGTTATGATTCATTTTTTCACTTGTAAAATTAAGCTAATGAAGTAAATAATCTCTACTAGACTTTATACCTCTAAATCAATGATTCCATTAAAAAGAATGAAATACAGTAATACAATAACAATAATAGATGGAAAGACAACCAGATTGACTCAAAAAGTAAGTTGTTGGTTACTCCAAAAAAAAAAAAAAAAGTGGTTTCAGCTAGATAGGGCAGAGAGTAGATCATTGGACCCGGAGTCAGAAAGATCTGAGTTCAAATCTATCCTTAGTCATTTACCCATTGTGAGACCCTAGGCAAGTCACTTAATTTTTGTTTCCCTCAATTTCCCTAGGGCTATTGTGGAGAGCAAATGAGAAAATATTTATAAAGTACTTAGCACAAGGCCTGGCACAGAGCTGATGCTATATAAACACATATTTCCTTTTTTCTTTCCCTTTTTTAATGCTACAATGGCAACATAGCAGATATCAGTAGAGTGAGCCAGGAGTCTTTGTTTGGGCTAGCATTGTTTAACATTTATCAATGATTTCAATAAAGGCAATGATTTTCACATTTGTAGATGACACAAAACCAGGAGGAACAGCTAAAACAAGGGATGATAGGATCCAAATGGATTTTTAAATCATTGGGCTAAATCTCATAAAATAAAATTCAATAGGGATGTAAAAAAAATCTTATCCTTGGTTTACAAAAAAAAAAAATCACCTTCAAAAAATTTCGAGGGATTATAAGCTCACTATGAAATAGAATTGTAGTGTAGCAACTAAGAAAAGATCATAGTTTTTGTGCTAAGAGAGAAAAAGCTTTCAGAAATAGGGAGGTAATGGTCCCATTGCACTCTGTGCTCATCAGGCCACATCTGGCATATCATATTTAGTTCTAGGAGCCATGGTTTCAGAAGGACATTTTTAAACTGGGGAGAATTCAGAGTTGGGCTACAAGGATAGTGAAAGATCTTGGGTCCCTGTCCCACATAGATCAGTTGAAGAAACTGGAGACAGTTAGCCTGGAGATGAGAAGATTCGGGGAGATATGATAACTGTGAGTTAAGTGTTTGAAGAGCTGGCACACAGAAAAGGAATTAGATTTTTTTCTATTAGACCCCAGAGGGCAGAGACAAGAGCTAATTTCCCTTCCAAATCTCAAATTCTGTCATTTGGTGGCATTTATGTAATGCTTAATGTTTTACAAAGTTCTTTTTTCCTCCCATGGTGTATTAAAAATAAATAAATTTACTAGACAAGGTGCTTTTCTCACAATGACTTCATGAGATAGTATTATGGATGCCCCCTAACTCCTCAATTTCCTTTGCAATGTCAAAATTAATCACTGCTACATCACAGGTATCCCTTCAACTACACCCTTCATTAATAGTTAATATCTTGAAGCTGCTACAGAATGATGGAGTCCAAACTCTAATTCCAATTCCAATCCATTTCCCCAAATGGATCTAAAATTGAAAGTGGAAAGTTTCCATTGTTCCATAGTGTGGGATCCCTTGGATTCAGCAATATGGTTCCTATAGAGTCATGTAGACCACACAGAGGGTTTTAATTCCTGACTCACATTATGTCATCAGCATCCCCTCATTCCAAACTGATTACACTACTGACAAAGCTGATAAGCATATCTACAAGACTCTTTCCAATGAGGCCAGCGTGGAGAAGCTAATGGAACCAGCAGAATGTGAGCTAATTTTACGAAAAACAGTAATAAAGGATTTTAAAATGTGCTCCTTGTCCTTGTCTTACATTTCTTTCTCTGACTATTGAGGAGGTGAGAATCTGGTTTCTCCCCTCTTACTCTTCTCTTCTGGCAGAGGATAAGATCAGCAACTCTTGGCTGGGTTCCAATTTTTCCTTTCTCTTTTAGTGACTCAGGGGAGTGCTAAGCTATCTATCCTGGCCCTGGTCCTGCACCTGCTTGGCCTTGGAGCTGAGCTCAGTAGTCTCTTATTTCATTAAAAGCTCCATCTTTCCGCTGAAAGATTCTAGGCACTCCTATCCTGTATTGTAGAAATTGCCAGATCCTGGCAATCCTGACTGTTACTCCTTTGCTGAGGCAGTTGGGGTTAAGTGACTTGCCCATGGTCACATAACCAGGAATTGTTAAGTGTCTGAGGCTGGATTTGAACTCAGGTCCTCCTGACTTCAGGGCTGGTGCTCTATCCATTGCGCCATCTCCTCCCCTTCCTATTCCACTCCCCTGCCTCTACCCACCAAAATCGTCATTTCCTATACAACACATCAGGACTTGCACAAAGAGTGGGTGGGGGGCCATTCTTTCTCCAAGCTTATATATTAATAGAGTATGGTCCAATTACTATTTAGCCTCATGTGCTTGGGACCTCAGTGCATCAACTCAAGCCTCAGCCCATTATACTCCTTGATATTTGAATTGTTTTTGTCTCGCAGCTTGCAGTATTTTTGTCTTGAGATTGTAGTTTTGACGTTTTGCAACAACGTTTCTTGGTGTTATCCTTGTGGGATCTCTTTCTAAAGATGATTGATAGATTCTTTCACTGAGTATTTACCCCTCTGTTTCTAGAATTTTGGAGCAATTTTCCTCTCTCTCTCTCTCTCTCTCTCTCTCTCTCTCTCTCTCTCTCTCTCTCTCTCTCTCTCTCTCTCTCCCCCTTCCTTCCTCCTTCCCTCCCTCCCTCCCTCCCTCTCTCCCTTTCTTCTTCTTCTTCTTCTTCTTCTTCTTCTTCTTCTTCTTCTTCTTCTTCTTCTGCTTCTGCTTCTGCTTCTTCTTCTTCTGCTTCTTCTTCTTCTGCTTCTTCTTCTGCTTCTTCTTCTTCTGCTTCTTCTTCTCTCTCTCTTTCTCTCTCTTTTTTTTTCTCTTTATCTTTCTCTCTCTCTCTCCCTCCCCCTTCCCTTCCCTTGGAGTTAAGAAATCCATATGTTCACATCCGGACAGGCCCCACTATATTTAGGACAAGTATTGATTATAATTCATTGTAATACTCTCCAAGAAATAATTATGTTCTCAAACATTTAGAGTTATTGTTAAGGTTCTATTTTCATTATATAGGAGTAATTTCTGATAAATTTGCATATTTCCTACTACATATTCTTTGATGATTAGTATTAAAGACCATTCCCCTCTCTCTAGAGCAAAATGCTATAGTTATTTTGTAAGGCTCAGCTTTGCTGGATCAGTAAACCCAAGACCAAAATATTCTAGGCATCCTGCCATCCCAACAAATTTGGGAGTGCTGCAGACTCAACAACTGGCAGAGGCTGGAGGAAGCTCCCCTTTTCCAGGAGATTCAATACTATTAGATAGCAAAAGTACTATTGTTCCCCTTTTGTAAATGAAAAAGTTAAGACTCAGGTTAAATGCCTTGTCCATGATCATACAGCTAATAACATCTAAGCTGGGATTTGAATTCCATCTCATTTCAATTTTAATAATCTTTCATTACTGCCAGAAGCCACCCAAATTATATAGTAATAAGGGAGCAGCCTGTCTCCCATATCAATCCCCAAATCTTACCACACCAAACACCTTTGCAGTTTCATTTCCTTTTGTCTGAATTAACTTCGAATAGTGGTGTGATTCATGGTTTCTGTATCAGTTCCAAAATATATAACTTGGTAATCACTCCTGAGAGGAGTGCTGATTGCTAATACCTTTAACATGCCTGTTTCTGACTTGTGAGAGCAGGAAAAAATATATATTTTCATGTCATATGTAGATATACTTTTTTTAAAAGTGTCATTTTGGCCCTTTTTACAAGATTGTCATTTTAAGTGGTGGTTTGGCCTGGTTCCAAAACTTGATGCATCAGGGGTCATGTCGCCTCTAAAGCAACAGTAATTTTTATGCTGAGCTCCCCTTAATGTAATTGTTTAGGCTGGGAGATTCGCATCTCATTTCAGAGGGCCAGGGAGAATGGTTCTCAAGGAAAAGGGCACCTCGTTTAAGAGGAAAGTCTTCTCTAGCACTAAGACAGAAAAGAGTTACAGGGGTTATTTCTTCTGTTCCAATTCAAGTGATTGTTTAAAGAAGAAACTCAGGAAATACTCTTGGGGCAACTCCAGTCAAAGCCCCCCGGGATACAATTGATGGGAATTGGGAGATGAATATAAAGCAGGGTAAGCTGATAGGCCTGTCTCTGACCATCTACAAGTCATTCTGGATTTTAGAAAGTAGATATTATGGATAGAAAGGAAGGAATCTTCCTTCACAGGTAGGAGCAAATCCCAAATGGAGCAGAAAACGTGAGGAACCACCTGCTCAGAACCACCTGTCTTTAAGGAAGTCTGATCTGGTTGGCGCCAGAGCTGGACTCTGTGCCCCCTCTTTAATGCCTTAATTTGGGACCTAACACAAACACACCTGAAAGCAACAAGGGAAGGGAGAAAATTAATTACTCAGACAGAAGCACAGCTGGTTAGCTGCAACCAAGGCCTGGAAGAAGCCACATCCGAGAGGGAAGAGAACGCGAGAAAGAAATGTCCTTATGGTTGTTAACCACCCCTGGTGACACCCTTCCCCCCCCCATGAAAGGGAAGACTGAAGGTTGTTCTGAAGACCCAGATTCCTTTTTTCTCCTCTGACATTTCACAAAGTTGTCCTGTGAGGGGCCAGAAGTAATTTTTTAAATTTTTTCCATTTATGATCTAAACCCATGATTCTGAAATTAGTGAGGATTTCTGGTCTGGAAATCCACAATGAAAATTGGTAACTCCTCTGTCATTTATACTCTTACAGAATTAGTTACTTGAGACATTACCTGAGACTTACCTCAATTATTTTGAGATGGAATGACTGACTTGCCTATTGTCACTCTGTGACAGAGGTCAGATTTGACCCCTGGTTTTCCTGACTCCAAGATTTGATAGAAACTCTTCCTTTACATTGTTTCTCAAGTGTGAGTATTATTGTCCCCATTTTATAAATAAGAACTCTGAACTTCAGGAAGATAAAATGGCTTACTCGTAGTCACAAAACTGATAAATTTCAGAGCCACAACTGAAACTCAGGTCTCTGCTATAACTTACTTTCTCTCCCTCCACGCCCATTCCTTTGTAGCCTTCAGCGGCTCTGGTAACTATTTCTTTTATGCTGGGATCCCTCAACCCAAGTTGAACCAATAGAGAAATTATTAGTCAGAGGAAGGGATCAGGAAATCTGGGAAAATTCTTATAAAATCTATGTGCTTGTTTTTTCCTTTGGTGGGATAATCCCTAACAAGCTACAGCTGCAGAAGTTCAACTGAGTAAATGATCGTAGGGGGAAAAATGTAAATATTCAGAATTATTGACTCTGGCATTCATTTTCCCTGCTGCAACCCAAATGTGTTGCTTTTAATTGAAAAGGAGCACTTTGTCTCCCATCTACTCCTCAAGTATACAGGATGGAAATGTTGCCCTGGTCCATTCTACGGTCCATGGTTAAAGTGGCAGTGGGGTAGGATGGTCCTAAGGGGAAAAATGTAAGGCTAATGAAAAGTCTGGACTCCACACTCCAGCAAAAGGCATTTGTTTAAATAAGAAGGCAGGAAGGAAAGCTTAAACAATGACTTTCAAATCCCTCAAGAGCCATTAGATTCCAAATGGTGTCCAGCTGTTCTCCAACTCCCCTCAGATCCCCATCTGTGGCCTGTTTTAGGTGGTATCTAATTGACAGGTTAACTGTGGCTGGCAAATGCCTGGAGAGTTTGGTGCTCAGGATCTCCTCAATGTACAGTCAGAGAAGAAGAGAGCAAAAACCTGGTCTTTTCAATGTGCATCTGGTGTCTAATCAGGCAGTGTCTGGATCATGGGGTTCTGCCTGGCTGACCCCTAAAAGACTTTGCCAAGTTGTGGAATGAATTGGCCTCCTGGGAGGAACACTTTCACCCTGCTTAGGCTAAAGATCAGAAGCTTTTCCCCATAGTCCCTAAGGGGCTGTTAAAATGTGATGAAGGCTGACCAACTGAAAGGCAGGACAAGAATTATATGGCCACTTGCAATGGGCATAAAACAATGAGCTAAAAGGCCAATTCCCAAGTAGAAACAGCAGCATTCATGCATATGTGATCATTGATTTAACCATTCATTTGACAAATATTTATTGAAGATCTACTCTGTGAAAGACATACATGACAAATTTCTAGTTCATGCATTATTATTGCCACTTAACTGTTTGGTGGCCCTAGACATCAAGGACAATAGATTTTTTTAAAGGAATAGGTAATTTCTTTATCTGCTAGACACAGAAGGATCTCATCCCTTGCTCTTTCCACATGTTCTTTCCTGCTTTGGGTTTACCTTGAGTTTCATTAGGGTCACATTAATTTGTGGGCTAAGAATGTTGTCTGAGTGAGTTCAATCCCAGATTCTTAAATTGGTTTGAATCCCATATGGGGTATCATAATTGAATATAGATATCAAGAAATTATAATTTGTTATCAATAAATAACTATATACCCAGGGTCACATAAAAATTTCTTAGGCAAAAAAGAGTCACAAGTAGAAAAAGTTTTAGAATCCATGAGTTAGACCCTGGGTGACTAATACTTTTGAAGCTCCCTGGGTCTATAGAGGTCACATAGTGATTCTAATTTAGACCTGAAATTTAGTCACGCTAGGTTTTGACACCAGGGCTACTGTGACAGAAGAATGGGAAGAAGGAAAGACATCATAAATCTGCAATTTTAATCCTGTATTTTCCCAAGGGTTCTATTATCTTTAAAAAAAATTCTTTATTGAAAAATTCTTGTGACTAGTTCCATATTACATGAAAAAAGAGAAAGCCCTGGTTCCATTTGGAAACTCTAAGATTTGTGTTATCTAAGCTCTCATATGAGGCAGCTAAGTGACTTAATGGAGAGATACTGGTCCTAAAGGGAGGAAGAACTGAGTATAAATAGTGACTTCAGTTTTTACTAGATATTTGAACTGAAGTAAATCTCCTTAAATACCAAATTTAAAATTCTGAAAATAAAAGGGGAGATTGAAGTAAATCTCTTAATCTCTATTTCAATTTTCTCAATTCCTATAATTTCCTAATCTAAAATGGGGATAATAATAATAATAATAGTACCTACCTCAGAAGATTGTTGTAAAATTCAAACAATACACACATACACATGTGTACACGCACATACACATGTTTTCATTGTTGATGCCTTGAGAACTGGCTTCTTACTTTCACTATATGTCTAGGACATAAAGCTAAAAGGTAAAATGAAATCAGCTATTTCACTGACAAATTATAGAATGATAGATTTAGAACTTAAAAGAAGCAAAAAGCTTCTCTATTCCAACATCTTCATTCTACAGATGAGGAAACTGAAGCCCAGAGACATGAAAGAATTTGCCCAAAGTCACATAAGTAGTAAGGATTAGAGCTGGGATTCAAACTCAGTCCTTTCAAATGCAGTGTTATTACCATTATTCCATATTTCCTCATCTCAGTGTTGGAAATAAAATAGCTAATCTTTATGTATCTCTCCTTAGGCCCAGAAACTAATTTCACAAATAGTTGTTTGTTGATTCCCCAAGGATTGGCAAGGATTGATATTAGCCAATCAGTAAAGACATGCATGGCATTCATTTTCATCTGTAGATTCTACTCACCTCCTGGATCAGAGCCTTATATCAGTGAAGGGACATTTCATGCGACATTAAGCAAGATGGATAGGTCATAGTAGAGACTTTTGGCAAAGGTTGATCCATTGGAGGAGGAAATGACAGACTTCTCCAATATCTTTGCCAAGAAAGCTCCATGAACAGTATTAAAATGATAAAAGATATAATACCAGTGGGTGAGCCCCTCACGTTAGAAGGTAGCCAAAATGCTATTGGGGAAGAGTAGAGGACAGCTACAAGTAACTCCAGTACTAATGAAGTGGCTGGACCAACGTTGAAAGGAAGCTCAGCTGTGAATATATGTCATGACAAAAGGAAAGTCTGATGCTGTGAAGATCAATATTGCATTGGAACCTGGAATGTAAAATCTATGAAGTAAGGTAAACTGGATGTGGTCAAATAAAAGAATAAAATATTAAATGTCTATATCTTGAGTGTCAATGAACTTGGGTGAACAGTAAGGATGAATTTAATTCAATTTAATTACATATATTCCTCTAAGTAAGAATCCCTTAGAAGAAATGGAATAGCCCTCATAGTTAATCAAGGAGTGAGAAAAGTAATACTATGGTATAATCCAAAAAAAGTGACCAAATAACCAAAAGCAAACCATTCAATATCACAGTGATATGAATCAATGTTGCAATAACTGGTTCTGAAGAGGCCGAAATTGATCAGTTCTATGAAGACAAAACATCTAGAAATAACTCAAAAATGATGTTGTAATAATCACATGACTTTGTAATGCTAAAGTAGGAAATCAAATCATTGGAATAACAGTTAAGTTTGGCTTTAGAGTAGAAAATAAAGGACAATAGATTTTTTTAAAGGAATAGGTAATTTCTTTATCTGCTAGACACAGAAGGATCTCATCCCTTGCTCTTTCCACATGTTCTTTCCTGCTTTGGGTTTACCTTGAGTTTCATTAGGGTCACATTAATTTGTGGGCTAAGAATGTTGTCTGAGTGAGTTCAATCCCAGATTCTTAAATTGGTTTGAATCCCATATGGGGTATCATAATTGAATATAGATATCAAGAAATTATAATTTGTTATCAATAAATAACTATATACCCAGGGTCACATAAAAATTTCTTAGGCAAAAAAGAGTCACAAGTAGAAAAAGTTTTAGAATCCATGAGTTAGACCCTGGGTGACTAATACTTTTGAAGCTCCCTGGGTCTATAGAGGTCACATAGTGATTCTAATTTAGACCTGAAATTTAGTCACGCTAGGTTTTGACACCAGGGCTACTGTGACAGAAGAATGGGAAGAAGGAAAGACATCATAAATCTGCAATTTTAATCCTGTATTTTCCCAAGGGTTCTATTATCTTTAAAAAAAAATTCTTTATTGAAGAATTCTTGTGACTAGTTCCATATTACATGAAAAAAGAGAAAGCCCTGGTTCCATTTGGAAACTCTAAGATTTGTGTTATCTAGGCTCTCATATGAGGCAGCTAAGTGACTTAATGGAGAGATACTGGTCCTAAAGGGAGGAAGAACTGAGTATAAATAGTGACTTCAGTTTTTACTAGATATTTGAACTGAAGTAAATCTCCTTAAATACCAAATTTAAAATTCTGAAAATAAAAGGGGAGATTGAAGTAAATCTCTTAATCTCTATTTCAATTTTCTCAATTCCTATAATTTCCTAATCTAAAATGGGGATAATAATAATAATAATAGTACCTACCTCAGAAGATTGTTGTAAAATTCAAACAATACACACATACACATGTGTACACGCACATACACATGTTTTCATTGTTGATGCCTTGAGAACTGGCTTCTTACTTTCACTATATGTCTAGGACATAAAGCTAAAAGGTAAAATGAAATCAGCTATTTCACTGACAAATTATAGAATGATAGATTTAGAACTTAAAAGAAGCAAAAAGGTTCTCTATTCCAACATCTTCATTCTACAGATGAGGAAACTGAAGCCCAGAGACATGAAAGAATTTGCCCAAAGTCACATAAGTAGTAAGGATTAGAGCTGGGATTCAAACTCAGTCCTTTCAAATACAGTGTTATTACCATTATTCCATATTTCCTCATCTCAGTGTTGGAAATAAAATAGCTAATCTTTATGTATCTCTCCTTAGGCCCAGAAACTAATTTCACAAATAGTTGTCTGTTGATTCCCCAAGGATTGGCAAGGATTGATATTAGCCAATCAGTAAAGACATGCATGGCATTCATTTTCATCTGTAAATTCTACTCACCTCCTGGATCAGAGCCTTATATCAGTGAAGGGACATTTCATGCGACATTAAGCAAGATGGATAGGTCATAGTAGAGACTTTTGGCAAAGGTTGATCCATTGGAGGAGGAAATGACAGACTTCTCCAATATCTTTGCCAAGAAAGCTCCATGAACAGTATTAAAATGATAAAAGATATAATACCAGTGGGTGAGCCCCTCACGTTAGAAGGTAGCCAAAATGCTATTGGGGAAGAGTAGAGGACAGCTACAAGTAACTCCAGTACTAATGAAGTGGCTGGACCAACGTTGAAAGGAAGCTCAGCTGTGAATATATGTCATGACAAAAGGAAAGTCTGATGCTGTGAAGATCAATATTGCATTGGAACCTGGAATGTAAAATCTATGAAGTAAGGTAAACTGGATGTGGTCAAATAAAAGAATAAAATATTAAATGTCTATATCTTGAGTGTCAATGAACTTGGGTGAACAGTAAGGATGAATTTAATTCAATTTAATTACATATATTCCTCTAAGTAAGAATCCCTTAGAAGAAATGGAATAGCCCTCATAGTTAATCAAGGAGTGAGAAAAGTAATACTATGGTATAATCCAAAAAAAGTGACCAAATAACCAAAAGCAAACCATTCAATATCACAGTGATATGAATCAATGTTGCAATAACTGGTTCTGAAGAGGCCGAAATTGATCAGTTCTATGAAGACAAAACATCTAGAAATAACTCAAAAATGATGTTGTAATAATCACATGACTTTGTAATGCTAAAGTAGGAAATCAAATCATTGGAATAACAGTTAAGTTTGGCTTTAGAGTAGAAAATAAAGCAGGGCAGAGATTAATAGACTAATAATAATAATATAATAATAATAATAGAAGTCTAATAATGACTTGCTGGTCATAGCAAATACTGTTTTTCAACATACCAAAAGTCAACCAACAGGTGACTCTATGCATAGACATCACCATATAGTCAATATTAAAATAGATTGATAATGTACTTTACAACCAAAGATGGAGAGGCTCTATATAATCAGTTAAGATTCAGAGCTACGATGCAGATTATGAGATTCTTATTGCAAAATTCAGACTTAAATTGAAGAAAGTAGAGAAAACCATCAGAATATTTGTTTGACCTAAAATAGAAAGTGATGAAATGGATGTGATGAATAGTTTTTATTTTTTCTTTATTAAAGCTTTTTACTTTTCAAAACATATGCATGGATAATTCTTCAACATTAACCTTTACAGAACTTTGTGTTCCAATTCCTCCCTTTTCCCACCCTCTCCCCTAGATGGCAAGTGGTCTAATATATGTTAAACATAGTAGAAATAGATGTTAAATCCGATATATGCATACATATTTATACAATTATTTTGCTGCACAAGAAAAATCAAATCAAACCAAAAAATTAAAAAGAAAATAAAATGCAAACAAACAACAAGAAAAGGAATGAAAATGCTATGTTGTGAACCATACTCAGTTCCCATGCTCCTCTCTCAGATTGTAGATGGCTTTCTTTATCACAAGATAATTGTTAACTGGTATGAATCATCTCATTGTTGCAAACAGCCCCATCCTTTTTTTAAATACTTTTTTTTTCCTTGAAAGTTGGAATTTTTTATCTTTTTTTTTCTTTTGTGAGGAATCTGGAGTTAAGTGACTTGTCCAGGGTCACACAGCTAGTAAAGATTAAATGTCTGAGTCCAGATTTGAACTCAGTTCTTTCTGACTCCAGGACCAGTGGTCTATTCACTACATCATTTAGCTGCCCCTGTGAGGAATATTTTTAAAGGATTAGAGCTGATCGATAGAGTGCCCGAAAAATTTTCAACAAAGGTTTGCAAGATTGTACAGAGTTGAAACAAAATAAACATCCCAAAGTAAAAGAAGCATAAAAGATCAAAATGACTGTCTGATAAGGCTTTACAAATTATTGAGGAAAGAAGGAAAACAAAGGCAAAGGAGTAAGAGAAAGATATACCTAGCTGAATGCAGAATTCCAGAGAATATTTAGGAAAGAGATCAAAAAATGTTTTCTTAAGTGAGCAATGCAAAGAAGTAGAAGAAAATAATAGAATGAGAAAGACAAGAAATCTCTTCAAGAAAATTAGAGACATCAAGAAAATGTTTCATGCAGAAATGGGCATGTTAAAAGACAAAAATGGAAGGACCTTAACAAAAGCAGAAGAAAATAAGAAGGGATAACAAGACATGCAGAAGAACTATACAAGAAAGATGTTAATATCACCAATTACTTATAACTATTATGACATGGTTACTGATCCTAGTCATCCTTGAGAATGAAGTCAACTGGACTTTAGGGAGCATTACTAATAATGAGGATAGATGAAGTGATGGAGTTCTAGCTGAGCTATTTAAAATCCTAAAAGATGATGCCATTAGAGTACTGCATTCACTATGCAATAAACACAGAAAACTCAACAATGGCCACTGGATTGGGAAAGATCAGTTTATATGCCAATCCTAAAAATGAGCATTGCCAAAAAAAAATGGTCAAATTCTTGAACAATTTCACTCATCTCACATGCCAGCAAGGTTGTGTTTAAGATTCTGCAAGTAAGCTTAGCAATGTGATCAAAGAATTACTAGAAATGAGGACTGGTTTTCAAAGAGGCAGAGGAACTGGAGACCAAATTGTCAACATTCTTCTTGTTATTTTTGTTGCTGCTATTGTTAAGAAGTCAAAGAAGTCCAGAAAAACATCTATTTCTGCTTCATTAGGTACTCTAAAGACTAAGTTTGTGGAACACAACAAAATGTGGCAAGTCCTAAAAGAGAGGGGAATACTAGATCATCTTATTTGTCTCCTAAAAAGACAAGTATTCAGGTCAAGAAGTAGAGTGGAAGATGGAACAATTGCTGATAACATGGAACAAATAATTCAAGACTGGAAAAGAAATATTAAGAGGCTGAATATTGTCACCTTATTTGTTTTATTTATACGCAGAGTCTGCCATGCAAAATATCAGGCTGACTGAATCAAAAGCCATAATTTTAGGTGCAGATAGAAGATACCACTCTGATGGCAAAAAGTAAAGAAGAATTAAGAAGCCTCTTGATGAGGTTCAACAAGGTAAGTGTAAAACCTGTCTTGAAACTTAATATAAAAAAATCTAAAATCTTAGCAAATGGTCCCATCATTCCTGGCAAATTGAGGAAGAAAAAAATGGAAGCAGGGTCAGATTTTTTATACTCTTAGGCTCAAAGATCACTGCAGACAGTGACTGTAGCCATGAAATTAAAAGATGCTTCCTGAAAGGAAAGCTATGACAAATCTGAACAGCATACTAAAAAGCAATGATATAACCATACTGACAGAGATCTGTATAGTCAAAGCTATGATTTTTCCAGTCATAATGTGTGGCTGTGAGAGTTGGATTATAAGAAAAGCTGAGAGATAATAGAATTAATGCTTGAATTGTGGAGGAATAGAAGAGTTTTGAGAGTCCCTTTGATAGCAAGATCAAATTATTTAATACTTAAATAAATTAATTTAGGCTATTCACTGTAAAGGTAAATACTGAAGCTGAAGCTGATATATTTTGGCCACTTAAATGAGAAGACAGGACTCATTGGAAAAGACCTTAATGTTAGGAAAACTTGAAGGCAAAAGGAGAAAGGAATAGCAGAAGGATGACATAGATAGTGTCATGGAAATAATAAGCATAAACTTGAACAGACTTTGGTAGATTGTGGAGGACAGAAAGCCCTGGTGTGCTACAGTTCATGGATCAAGAAGAGGCGAGCAGGACTGAAGCACTAAATTAAAAATAATGTGGATCCCACAATTGTGGAGATAGTTTTAGAACAAGGAGGGGCTTTTGAGATCATCTAATACCACCATTTTATTTTACACAGGAGGAAACTGAGGCTCATGGAGATTAAATTGACTAATGCCGGGTAAGCTTACACCAATAACAAGTAAAGTGGCAGAAGCAGCAGGTAGAACTTCAGGTTCCTCATCTGTAAAATGATGAAGCTGGAATTCATATAGAGAGGTCATAGAAAATGCGTTTCTTGAAAAAATTATATCCTGGAATTTGAAGGGGCTTTCTTATAGACTCTAGAAACTATTTTCAAGAGGGCCTGGTTCAGATATCAGTAGAGGTCCTGGATCTTCCTTAGTTTGAAAGATCTTAGAGATTGAGGATTCCAAATGGGGGGGGGTGGTCCACATCTATATTTATGGCCTCCATACTTGCATTCTCAATGGATGAGAGAGAAACTGGATGGAAGGAGAGTATTGAGTTCAAAGAAATGTTATAAATACATAAATAAATATGTTTTGTGGCTTCCTGATGATCAGATCTTCTAATTCCATTAACTGAAGAATCATTGGGTGGCTTGTTTTAAAGACTGCTCAAAAAATACTTTTGTAATCCAATCCAAACTGAACAAGTCAGTGAGATATATTTTTAAGATACTCTTCTTCCATGGCATGGTATAGAAAGACCACTGATAATTCTATTAATTCCATAAAATCATTATTAATCTCCAAACAGTGGTGGACATTTAGCTCTCTTTTATTCTGATAATAATAGCCATGACTAGTATCACAAAAATCAGAGAACCAGAGACTTAAGAACTGAAGGGATCTTACAGGCCATTTAGTGCAACCAAGAGGTTGCATTTTACATGTAAAAAAATTGATAAAGTTTGTATATATAGTAAGTAATAGAATCAGTTAGAACCCTGTATCCTTCAGCAGTAATCCAAAGTTCTGTCCATTATGTCTTGCTGCTTCTGTCCAAGTCCTGGCAATCTTCTCCAGTGATGGGCCATTAAAGTCAGTTATGAAGACTCAGAAATACAGCTCTAAGCTCTTATCTGCTGGTTGATCTCTGCTTAAATCTTTTTTTGTGTGGATTTTTCAGCCTGGCTTTGGAGGAGTACAAGCTTACCTATTAACCACATGGAGCACCAGAGCAAACATACACACACACACACACACACACACACACACACACACACACACTTACACATTCTTCTGTCTAATTTACCTAGAGGCATAAAAAACAAGATTATATGAAACAAATAACATTGAAAGAGACAAGAGGAAGTACAGGTCACTGCAATTCAATCATTCTCAACTTCTTGAAAGTCTGACTGGTCATTTATTTTCCCATCCTCCCTCAGTGTACTATAACTCTTGCAAAAAAATGGGCTGGTCCGACAATGATTTATACCAGAACTATAGAGTCCTGGAAGCCTATCGCTATTGTATGACCTCACTTGCACACCTCCAATTCTTTTACTATAGCTGCAGTTAAACTAGAAGGAAACCAAGAACTCAATTGAGATTATAACTGTGCGCTCTTGATCTTGTAGAGTCTCTTGATTCCAAAGAAAAGCCTCACAAATTTAGGAAATAATTCCTTCAAGGAAAAACTTTCCCTATTCTCTCTCCCTGTGATCTTCAACCTTTTCCTTCTCTACTATCTACCCTTTTACCGGATGGACTGATCTTACCCTGGAGGCAAGCTCAATCTCTCCCTTCTTGCTGCCCAGCTTTTCACTAATGTGCTCATATCTCATCTGCTTTAGCATTTTGCTTTCCCAAGCCTCTTAATCCCTCATAATTGAATATATTTTATGCTGATGAGAGGTACTGTTAATCATGCCTCTGGGCAATGCCTAAAGGGACATTTTATTTCATTCTTTCCTGGGCCTTATGCCAATTTAGTTTCTCCCCTACGAACCTCTATCTCTGAGGTATAGGCTTCATCCAAGAGGGTTAAATTCAAGTTAGAGGTAAAGAAAAACTTTCGGGCTGTCAGAGTTGAGAGATCCTCCAATGGAATGATGGAGATAATTAGATAATAATAGTGTGCATTCATTCTGACTCAGTACTTTCCTTCGAGTATTTACCTCTAGTAACTCTCGTACTCTAGTATTAGTACTAACTTCTAGTACATCTAGTAACTAGTGTAAATAGTTGTTGTTCAGTTGGTGCTAACTCTTTATAACCCCATGGATGCTGCCCATGGTTTTCTTGGCAAAGATATTGAAGTGTTCTGCCATTTCCTTCTTGAGAACATTTTACAGGTGGATAAATTGAGGCAAACAGGGTTAAGTGACTTGCCCAGTATCACGCAGCTGGTAAGTGTTGGAAGCTAAATTTGAACTCAGATCTTCCTAACTCCAGGATTACTTTGCTATCCCCAAAATATCCTTATACCTATCTTGTACATGAGAAACCTAAGATTGTGTGATTTGCCCACAACTATTAAGTAATAAGGCCAGGACTTGAATCCAGATATTCTGGTTTTAAGTCTACGGTTCTTTCCACTACATCCTGCTTCCTGTTCTCTAGAGATTTTCAAGAAGAGGAACAACCCCTGGTGTGTTCATGCTTTATCCCATTGGGCTGAGCTCCATTTCCTTTTTCGTATGTACGCCCAAAAGATATTTTAACAAGAAAATGGAAAACTCAGAAAAATTATCACCTGTTTAGAATTCAAAAGAAACTCTGACAAAATTAGCAGGAATATCATGGAAGAATAAAGGAGAAAGATTCAATTGCATGCAAAGCCATCACTGACCCAGCTTCAATGAAGGCTTTACTGGGGGCTGCCCTGCCTTGCAACGAACATTGTTTTCCCCAACTTCAAGGCTGAGATTTTGTTAAATTAAAAATGCATAAAGCCACAACCTTGTTTTCTTTCAATTTTAGTGTTCACAGAACTAGAAAGGATTGATATGCCAGTAATAGCAGACGAGAGGGAGAAGAATTTATGACCCCAGAAGTGCTGAGGCAAAGCAATAGAAAGAAGCATTTAAGTCTTTCTATTAAAGTAACTCATATTAAAAAGTAATAGAAGTTGGGGTAGCGGAGGCCTTACTTATTTCATCAGAGATGCCAACAGGCAGCAATTTGTCATAGCTGGAGAGCAGGAAACAATTGTCTCGCCCTTAAATGAGCCAACACTCAGAAGTGGCGCGCAAACAGAATGTGATTCAGAAACAGAGGTGGGTGGGCTCAGGGTGGCAGCATCTCCTGGGAGGATTCTGGGGATTTGGATGGGATGCAGTCAACATCCTTAGATTCAGTCAATGAACCAGAGTCTAGCCCAAAGCTGCCGCTACTGCTGCTCCTAAGATGTTCCCTCTGTGGACAACAGGAATAGAATCCATGTGGAACAACCTATAGAGGATATTTAGCCTCTGACTTCACTGAGAAGATTAAGATCATCTACTGAGTATTACCTTGCTTTACTTCCTTTCCATTTAAAACTATGTAAGTTTATCTCCTCATTTTTTCCTACAGTCTTGGAGGAAAACACAAGCATGTATAAATTATCTCCCTATATTGAAAGAAAGCTTCAGGTGACTTCTTCTCCCTGTAGTTATCACTTGTTTTTTTTCTTTTACTTTCAAACTTCTCTTATTTCTACATTCACTACTTCCATTTATTTACCATCCAATCACTTTTGACTTATATTTAAATCTTATTCTCAAAACTAATTTTTTGTGACATTAAGTGACTAATATCAAAGGACTTTTCTGAGACCTCTTTTAGTACTTCATATTCTTTGCTACTCATGATGTATCAGCCCCTCCAGAAAATTTTTTCCTTTCTTTGACCTTGTATAATAATATACCATCCTCTCTTTAGCTTCCACCTCTCCCCTATTTGGATTATAAAAACACAAATTTAGAGATGGAAAGGCTTTTGAGATCACCTAATCCAACCACCTCATAAATGATAAAACTGCCCAAGATCATCTGGCAGTGACAGAACAAGCACCATAATCTAGTTTCTCTGAGTCCAAATACAGAACTTTTCCCATTTCTTTACATTACTGTTCCTTTCTGTCTCCTTTTTTGGGTTTCTTTTCTTTTTCCTATAGACAAAATTAGAATTCCCCCATATAATTATTATATTTTATATGTGGCCAGTATATATAAACATATTAACTTCCAGAAATCTGGCTTCCATTCCTAGGATGAAGAAAATAATATTAAAATTGAGGACTTCTTTACTTATAATCAACTTTTTGGATTGCTTCCTTTCTAGTTTATAAGAAATATGAATGGTAATCCTCTATAATAGTTAAATAAGCCTTTTTAACATCTCTCTTTAACATTACATTTTGCCTTCCCAATGCCTTCCACATTCACTTGGTTACTCTATCAACTATTCCTCAAACATACTTGTGACTTCTTATATCGCCTCTCCTCTCCCATTGCTTGACAGCAAAATCAAATTAAAACTTTTTTCAAGATAGAGAATATATGTTTATATCTCTCTCTGAGACCCTAGGGAAGGATTAGAGGACATAGAAATATAGAAATAAGACTATTATAGAAATAATTGTCTTAGCTAGAAAGAAAAAAAGCAAAAAAGTGCATAGCAGATGGTGATGATCTTCTAAGTAATCACTTCCTTATCCAAATTCCAGTGTATTGATCTCAGTCTGTCTTTAGCTTGATTTGCTTCAGATGGAAGAATTGGTGAAATTGGCTATTCTTGATTACTCCATTTTACCTTGATTTCTTATTTCTTTGGCATTTGAAATTACCAATTTTCAGAATTGGAAGAGATACCAGAAAACATGTAGTCAAAACCCATATTAAAATAATTATAGTCAATAAACATTTATTAAGCCCCACTTTGTGCCAGATATGATGCTAAACACTGGGAATACAAAAAAGAGGCAAAAGTCAGTCCCTGATCTCAAGGAGTATACAATCTAGTAAGGGAAAACAAAACACACATACTACTCACACATACACACACACATACGAACTGAAAAGGGAGCAGAGAAGACGAAGGTATTTGAAGCCTGGGCCTGATGCAGAAGTCAGTCATAGAAGTGTCAAAGTAGTGCAGCTAGGTGAGAAATGAAGGGATATCTGAGTTGAGCTCTTTACTTAAAATGAAGATTTGGAGTTCATGGCCCCATCCTTCAGAGGCGCAGAGAGAGACTGAGAGCTAGACCATCCTCTAGAGCTGATGGGATTATAGTCATGGGGAGTGCTGGTCCTGAAAATATTGTCTCAGTTCTTTGTGGTGGTAGTGGTAGTGATGGTTGTAATCATTGTTGCTATTGGGGTGGTTATTGTTGCTATTGCTGTTATTGTTGCTATTATTGCTGAAGCTCTTGTTATTTCAGTCCTGTCCAAGTTTCCTTGACCCCATTTGGGTCAAGTTTGTTCTCAATTTTTTTTGAGGGAGGGTTGTTTGTTTTTGGCAAAGATATTAGAATGGTTTGCTTTTTTCCTTTTCCAGGAAACTGAGGCAAATAGGATTAAGTGATTTGATCAGAATCACACAGCTAAACTAATAAGTGTCTGAGGCCAGATTTGAATTTAGAAAGATTAGAGTTCTTGACTCCAGTCCTGGCGCTCTAAATATACTTAACTATTTAGATGCCCTGATTACCTCAGTAATAAGTTACAAAAATAGTGAGCTAACAAAAATACCTTTTATAACAACATAGAAGGATCAAAGGAACTGGGGATTTTTGTTATGTCTGGAGAAGAGAAACTTAAGGAGCTAAGATATAGAAGACAGATTAGATATATTCTGTTTGATCAGAGGACTGAATTTAGAACAGCAGATAGAAGTCACTGAGTAAAGTTCAGCTCTATATAAGAAAATTAGATATATGTAAGCATGTATTTTTTTTTAGATATATCCAAAAGTGTAATGGGATACTTTGAAAGGGAGTGAACCCCCACCTATTACCCACCTCCAGCAGTATCTCAGTAGATGATAGCTGAGTATTTATTGTCAATATTTGTTGTTATAAAAGGAAGCTGCTAGGTCCTGAGTGATCCTGACTGTGGCTCCTTGATATTTGAATTGTTCTTTCTGACTGCTTACAAAAACAATTTTTCCTTGATCTGTTGATTCTGAAATTTAACTACAAGAGTCCTTGGAGTTTTCATTTGGGGTCTCTTTTAGTGGGTGATTGGTGAATTCTTTTAATGGCTATTTTACCTTCTGGTTCTAGGACATCAAGGTAGTTTTCCTTGATGATTTCCTGAAAACTGTCTAGACTCTTTTTTTTCATCATGGTTTTCAGAAAGTTCAGTAATCTTTAGACTTTCTCTCTAGGTCAATTGTTTTTCCATTAAAGTATTTTGCATTTTCTTTTATTTTCTTTTGGTTTTGTTTGATCCTTGATGTTTCATTGAGTCATTCATTTGCATTTGTCAATTCTAATTTTTAGCAAATTATTTAGCAAATTCTTTCTTACCTTTTTTAGCTCCTTTTGCATTTGGCTAATTGAATTTTTAAAAGTGTTGTTTTGTTCAATGGATTTTTTTTTCCATTTCACAAATTCCATTTTTCAAAAAGTTGTTTTTTTTTCCTTTTTGTCAAATCTGTTTTATGAGGAGTTATATGCTTTTTCCATTTCACTAAATCTATTTTGTAAAGAGTTTTCTTCAGATAATTTCTGTGTTTCCTTTTCTAAACCCTGTCTTAAGATCCTTTTTGAAATCTTCCAAGAGAATCATGTGAAATGGGGACCAATTCATATCAATCTTTTGGGGCTTCATCTGGAAATAATCTGCTTTTAGTGTCCTCAGGGTTTGAAATCTGTTCTTCTCTTTCTCAATAAAAACTATGGTCAAAGGTTTTTTTGTTTATTTTTTTGCTCATTTTTTTAAAAAAGGTTGAGATCTGCTTTTAAAGAAAAGGGAGATTGTTCAAGTTCCTCTATAGGTGACAGTGACTGCATTGTGTCAGTGCTGAATAACTTTCGGGGATGAGTGGGAGTGGCCAGGCCCCACATATTCTGGGGTTTAGGGGCTCACTTTTTGCCTTTTGTATTTGTGTTGGATGTTTTATAGCTAATCTGCTGATGTACTGGCTTGCAACAGGACACAGTAGCCAACACTGCTCTTGCTTCATTCTCGGTAAATTCCCCAGAACATGAAGCCTACATTGTCCTGGGTCTCTGTACTGCCTGCACTCAGCCACTTCCCACCATGCCCAGTTGAAACAGACTTTTTGGAAGTTCTTCCAAATTATCTTCTGCTGGAAATTTGTTATACTCCAAATATTTGTGAGTTCTGTCACTCCAAAATCAATTCAAAGACTTGATTTGCTGTTAATTTTAGGGACATCTGGGAGAGTTCACATAAAGACTTCTCCTCTCTGCCATCTTGGCTCCACCCCTGGTTTAGCAGTTTTGGAAAACCATTAGGAGCTATGCCCCCAGAGTTAATAATTGTATATACTCCTTAACACAGAAATAGCCCATTCCTAAACAGGATCAAAGAAAGAAGAAAATTTTGTACAATATGTACAAAAATATTTATACCAACTCTTTTAGTAGAGGCATAGAATTGGAAACTTAAGGGATATATCTTTGGAAATAACTTGACAAATTATGGCATATGAATATTATTCGGTTGTACTCCTACAGAAGAGGAAAGGAAGAAAAGAAGGAGAGAGTAAGGAAGAAAGAGAACTTGTTTTCCATTTCAATATTTTCAATTCAAAGAATTCTTTGATTGTTTCAGAGAAACCTGGCAGATTTGTATGGAGTGATCCAGAAAAAAAGTGATCAGAAACAGGAGAGTAAATTATGCCATAGCATCAACACTGCAAAAATGAACAATTTTGAAAGACTTATGTACTCTGATCAATGCAATAATTAATCACTATTTTAGAAGATTGATGATGAAGAGTTCTATTGGGTTCCAGAGAGAACATGACCAATATGGAAATTGTTTGTGTGTAACTATGCTTATTTTTTTATAAGGTTTTCTTCTCTCCTTCCATCCCTTGCTCTAATGTTCCCTCTGAGGATAGGATAAAGAAGGAGGAAAGACAGTGCTTAATATTTATTGTTTTTCAGTCATTCCCATTCTGTCCAATTCTTCCAGATCTCTTTTAGGGTTTGGGGGGCAAATATACTAGAATAGTTTGCCTTCTCCAGCTCATTTTACAGTCTAGGAAACTGAAGCAAATAGCTAAGTGACATGCCCAAGTTTATGCATCTAGTTGAACTCACAAAGATGAGTCTTCCTAACTTCAGAGCTAGTATTCTAGTCTCTGTGCTACATAGCTGCTCTTAATAATTTTAATATATTTAAATAAAATTATTTGAATTTAATAATAAAATATAATAATGTTTTAATACAATGATAAACATTAAATATTTATTTAAATAAGTATGTAAATATATCTATACATTTGCATTTAAATGTAACTGGGGAGGACAAAGAATAAGAATCATACTATAAGTATTATGTCCTATCTGATTTATGTTGAGGAATAGAATCACTAGAGTGTCCTCTGGTTGGAGATGACAGGAGAGTGTTTATCTCTAAGTCCAATATTGACTTTCTGCAGAAAGCTAGGTATGTGCTAGAGAAGGCAGGATCATGTCCCATCTGACATTTACAGTAATAAAACCTAAACTGTCCAGATGCCAGTTACTTTCCAGTTGTCTTCAGGATATCTAAAAGAATGGGTATATTACAGTGAAAATACTCTGAGACTTAGTGTTTTCTAGAACCTGGTGTTTAAAGTATAGATAAATGCCCCCCTGCAATTATCAACTACCATGAGGAAAATTAAAAGTATGACCATACCTAATCAGACTTTCTGTTTCACAGATGCACCCAATGCTGTCTGCTTCCCTCCCTTCAAACCTCTTTCCACTGAACCTTCAATCATAGTATATCCTCCCACACACATCTTCATGCACATACTATTGACTGCATTAAGCATCTTCACAAATCCACAGGGTGAGGAACCACCTAAGTCATGTGATTTTAGGAACACAGGAAATTTCTTTCCTCAAAACATGTCTTACTCACACCCCCACCCCAACTGTTCCCTAATGTCTCTAAGTGGGGATAAAACCTTCTGTTCCCTCTTTAGAGAGAAACCCTAAAATGCAAATGGCTCTGGGGAGCAAAAAGAAAGTTTGGGGGAGAGAAAACATGGGGCGGGGGGAAGAGGGGAGAGAACATAGTGACTGAAATTTACCTCATTTTAATGCCAGATGTCAGATTTTTACTTAGAGAGAGGGCATTGGATTTCTCTAAAGAGTGAAAGAAAGGAGTGTAGAGAATAAGGAATAAGCAAAGAAGGCAGTAGATAATGTGACAGGAGCAGGTCCCAGAGAAGGAGATTAATTGCCAGGAGAAAAATGGTATTTTCTTTATAATTTTTCCTTAGGGTAAGTTCAACAAATGCAATAATTTAATTTCATAAATATTTATTGGGTACCTATAATAGGCCAGGTGCACTATTACACCTGTAATTTGGGGGATTTGGGGGATATAAAAACAAATAAAACAAAACAAACAAAAAGAAAGATTCCTGCCCTCAAGGATCTTACATTGTATTAGGTGGAAGGACAGGTAAATACAAAATATATACAAAGTATGTCCTTAGACAAAGACAAAATAATTTCAAGAGAGAAAGTGTTCATAACTGGGAAAAAATGGGAAAGGAGGAGAGAGAGAAAACATCTCTCTCTGTAGGAGTCTGTGTGCTGAAGCAATGGGTTGCTTAGTCTCATCTGGAGTCAAGATCCTTTGCTACAGTGCTCTTTGGATCATCTCCCATTGTCCTGATCTATAACTTATCACTGAACCCAGATGACTCGAAAGGAGTAAGGCTGGTGACTTTGCACAGCCCTCCCTCATTTATATCCAGTTCACTTGCAAGTCATGGCATCACCTCCCTGATGTAATGGTTCTCTTTCAGAACAAAGAAAAATAACAGCCTCTATGAATAGTAGTAGAACTGCCTCTCCAGGGACTGAACTTGCCAGTTGAGAAACAAAGCTTATCCTTTTCTTTCTCTTCTTTCTTTCCTTCTTTCTTTCCTTACACTTTATCTTCTTTTTCTCTTCTTCCTCTCTTCCTCTTTTCTTCTCTCTGTCCACTTAAAGCATCATACTCTTACCTGTTGGTGCTCTACCCAAATAAATGTATATTTTGATCACTGAAACCTCACAAGATATCTTGGAATTTACTGGCTAAATTTCTTTCTTAAGGACCTTGCGTGTCATGGCATCATCACCCTGATATCATGGTCCTCTTTGAGAACAAAGGACAAACAACAACAGCCCCTCGCTATGGGACAGGCAATGATGATCATGATGATGACGATGATGACGACAACGATGATGATTCTGTTGTTTAGACATTTTCATTTGTGTCTGACTTTTCATGAAAACCCCATTCAGGGCTTCACAAAGATACCAGAATGTTTTGCCATTTCCTTTTCCAAAGCTCACATAGCTAAGGAAACTGAGGCAAACACAGTTAAGTGACTTGCCCAAGGTCACCAAGCTAATAAGTTTCTGAAGCTGAATTTGAACTTCTGGACATAAGCATTCCTGACTCTGTGCCACTGTGCCACCTAGCTGCCTCAGTGGTAACAATAATTAGCGTTCATATGCATTTTAAAGTTTGCAAAGCATTTCATTAAAATTATCTCATTTGGTCTTCACATCAACCTGGTGAAATAGTTGCTATTATTATCCCCATTTTACATATAATCCTGGAGTTCCAGCTCATTTACACGAAAGTCTCTTCATTACTGGGGAAAGATTACTCAATACTTCATGCTTATATGAAAGGGTTAGTCTTTGAGAGCTTTGGAGAAGAAAGAGCTTAGTTTTTCTGCCTTCCAGTTTCAAGAGAGGACAAGGGGACAGCTAGATGGTGCTGTACAGAGCATTGGCTCTGAAGTCAGGAGAACTTGAGTTCAAATCCAGTTTCAGACATTCGACACTTACTAGTTTTCTAGTGACTAGACTCTCTAGTATGACTGTGGACAAATCACTTAACCCTAATTGCTAGAAGGAGAGGCAGGGGGAGGAAAGGGAAGAGAGGGATGGAGGAAAAGGGAAAAGACTCTGAGAAGAAGCTGACTTGTAAAGAATTCCTTTTTCCTTCCCAGTTTGTCATCTTAGAACTTTGGAGAATTTCCTCTTGGGTGGAATGGAGAAATACTAGAAATGTTTGTTCCTCTGCATGTTGACTTCTCCTAGATTCTCTTTCTCTGGATGGATTCCTCCCTAAAGAGAAGCAGGAAGTGTATATGTCCTCTCTAGAACCTGGAAGACTAAAATAATATCTTTCATCTGCCAAGCTCTCACCAACTTCTCCCCTTACACAGGGACAGTGTGTCAAGCAGTCTAGGAGGCACTCCACATTCCATATAGATGAGAAAACTGAAACTGATAGAAGATATGCAATCTTCCTATTATTATAAATATCTGAAGTAGGATTTGAACTCAAATCTTCCAGACTATCCATTTCATCAATGCTGGTCCTGCCTGATCACACAATGAGGTATATGGAGCTAGAGGTGCTACTTGCTATGTACGTTAATCTTTAAAAAGTCCTTTCTTTTCCTCATTTGTAAAATGAAGGTTTCAGGCAAGACTCTCAAATTTCTTCCAATTCTGGTATCCTGTGAGTCTGTGGCTTGTCACTTAGACCCTAAGATACCCTAGTGACCCTTAGTAGAAAGGATCTACTGATGCAGGGACAAAGGATCAATCTAATCCATAGCACCCTTCCCAAATTCCTCTGTCTGACAGGGAGGAGAAATGGAAGGGCGGCAAGAGGGGAGATGTCTGAGACCCTCCCCTGCAGGTTCTGGAACAGACTGTTGACAGACCTGGCAGCAAGCCTGGTGCTTTGTAGCCAGGGCCCCTCTGGTCAGAGACAGGGCCAGATGATATAGTGATTTTCATACACTGGATAAACATCCAGTCCAACTAGCTGGAGGCCCCCAGACTCGTATTACTGTTGACACGAAGCAGATCTCTTTTCTCTAAACCACTGTTTACATTTTAGCCAAGTGTCCTACATAAATCTCAAGCCCAAGCAGCAGCATACAGTATCAGTTCATAGCAAAACTGCGCAAGTGAAAATGACCTAATAAGGCATTTGCTCCAGAAACTGGGGGCATTCCCATGTGTGCAGCTGCCAAGGGGCACTGATAGGGCCTCTCTGCCCTCATTATAGGGTGTCAGGGAAAAAAAAGCACAGGGGTAACTGGGCCAAACAGTAAGATTTTTTAAAGTTCATCTGAACTAGGCTGAATTCAAATTGAATGAAATGCTGGTTTGGTTCAGAGATGTTTAAGGGATGCTTTGATGCTCTCGGTCAAGATTCTAATATCCTGAGTCCAAAATATAAAACTCCATACATCCCAGAGTTTAGGGAAAAAATGGTTTCAGCTTCAGTTCAAATTAGTTTACTAGATGTCTTTTTTGATGGGGGTAAGGGATGGGAGGAAATCAGTCCCAAACAAATAAAATCTAAAACACTTTGGTTCAGTATGGCATTTTGCAAAGTTGACATTTGGGTTTGGTTCAAGGATCAGCTGAAGAAAGCCATTCAGTATGGTTTGAGGTTCCTGGTTCAGTTCAAGTTCAGGGTCAAATTCTCAAGGGATCAGAGGTACTGGGAAAAGGAGGACATTAGTCAGTCCTTCAGCTTGATGAGGTTGAGGACGTAACATTTTTTAAAATTAAATTTAGAGATAAATTTGAAAAAAATTCCTGTTGCCTAAAGCCTCAGTCCCTGGGTATAAATTTGTCTCCCATTCCTTTTTTCTGGCTCCACATTCTGCCTTTTGTTTGCAGTAAATAGCCTAATCCAGAATGTTTAGGGCTTTTGTTGTTGTTTTGCTGTTGTTATTGTATTAAATTAATAATACAAAATAAAGGGGATAGAGGAAGATCCCCTATGGGAAATGGCAAGGGGAAAGGGCATTCTTATGTTAGATGCATTGGATCTGATTTAAAAAAAACACAAAAAACCAAAACAAAATAAAAAACAGCAAACTGGCTTTCCCATTGGGCTTCTTGTTAGTTAGAGCTGCGCTCAGACTGGGGCATGACTAAATGACTACTGCCATCTAGTGGCTTTGGAGGCCTTTATGATCCCAACGCCAAATGGAGAAGTAATGGAGATCCTTCTTTCTTTAAGCAAGAACAGTAGCAGTGATTAGAAACCAGATAAATGCTACGCATCCCGCAGTGCATGAGAGAAATGGACTCCATCCCTTTGGGAGTGCCCCAAACTAAAGTTCTACTTTTCTCATCTCAACAACTGAACTCATCTTCCCTCCACCCCAACCCTTTACTTCCTCCAAACTTCCTCATTCCTGTACATGGCATTACCATATTTTCCTGGAATGCTTGAAAGCTTAGCGTCCTAACTTTGATCTCTCGCCGTTTTTTCCCTTTCCCATCATCCAATCAGACCCCACATCCTATTAATTTGTATTCCATGATATCTCTTGAATCCATCTTTTCTTTTATCCACCCACTTACACTCCAACCACCCTAATTTAAGTCCTCATCCCCTCTCACCCACATTATTGTTACAATCTCCTAAATAACCTTTCTTATTCCAGTCTCATCTGGCCATTTCTCTACCAGAGTAATCTTCCTAATTGCCCACCACCTTACACACAAACTTTCATTGGATTCCTCTGGGGCCTATAGGGTAAAACATGAACTCCTTCAGTTTTATATCCAATCAATTAAATTAACATTTATTAAGAGATTTCTATGAATAGAACCTCTGATTATGCCCATGTTTAAGGAATAGGAAAAGGATAAAAAGCCAGCAAGAAGGTGCAATCAGGGAGGCAATACATGAACATGTAGTCTCACAGAAACCAAAGGAAGAGAGAGAAAGAACCAAGAAGGAAAAAAGGTCTTTAGTAGTGTCTAAAATAGATCAAAGATTTAACACCATATGAGTTCTCATAACTGAATATGAGAGTTGTAAATTATGATTATTATCAGTAAAAGTTTAATTTGCACACCTATTTATGTACCTATATACTTTTAATCACATAAAAATTTCTTGGATGAAAAGGGGTCATAAATAGAAAAAAGCTTAAGAAGCTCTGCTATAGAGAGATCAAGGAGATTAAGGCTTAAAGGGGTTACTACTGGATTTGGCAATTTTGTCATTATAGCACTTGGAAAGGGCAGTTTCAGTAAATTGATAGGGATGAAAGTCATATTTCAATGGGTGAAGGACTAGATAGTGAAAAAGGGGTAGTAGAAGTAGGCAGAGACTACAATTTCTTGGCCCTGAAAGGAAGGGAGAAAACCAAATGACAGTTTGAAAAGGTAGTACTAATTATACCAGGATCAAAGCCCTTTGGTTTGTATTATGAAAACTCCCTCCAGCAGCACAGATTATACAGAGAGTTTGTGGTTTGTTTGTTCATAAAGTTAGTAAGAGTAAAGACAGAATCTCTACCTTGGTCTTCTGACTCCAAAATCAGTGCTATGTTCCTTCTGCCATAATAAATCTCAAGTTTGAGCAAAGGGATAGTGTTTTGGAAGTATATTTTCAGTCTGAGGAAAAGGAGTCAGTAAAAAGGGAAATATTAAAACTGTGTGAGATTAAGGAATGGGTGATGAGGGATTAAGGCTACAGATAGGAAGATTAGCTTTGACAAAGAGAAAGAACTTTTCCTGCTCAGAGAATGAAGGAAGGGGGGAAAGGATGGATGAGAACATGAAGGAATTTGGAGGAAATGAAGAGAGAAACCAAACTAGTTCACATGGTATATCTTCCATAAATAGGAGAGAGGGTCATATGGTGAAAAGGAGGAGTTTGGGGGCATTGAGGAAAGAATATAAAGCTTGAAGCAGTTGTTTAAAGAGTTTGAGAGTAAGCAAGAGATGAATTAGTGGATTTACATGGGACAGAAATGGTTTGGTTGAGGTTGGATAGAATAAATTTGTAGTGGACCTAGTCAGCAATTTTCATGATTTGCTTGGGCAAAGTTCCACTGCTTGGAGAAGAAACAAGGAAGACAGATGGTAGGAGTTACCTAGAATTGAGGATTAGCAGAACAGTAGTGTTGAAAGTCAAAGGAGCAAGAAAGTTGATAGTAGAGAAAAGAGCAACTCTAAAAGAACTAATTATAGGGTCAAGACTATTTAGGGAGAGAAACAAGGCCAGAATATAATTGTTGGATTGGAAGAATATGCAGGAATCAAGCTCCTTTGCAATTTGGCTCCAGTTATCTTCCAGAACTTCTTTCATACTGTTTCCCCTTTTAAATTTTACATCCCAAGAAAACTAAAACACAAGCCATTCTCTGATCTTATCCTGTCATCTCACACCTCTGAGTAATTATGCACATTTTCTTCCATGTCTACTGAAATTTCTTTCCTTCAAGTCCCAGTTAAAGTGCCATCTTCTCTGAGAAATCCTTTCTAATCTCACCCATTAAAAATGATTTCCCCATCTTTGGATCTCTCATGCTATTTCATTTAACCTCATCTATGTGCATTTCATATTGACCCTGAGTCCTACAAGTTACTTCATGATTCTGAGAAAGCTTACTTTCTCCCATATTCCCTGTGTTGTGTTAGGGCAATCACTGTTGGCACTTCCCTAATGGCATCTCTATAATTCCAAAGGCACAGAAATATTCAGACAGACTCAGAGAATTAAAAAAGAGAAATAAATCAGGTATTCATAATACTCTATCTCCTACACAAATGGCTGCCATCTCCTGTACCTTTGGTAGAGTGATGACTAGGAATGGGAAATTCCCATTCAATTTCTATGATTATTGCAGGGGGGAAAAACATGGTGCATTCAGACTTTTGACTCTAGGATAAAGCTGGTATGTGGTGTTATCTACCTCTCAATTAGTTCCTCTACAATGTCATAAAAAGCAGTGGGGTATAACAATTAGAATACTGGCATTGAAGTTAAGAAGAGCTCAGTTCAAGTTCCCCTCTGGCACATTTTGATGTGACCCTGATCAAGACTACTAATGTCTCAGTGTTCTAGACAAGTCTCTAAAACTAGAAATTGCTTTTTGCTTAAGTTTGCACCAATCTAAGTCATCCTACAGTCAAATGAAGTGAACCCCAGGAGTTTCTCACCCAGTGAGCTCTGCCCACATCATCATTGTGGGTAAAGTGAAGCTGAGCTGGAGAGTAGCCATTAAAGGTTAAAGACAATTTCTTAGAGCTATTTGTACACACATTTCCTACTAGACTATAAGCTCTTTTCTGTCACACATAGACTGAATTAGTAACTATAATCTCGAATTCAATGCAATATGACAAACATTTGCTAATTAATCATAATGTGCAAATCACTATGTGGATACATCAACTGTAAATACAAAGACTGAAGATTAGTAACTGGCCTCCAAGATTACACAACTAGGAAATTATCTGAGGAAAGATTTGAACTCATGTCATCCCAACTCTGTTACTAAATGAACCAAATCAAAAGAGATTTCACCTGGAGTTTATAGTTATTACAAGGAATAAGTCATACCTGTTGCCTAGATAAATCACTAATTGTGTAGAAACTGGTTATTGAAGGAGATGAGAAAGCCAAGTAAATAGTTGGCTAAGTAGCAGTTGATTCAACGACCTTATAAAGATCCTGACAAAATTAATCTAAAAATGTGGGAGTGATCTGAAACGAGTTTCTCTTTTGTTTGTTGGGGTTTCACATTCTCCTAGAATTCTTCCCTTCCCTCTCCTCCATTCTCAGCTTTGAGGTAACTATCCAATTCTGGAAACAAGCCAACATTTAATTTACAGACTACCTTGAGAGGCAATGAGTTACCCATCACTGGCAGTTTTCAAACAGAGGTTAGATAACTATTTGTCAGGGATATTACAGATGGTATTGCTGTTCATGTAAAAGATGAGACTAGATGCCTTTTCTTCAGAGATGCCTTTCACCCTCCAGTTAACCTGTGATTTTGTAATCCTATAGGTCTTTGAGTCTTGGATTTCTCATATATCAAATTAAGAGGGTGGAATTATTTATCTCTAAGTTTCCTTCCACCTCTGAAATTCTGTGATTCAACAATTCGATTATGAATCTCTCCAATAGAATTTAAAGTCCTTCAGGGCAAGAACTTCATCATTTTCATCTTCATAGTCCAGGGCACATAGTAAGCATATAATAAATATTTATTGATTTCAATTTTAATTTGTTGTTCTAAGTTTTACTGCTTTTGAGGTGTTTACCCAAGTTTGGACTATCCAAAAGCCAGCTAAGCTTTTGCCTTTCTCTGAGAATGTTCCCCTGAGAATACTTTTTTTGATCCAGAAAAGTACAACCTGAGGAATAACCTTATGAAATATGTAATAACCTTCTAATTGGAAGAACCTTGTCCTAAGGATTAGGACACATGGGTTCTAGTTTTGAACTTCTAATCCATGAACTTAAGAGACCTAAATCAAAGTGATGATGTATGAGTCTCTTCAATTCCTGGTGGTGATGAGGTTCAGCTCCCCTTGATTTCCAGTCAGGGAACCAAATGAAGAGGTTCAGCTCCTCTTGATTCTTGGTCAGGGAGCCAAATGATGAAGTTCAGGGTTTTGTCCCCAAATGATGAAGTTTGGCACAGGGCAGAGAGTTGTGGGAACCCCTTTGGTTGGCGCAGTGGTCCTTTGTAAAGGAATTTACGAACCCGAAAAGCTAGACTAGCAAAAAGAAGTTTATTATTGGCACTGGGAAGTCAGCCTTTGCTATGCATGAATAGAAAGATTGAATTCCTTGGTGGCAGGATCCCAACAGAGGAATATAAAGTTTCTAGCAGAGAAATCCCGACAGAGCGGTGAATAAAGTCTTGTAAGGGAAAGAAGGGATAACACTGAAAGAGAATATCATTTCAGCAGGTAAAAGATTGCAGTTTATGCCAAGGGGAGAGAGAGATTCTTTGGCATGGCATCTTAGGTCCTCTGCAAGGAGATGGGTTGAAGGAAACTTGTCTTATGAGCAGCTCTTGGTGGGGGCTAGTAACAGTTTGAGCTGGGGAGAATAGAAAATCTTGGAATCGAATGAGTGTCTCTGGGTTACTATCCAACTCAATAGCGTTAGATAGAAATCTCCAGCTCAGCTTAAGCAGGAGTAGTCCTGGACTCAACCAGTTACACCCAGATAACAGAATGAAATCACTTTATCTTGATTCCCTGGGGCGGGTCTCTCAGGGGAGAGCTTAGCATTCCCCCCAAAGTCAGAGAGAGAGAAAGAGAAAGAGTTTTGGGGCTCCCCTTGTCAAAAGTACTCTGTACCTCAGTTTTCACATGAATGAAGAAGATAATATATGCAAAGCACTGGACTGAGTTCTGGGATTACAAGTAGAAAAAAATAAAAGATAGTCCCTGCTTTAAGGAACTTTTTCTAGTAGGGAGGGATAATACATGAAGAAGGTTGAAACTGAAAACCATATGGAAAAACTCCATGGTCTTTAAGAGGAAGCACAAAACAGATGGTAATGCATTTTCTTTGATGCTACTTTCTTTGACAAAACTCATCTATCTCTGATGGTTAACTTTATGACAAGGCTTAGGACTTCAGTGGTAAAATTTGTAGTTGTAACTACTGAGAAGGTGGTTATAGTACTTACAAAGAAAGTTGAGAAATCTGTACACCTGGATGATGACTATAAGAATGGAAGCTGTAGCTAGGACTGGTCATATGAAGACAAAGAGAGGAAGGGAAATCATTGCTATTACTAGGATTCCTGTGCTTACCTGCCTATAAATGATGTTTATTAGTAATGTCAGGAATGATGGGTTCCTCCTCCACTAATGTTTCTCACATTTCAGATGGCCATGGCCTGGGGAACTAAAACTAGGGCATGCAGTCTGAAAGCCATGGAAATTCCTGGAATTCTTGAGCTCTGAGTCACAGGATGTTTTCATCAGGGTTCTAGGAATATTGTTGACATGGTACAAGTAATTCGACATATCAGTAATCACTATCTGTCATTAAGAATTGTTATACAACTCAGAGGAGATAATGTGAAAATGCTTTGAGGAAAGCTTTTATAAAAATGTCTACAAATACGATGCACTGTTAATTTCTTTAGATAGATAAATAACTTTTTAATTTGTAAACCTTTTTTCAGAAATAACTATATGTCTAAAAGTCCTCACCCTTCTTCTAGTCCCTCCACTTCTGATCCTTCAGTGAGTTAAAAGAAGCTAAGTCAAGGGAAAAAAAGCTGAAGGCAATTCAGTTTTTGACAAAAATGGAATCTGAATCTAATTCTGCCTTTCTTTTGGCCCTCCTGGTGACTTTTCTTTTATTTATATCATTTTCTCATTGACTGGATGTGGAAGAATATTTTAACTCATTAAAACTGGATAGAATGAGAATAGGACCTTATGCTTTTCAGCTGGAAATGTTCTATCTTCTCTTGGCATTTCCTTCCATGGTAAACATCTCCAGGACAGGGCACAGAAACCTGCACGATGTGATTCATAATTGTCAATAACATTTGTGTCGGTTTGATGCTCTAACTCTATTACATTAATTGCTTTCCTCTCTACACTTTATTTTAAGGTGAACATTAATTGATTCCCAACTGTAATCATAATTATGATGTGTTATCCTGATTAATGGAAGAGGTGATTAATAGGTAGGAAGGAGCACTGCTTTTCTTTTCCAGGGAAAAGATGAAATACATTTTTTACTGCTCAGCTGCAGGGTTCCTTTTACTAGAAAATTCATAGCTAATGCATAGCCATCCATCACCCATTTCCATTTTCTCCCTGAAGTGACTTGTCCCTTCACCTACATGCTATGGCTTGGTTTGTTTCCCATGGAACTCTTGTTGTCCTGGCCATGCCCACTTCCATTGGGTCTCCTTGGTTTCCATTATAAATGAGAAGGACCCAGTGCTTCTGAGGATAGTGCTATCCAAATAAGATAGAGAGTTTGAGTTTGGATGTGGATGAGAAAGAGAAAAGTGAATTTTGTTTATGCTGTGCAGGAAAACAGATCCAGGTAAAATCCTTTAGAAGGGAGTTCTAGAGATCCAAAAATAGGTGACTGCTTTTGTATCACAAAGACAGGGAGAATAAGGTGCACATAAAGGGATGTCTAATCTAAGTCAATCCAAATAGGCATTTATTGGTGTAAATGCTGACACCAAATAAGATAGAGACCACCAAGTCTAGGAACACTTGCAGTTGTTAAAATTCACAATTCAACAAAAATATATTAAACACCTACTATTTACAAGGTACAATGCTAAAAGAATTTGTCCTAGTCTTCAAGAAACATTTGTACATTCTATTAGAGAAAATGGGAAGATGATAGGTGAGTGTCCTCAAGACAAGCTCTAGGGAGATATTAACACCAGTAAATGCCTATTTGGATTGACTTAGATTAGACATCCCTTTATGTGCACCTTATTCTCCCTGTCTTTGTGATACAAAAGCAGTCACCTATTTTTGGATCTCTAGGACTCCCTTCTAAAGGATTTTACCTGGATCTGTTTTCCTGCACAACATAAACAAAATTCACTTTTCTCTTTCTCATCCACAACCAAACTCAAATATCCTGTTCCACAGGGCCTGATTCATCTTTAGACTAACTAAGCCTAAGGCATTAATAGCTCATAATGGGCTAATGTGTTACTCCTCCCAGATAAATGTATGTCCTTACAGGAGTTGTTAGTTCCTTAACTCAAATAAAGAAAGCAAACTGATAGAAAGGTCTTTTTTTTTTTAAAGAAAAAGCCTATTAGCTACCTAATAGTTCTTGAGTTTGGGTCAAAATTTACATCCAAACTGTCCTAACATCAGGACTCCTTCACAGGCAGAACAATATAAGAGACATGTCTATGAATAAGGCATGTTACTTCTCCAGATATCGCACCCAGGCCATATATGTACACATTTCCATTTATTTGGTAGGCTGTTGTTATTGTTGTTGTTGTTGTTGTTGTTGTTCCTTCATTTTTGAAGAGGATAAATGACATCACAGAGAGATGTGTTTGACTTGCACATGAATTAAGTTTAAATGAAACAGATTTGCAGAAAGTCATCATTGTCACTCTCCCAGAGTTAGCAATATCCAGTAGTAAGTCAAAAGTCAAGACAACAGGCAATGGCCTGGGATGCAGTGGAAGACCTTGATTTCTATAATATCTGACTGAACTCCAAGTGCTTCACAATTCCTGCTTCAGCAGCCTTCATGGCCCTTGGAAGAAATTGTTCTCATTTGCCAATTCCTCCAAAGCAAATCTCCTGCAAGTGTGGGAGAGGTTTTCCTTTAACTCACTGATGGGTTTGAAATCTATCACTTATCCTCAGCTTGGTTTAACACATAGGCTGAGATGGTTTTCCTGAAGTGTGACCACTACATGAGTTACAGTATCTTGGAGTCACAGGTGGGAGTTCAATGACAGGCAGACAGAGGTGCTAGTACTACCTAAAGATACCTTCTACTCTTTAGTAGGTTGCATCTTTGGAAGATCCATAGCTCTTGGCTCTTTGCTTGTTATGGGGTTTTGTTCCTCTTATTCCATTTTTATAAAATTGTTTAGGATCCTCCAGACAGAAGACACAGTAAGTGAAATTCTAATGGATAAAGAATGGGTATGTGTATATAAGGGTATGTAAATGTTTAATCCACCTTAGAACCACATCTGTGTTGACACATGTTTAAAATCTGGATTTATATTTGAAGCTCCACCTCACCATGTCAGAGTCCACCTTCAAAAAGGATATGCTCTGGGTCTTTGTGAAAGGCAGAAGGTTCAATTCATTTCAATAAGCATTTACTAAGTACCTACTATGTCTGTGTGCCTACAACAAGAAATACATTTAAATATATACTAATTGGTGCTAAATACAAAAATGCCCTAAACCTGTAAGATGTATGTCAGGAAGGATAAAAGGAAAGAATGAATTCAGGCTTGTGAAAATGCTAAAATTATTTTTAAATGTCTTTCACTTCTGCTTAGAGCAAGCAGAGACAGAACAACTGTTTAGAGGATTGCTGCAGTGCAAACCTATGATTTCATTTCTGCAGAAACTTTCTCTGCTCATGTAAGTTTATATAACTTATAGTCTTAGAAAACTTCTTGGAGTATCCAGAGGTTAAATGACTTGCCCAAAGTCATACAGTAATTATGTGTCAGAGGCAGAATTTAAACTCATATCATTCTTACTCTCAGGCTGACTTTTTATCTACTAAGCAATACTGCCTTTGCATAAAACTTGGGTAATAGGCTTCATTCTTATAATTACAACTGGTTTTGGATGAAGAAATTAAAGCCATTTACAGTAATATGAAAAAAAAATGTTCTAAATCACTATTAATTAGAGAAATGCAAATTAAAACAACTCTAAGGTACCGTTTCATGTCTATCAGATTGATTAATATGACAGGGGGAAACTGATAAATGTGAGAAATTGGAACATTAATGCATTGTTGATGGAGTTGTGAAGTGATCCAAGATTCTGGAGAGCAATTTGGAAGTGCTCAAATCACTATAGAACTGCACATACCTTTGATCCAGCAATACCACTAATAGGTTTGTATCCCAAAGAGATCATAAAAAAATGGCAAAGGACTCACATGTACAAAAATATTTATAGCAGCTCTATTTGTGCTGACAAAAAATTGGAAATTGAGGGATTCCTTTCAGTTGAAGAATGGCTGAAAAAAATTGTGATATATGAATATAATGAAGCACTATTGTTTTATAAGAAGTGATAAGTAGGCAGATTTCAAAAAAACCTAGACTTACATGAGCTGACACTGAGTGGAGTGAGTAGAACAAGGAGAACCATGTACATAGTAATAACAGCATTGTACAGCTGATCAAATTAGAAAGACTCTACTTTTCTCAGCAATGCAATGATCTAAGACAATTCCAAAAGACTAATGACTAAAAATGCAATTCACATCCAGAGAAAGAATTATGGAGTCTGAATGCAGTTTGATGTATCATATTTTCACTTTTTTTCTTTTTTATGGTATTTCCCTTTTGTTCTTACTTTTTTTACAACATGACTAATATGAAATTGTATTTAATATGATTGTACACGTATACTCTATATGAAGTTAATTGCTCCCTTGGAAGAAGGATGTAAAGAGGGAGGGAGGAGAAAAATGGAAATCTAAATGTTAAAAAAGTAAATATTTAAAACTAATAAAAATAATTATAATTAGGAAATAGTGATGGTTTCATTTCTGATTTTTATTAAAGAAGCGAATTCGGAAGAATTACAAGAGACACATCCAACCAATTACATAGTTAGTATGACAGAGCATGGATTTGAACTCCAGATTCAATGTTCAATTCATTAAAATGTCCTCTCTGAAAGGAGAGGTACCCAATCTTTTTTGTAGGTTTCTCCATCAAGGAAATGATATTTAAGCTCAGAACCAATTCAAGGACTAATTGAATTTAAATTATTAATTTATTAATGCCTATGCAAGACACTTGTATAGAAAGTAATAGCGATAAAAAGTCAAAAAATTAGTCCTTAGCCTCAAAAAAGGCAGGTAGGTGGTACAGTGGATAGAACACTAGGCTTAGATTTAGAAAGATTCATCTTTCTGAATTTAAATCTGTCTTCAAATATTTACTAGCTGCGTGACCTTGAGCAAATCACTTAACCCTGTTTGCCTCAGTTACCTCATCTGTAAAATGAGCCAGAGAAGGAAATGGCAAAGAATTCCAGTATCTCTGTCAAGAAATTTCTGCCAAGAAAACCTAAATGGGGTCACAAAGAGTGAGACATGACTGAAAATACTGGGTTAAGTCCTCAGAATTTTACATTTTCTTGCAAGAATTTACATTCTTATAACAAAAACTCTCATTTATATAGCATTATAAGATTTACAATATCCTTTTCTCACAATCCCATAATTGCAGCCAGTTGCTTTTCTCTTCAGTCCATTTTCCATACAACTGTCAAAGTAATCTTGCTAAAACACACATATGACCATGTTACTATTCTGCTCAAAAATCTCTAGGCGCTCCCTATTGCCTCTAGGAAAAAATGCAAATTCTTCAGCTTGTCATTTAAAGCCCTTACAATCTAGCTCCAACCTACCATTCCAGATGTATTTCACATTATTTCTCCTTTGTGCCCTTTACATTCTAGCCAAACTGGTTTACTTATTATTTCCAGAATATTTAGATACTCTATACTTTTGAACAGCTTGCCCTGTATCTTTTTTAATACAGTCCCTCCTTTCCTACACTTATTGAATCCCTTACTTCATTCAAGGCTGATGACTTTCTTCATTTCTCTAGTTATTAAATCCTTTCTTCAAATTATTGCATTTATTTGTGTGTGTAAGAGTCATATACCACTCTGAACGAGAATTTGAAGTCCTTAAGGCAGGGGCACTTTTTTAAAAGGCTTTATCCCAATCTGAAATATGGACTCAGGTTTTCTGAAGAATGACTCCCAATCCTCTGCCCTTTCTAATAAATCATGTTGGCACTAAAAAGCAGGTCAATACTTGGATATGGTGATATACCTCTGTAGTTTCTGCTACTTGGAAGGCTGAGGCTCATAGATTATTTGGACTTGGGACTTCTGAGTCTCAAGAGGTCAAATTGATTGAGAATCTAACAGTAGCACCAATATGGTGAACTTCCAGAAATGGAGGGTCACCAGACTGCCTAAGAAGGGAAAAGAGAAAAGAAGGGAAGAAGGGGGGAAATGATGTACCCAATTTCATTTATTCATCCTCTTTCAAGGTAGAAATTCTAAAATCTAATACACATTTAAATTCTAAATTTAAAATTCTAAAACACATGTAAAAAAGGTAATCGAAGCTCAAGTACAAAGATCACTACATATAATGTATACACAATATAACAAAATGAATATATCATCACCCTCAACATCTGGGGGAATCAGAAAGAGCTTCATATTTTTAAATAGTGTTTGGGCCAGAAGATAAGAAAAATGTATATCTGTTTCTTCATAAGAGAACTGGTGATTCTCTAAGACTGAGTCTAGTCCTTGCAGTTACTGTCAAGAAAAAAAGTCATAAATTTGAAGTCACAAAACCCAAAGGTGGATCTCCATTTTGCTCCTTACTGCCACTATGGTCTTAGGCTAGTCTCTATATCTTGGCTTCATTTACCTCATTGTAAAATGAGAGGGGTGGAACTAAGAAAGTCTTGGTTCTAAATCTAAAAATCTATGATCCTATACATTTTTAAAGGAATGATTTGTCAGTGAATCAATCAACAAACACATTAAATATGAGGCAAAATAATTTAATTTAATATTTCTATCTCCCCCTCCAAAAATTTCATTCACAATCCACTTCAAATCATTGTAATCTACATTTCCCAAATTTGGCCTTTCATCTTCAGCCTCCATGACTTTATATGAACTGTCTCTAATGCCTAGTTTATGTTGTCTCCTCATAGCCACCTCTTCAAATCTATTGCTTTCTATAGAGGAGCTAAAATCTTAGAAAAATCCAATTATGGGTAATACAAAGACCAACAGGCTTGCCAGCAGTTTGGAGAATATTACCTATAAAGTCCAATAAGGATCCTGAGCAAATCACTTTAACTTTACATCAGATTCCTTAACTACAAAATGGGGATAATAACAATACCTGATCAAAAGATCATTGTGAGGATAAAATGAGATAATATTTGTTTAAAAGTGGCACATCTGTGGTATATAAATTTTATTTACCTCCATTCTACTGAAGGGAAATATGGCATTTTTAAGAACATGTAAGAATAGAAAAAGATGGTCCAACGTGTAGTGAAAATAAGACAAGAAATGGGCAGCCCAGATGATACATTGTTATCCTCAGGCTATTAAAAATGGAAAGAAGACCTTTAATATGTGAGATGAATTTTCTTTGGAAGGTTTATGGAAAAATATGAAGGAAATTGTATAGGATAAGATAGTATCAGTGGTGTATAATATGTGATCGGTTGAAGTATTCACATCAGAGACATTAAAGTACCAAATCATAAACTTTCTCTTTCTCCCATATCCTTCATCACTTTCTCACATGTCCACCACCTCCCCTACCTCCAATATATTATCATGGACAAAGAATTTGATAAACGAATGGTCTGACTGATTTCCCAAGTTTCCCTCTGAAATGTCAAACTCCCCAAACCACTGCATTTGGAATTCTAGACACAGTCATACCCGTCAGGAAAATATTAACTGTTGTGAGCTGTGGACCCTGCTGGCCAGCCCATCAGAATGATAAACAGAAGGCAGAGAAGCTTCACTACCATAGTTCAATTTGAAGAGAAGATACCTGACCTAGACTGGATGAGGATTACAATTTTTAAATAAAACATCAGGACTTGCAGATCTGTGTTTAACTACCTCATTCCTTTAGGAAAATCTTTTCTAAGGGACTGATAAAGGTGTTTTCATTGCCTTATTTGTGGGGCTTTTACTTGATGTAAAAGCAGAGCCAATAGATAAGTATCTGGATTCTGGACTTCCTTGGTTGGTGAGATCATTTGGAATCAGGGATGTTCTACTGTAGTTTTAATCCCTGTGTGAACCCCTCGAATAGTTAAGGTTGCTGAGAAACAAAGGGAGGCGACTGTTTCCACCGTATCCATTCAGTAGGTGTGATAACAAATGGCCATCTCATCATGTGGGAGCCTTGTACAGAGGGTCAACATGCAAGAATCCAGAAACCTTATATGAATGTTATAGAATATTATTGTTCTGTAAGAAATGACCAGCAGGATGAATCCATAGAGGCTTGGAGAGACTGAGATGAACTGATGCTAAGAGAAATGAACAGGACCAGGAGATCATTATACATTTCAACAACAATACTGTATGAGTATGTATTCTGATGGAAATGGATGTCTTCGACAAAGAGAAGATCTAACCCAGTTCCAATTGATCAATGATGGACAAAATCAGCTACAGCCAGAAGAAGGAACACTGGGAAATGAGTGTAAACTGTTTGCATTTTTGTTTTTCTTCCCAGGTTATTTTTACCTTCTGAATCCAATTCTTCCTGTGCAACAAAAGAACTGTTCAGTTCTGCAAACATATATTGTATCTAGGAAATACTATAACATATTTAACATGTATAAGATGGTTTGCCATCTAGGGGAGGGGGTGGAGGGAGGGAAGGGAAAAGTTAGAACAGAAGTTGAGTGTAAGGGATAATGTTGTAAAAAAAAAATTACCCTGGCATATATTCTGTCAGTAAAAAGTTATAATAATAAAAAAAATCTAGAAACTTATAAGCAACTTCTAAGAAAAATACATCATATACCAAGAGCAGGAAGATGCTACAGTATAACTGAGAACCAAGAATGCAACAATAATAACTGACATATCTAATATATAACATTTTATAGTTTGTCAAACATTTCATATGTATTATCTTGTTTGATCATCCCAACCACCAGATGAGGTAAGTACTATTGTTTTCATCACCAAGAGACATTAGATAATTTGTTATATAGCTACTCAGTGTCTGGGGTAGAATTTGAACTCAGTTCTTCCTTGATTCTAGGCCTGGTATTCAATCCCCTGAAACACCTAGCCACCTAAAAGAGATAAGATGACTGGTGATAGTCATGCTAAATTTTCTAAGTGTCTCATTCTGCACCTTAAATTGATTAGGAACTTCTGTCAAGGATAGTATGTTCCATCATTGTTCTTCCATCATTGATAGGAGACGATATAATAAAATGACAATAACTTCCTTTCCTCATATACTAAAATAATTAAAACTTTATCATTAAAAATTAAAATCCATCTTAGTTTACTCATTCAGTGGCATGCCAAATCAAACCTCCAAAGGATTGCTTTATAGAATTATAAAAAATAATAATGAAATTCATATGAAGGGTGGAACAAGGTCAAGAATCACAAGAGAAATACTGAGAATTCTTTTACAATGCCTCTCAAATTCTTCCTGTTCTTTCAATTCTGTCTTGTAAAATTTGAGTCAATTGATATTGTCTATTCAATTCCCCTCCACATTTTTTCATAAACCTTCTAAAGAAAATCCATCTCACATGCTGAAGGTCTTCCCATTTTTTTAATAGTTTAGGGATAACATTATATCATCTGGACTGCCCATTTCTTGGCTTATTCTCACCACATATTGGTCCATCCTTTCCTGTTCTCAAAAAATGCCATTTCTTCCTTCTGAGGAAAGTGGTAAATAGATATTTATATAGCATTATATATTACTTTTTACAAAAATCATCTCATTTAATCTCACAACAATCCTGTGAAATAGGTACTATTATTATCCTCATTTTAACAGTTGAGGAAACTGAGACAAAGAAAGGTTAAGTGGATGGCCCAGGGTCATATTTGGACCTTCTTTAATATACCGTTCCCCAGCTTACTGACATGTACCACTTGTCTATCCATTGGTCCTTGGATAACCATTGGGATCCTTCTTAGAGTATAGGATCATACACTTATAGATTTAGAACTAGGATCTTAGTAGTCCTCTAATCCATCCCCCCTCACTTTACAGATAAGGCAAATGAGATCAAAAACCAAAGAGACTTGTCCAAGATCACATAGTAATATAAATATACAATCACTCTGAGCTATCAAAATTCAAACAATGGCCAAGTGAGGCTTGGGAAGGGAACTATTATTGGTCAATCAATGAGGGCCAGAATTAATTGGGTTGAAGTCAAATATACCTTTGTGTCTACATGGGGAATCATACCCTTATATATAAGTGCTCTGCTCAAAGGCAGTAAGAATTTATTTTAATTAAATAAGAAATTGATAAGATTAATAAGAAATTCTCCCTGTCCTCACAGAATTGACAATCTAGAAGAAGAAACAAGTTATCAGGAAATCTAGAGGATGAATAATTCAAGTATTACCATAACTCTCTTTTTTGCAGTTCTTTAAAAACTTTATGAAATGCTTTCTCTGTACAAGTTCCAGCATCATTAGCCACATTTTACAGGGGAGGATACAGAAGCTCAGAAAGGTCGTTACTGGCCTATGGCTATTAGACTCATCCAAGCATTCTAATCCCATTCTCTTGACTCTGAGGGCAGAGGTATTTGTCCACCTTGCTCCTCTCAGAGGCTCATTCTTCCTTATGCAAACTATGAAATGTTATATAAATGTTAGCTAATATTATTACAAACTTTAAAGATTCTTCATAGATAAGTTGTTGCACTCAGTTCTTAGTTGTACTGTAGCTTCTCCCTCATCTTTGTGCACAATGCACTATATGCTATGCATGATGCACTTTCCTCAAAAATTTCTAGGACATAGCCATAAATTTGGAGCTAGAAGGGACCTCAAAGACTTATCTATTCTAGTTCCTTAATTTTATTGAATAAGGAAAGTGAGGCCATGGGAGGCTGATGCTTTAGCTAAGGTCAAACAGGCAGTTTGTAATAGAACTAGTATCTGAAGCCAATGTTCTAACTCCAGAGCTCATGCTCTTTCCTCTATATCATGATGCTTGTGACTAAATTATGGAGGCATTATCATTATACTATAATGCCATTAAGCTACGATAGTGGAGCAGGAAGTCCAGAGTTCAAATTCTGACTTAGACACTAAATAGCAATACGAGGAAGCACTTAACCTCTCCACCTCAATTTTCTTATCTGTAAAATAAATATAATGGTAAGACCTACTCCACAGAGTTGTTGTGAGAATCACCTGAGATACCATATCTGATGAACTTTTCCAATCCAGCACATAAAAGAAAGTTTAGTTGAATTGAGGTAGAAAAGGAGACAGAAAGCTTCAAATACATAGAGTCATAACTCCCTAGACTAGACAGAACATAGACAATCTGCTCTTCCTCCAGACCACTGAGTGCAGTTCTTCTGGCAAGACAAGGCTTTAGTTGATGGTGAGATTATGAAAATGGTTCCAGGGTGGGTGTTTGGGAGATTAGATGAAATTTCTCTCCATGTGTGACTTCCATGCCTCAAGAATCCTGGCATGGCTGCCTCTTGTATTAGTATCTTACAAAGCCCCAATTTATCCTCCTCTTAATGATTTTGTGCATCACTCCCTTCATACCAGTCTATATTTCTTTTGATGAGTTATGTCAGCTGACTTTTCCTAACTTTGTCTAAATCAAGGATGTGATGAACCCAGTTGTTTAAAAATCTTATTTAAATTCCATTCAAAATGTTCTGTTCTATGTAAAGGATAAAGTCCCTTTCAGATATTTTTCTGACATCTCTGAGTCATTATCTTACAGTATTGCTAGTAACAGGCTATCAAGAATAAGCAAGTATTGCAATGCAAATCAAATTATACCTAGTTTAACCCCTCTCTCTTATCCTCCACTTCCCATACTGAATAGGGTTGATTAGTTCTTAAATCTGTCTGCCTGTGCTAACATTCCCCACCAAGGGTATAATCAAAGGAAAAGATATTGTACCATAGATGCAGAGAACTGCATAGGAACTTAAGAAATCATATGATCTAATCCTCTCATTTTACAGATGAGGGTACTGAGTACCAGGGAGAGAGACAGTGACTTGTCTGAGATCAGGGGAAAAATCAGGGGCAGAGACAGTAGTCATGTTTGCTGAATTTTTTCCACTATTCCACATCATTTTGGACCAGGAGCTACAGTTAGAATTCTTTGTCTATATTGCTATTCAGTTTCCAAAAGAATCCTGAAGAGGGAATGGGGTACTTAGAAAGATCTCTCATCTATTTAGAATAACTGTTTCTCATTTGTCAGGGCAGGCACAAAACTGCTAGTGAAAAGTTAAAGTTGAATTATATTTACTAGATATTTAGGACTGCTTAAGACATTAATCTGCACATTAGTTTTTAATTTAAACAATATACAAAATGGGTTTGCTCAGCTAATATCTATACTTTATTTCCCCAGATACCAAGTATTACTGATTGTATTTCTGCAGTACATTTCTTACAACTGGACCTTTATCTGTATTCCTACTGGTGCCACCTCCATAGAGATCTTTCCTGAATTGTTGTCCCCAGCCTCCTAAAAGGTATTCTAAGTTTATTCTTTTTCTCTTTTATTTAGCTCCCAGACATTTTCCCTTATGCATCATAATCTGATTTGGTCACTCTTCAGCTCAAAAATCTTCAGATGATCCCTATTACTTCTGCACGGATATCAAATTCCTTTACTTAGCACTTAAAGTCCAGATACAAGAAGGGAAAGTGAATCTGAAAATAGAGGTTGAAAAAAATTGAATATTTGATGTGATGACAGCATTTATAGTATACCTAAAAAAGAAACTACTGCTGATAAATAACTACTTCTGTGCATATTGCTTTCATGATAAGAACAAACTACCAAGGAGGACTTTTTAATTTTCCATTGGAATTCAAAATATATTAATAAAGGAAAAGTTAAAAACTAGTGAGAAAAGTAACAAATCATAACTGGCTATTTACTTATTAAAAGTTTAATTTAAAATAAAATCTTATTCAAGGAAAAGAAACAAGGGCCTATTTGTATAAAAATATTTCTAGCTGCTCTTATTGTGGTGGCAAGAAATTGGAAATTGAGGGCATGACTATTAATTGTGGAATGGCTAATAAAGTTGTAGTGTATAATTATGATGAAATACTATTGTGTTTTAAGAAAATATGAGCAGGATAGTTTCCAAAAAACCTGGGAAGTTTTATATGAACTGATACAAAATAAAATGAGCAAAACCAGTAAAACATTGTATATAATAATAGAATTATTATAATGATGATCAAATGTGAAAGACTTAACTACTCTAAGCAAGACAATGTTTCAAGACAATGCCAAAGGATTCATGATGAAAGATGCTATCTACCTCCAAAAAGAGAACTGATAACTCTTTGTTATCAGTTGATATTGATTGCATTGAATTTGAATGCAAATTCAAATATACTTTTTTCATTTCCCTTATTTTCATTGGGATTTTCATATATTTTCTTTTGCAAAGTGACTAATAATAGGAAAACACATTTTGCATGATGTTACATTTCTATTAATATTATAGGGTTTCCTTCTCAAAGTACGAGGAGGGAAAGAAAGAATTTGGAACTCAAATTTTTTTAAAAAGTAATGTTTAAAAAACTTAGTGTAACTGGAAAATATTTAACAAAATAAATAAAAATAAAATCTATTTTTACTAAAATTATTTGAACTTAGTTATGTTGATAAAGAGTTATTTTAAAGATAATAAGAGTTAACCAAGTGTGCTAATATCTAAGTCAAATAATAAGATATTTTTCTTCTTAAGATATATTTCTTCTACTTAGACTGTTTAGACCACCTGGTGGCAGTGTATTTAAAATAGTAATTTTAAAAAGTAATGAAATAGAACATTTTTTAAAAGTTGCACATGCAAAGTTTAAGTAAGCCTGAGCAATTCAGAAACTAGTTTTTATCAGATACTATGTTTTCTGAGGGTATGAGAACCAAACTGTCATCCATATGGGAAACATAAGCAAGACTAAAGATAACTAAACTTTTTGTCTTTTTGCTGAAAATATCCTTTTCTGAAAAACTTGACAGGTTTGTAAACTATTGTCTACTTTAATCAGAGTAACCTTTAGTTGATACTCTTCTCAAGCATGGCCCTTCTTCCCTTAGTATAGCAAGTTAGGAAAAAACAAATGAACAATTCCCAAGAAGTAAAATTGGAGCATCAGTTCTAGAGATTCTAGAGATTGCTGTACTGGTTTTATTTTGATGCCCAGCTAGATATGTTGATTTTCTAATTGATACCCAAGGAATCCTGAATTTCACAGATTAAGTCATGATAGCTAAAATTAGTCAGTTAGAGGCTAAGCAGAGACTGGACCATACAATCACAGCCTTAGAAGTGGAAAAGTCTTCAGAGGCCATCTGGTCCAACACCCTCATTTTATAGTTGTAGAAACTAACCCCAGAACATTAACTGGGATCACACAGGGTAAAAGCATTTAAAGCCAGATATTATACGTTCAAAGGGCCAAGGATTCTTAGAGGAGAGTTTAAATTGGGGGAGAAAACTCAAAAGTAATATTGCCTCAAAACATGGACTCAGAGCCCTAAGTAGTCTCTCTCTATATATAGCATAGCTGAAATAGACAGAAAAAAAATTATATTTAAAAAATAGCCATGTATAATTCCCTTTACCAGGGGTGAATATTTCCACAAAAATTCTATTCTCATGACTAGTCATGGCACGGCCTTGGGTTCTTGAAAGCTGTATAAGTTGATGACACACTCTGACAGATTCTACCAAGTGATTAAAGTTTCAAGTATAGTCCCGGTAAAGGACTATTATATTTATCATCCAAGGACCAGAGTAATAAAGCCCAGAAAGGTTAATCAAAAGACTGGATCTGATTAATACATTATCCAATGACAAAGCTATTAAAGATACTCTACTAATGGGTAAGAGAAGGGGGAGTTGTAGTTTACAAAAACAGAGCAAGCACTCATACCAATGAAACCACCTTAACACAAAATATTTTCAGGAGGGTGAAGCAAGACAAGATAGAAAATGGATGGAGTTGTGTCATTTCCACCTAGTTGGAATCAATTGGAAACATAATAATGTAGAATGAATGGGACTTGATTCAAAACAGTTAGGAGACCAAGTTAGGAGGGACACACAGATAGAAACAGCTAGAATGACTGATGAATTCATAGGTACAGTCTTGTGACTAGGAGTATTCTACTAATTTTCATATTTACTTTTCTCTAACCTATTTCTGACTGATAAATGTATGGGTAAATGGGGCCTATTTATTCAAGAATAATACAATGTTTTATTAGCTCACTTTAATCACAAGGGCAATATAATAGCCCCTCAAATACATGTAGTTCCCCTATCTCCTTTAGAGAGTTGATATGAAAAAATAGGAGTACCATTACAATTACTTGAAAATCTCTAATAAGTCAGATTCCTAATATTTATAATTCAATTTACATTTATATTTATCTCTAACTAAACTCTGGTCTTTTTGCACTTAAGGCAAAATTCAGATTAACAGAAATGTTTAAATAAAAAATAGCAGCAGAGCATATCATATAGTATCTGCTGATTGACAAGCAGAGGAACTTGGGGAGAGGGGTGAAACAGATCTTTTCTTGGTGTTTCTTGTTCTCTCTCTGTCCTTTAGAAGGTGGGTAAACTGGTAGATAGAACCAGCCTGAGGCTTTTGTTCTGAGATGGGCTGATATCCCTGGCTTGTTCCCTTCCTTCTTATAGTTTATTCTTACTTGCCCTTTTTCCTTTAGCTGCCAACTTTTTTCTGGTTCAGTCCGGATAGCCTCATTTCTTTCTCTCCCTTGCCAGGCCTTCAAAATCTCTATATCTCTAAGACAAGTCTGATTGTCATACAAGTTTCTTAGGATCTAAGTGCTTCACCCAATCTGAGCAGACTTCCTATTGCACCTAATTGAATTGTCTCTGATTATTTCCAGCAGGTGTACAGGTCTTGTTCATAACTAGTTTAGATTGATTCAATCAAAAAAGCTCTTACCTAAAAAAGGTAATTACTTTTAAATGAGGTAGGGTAATCAATGGACCTCCATGTTTACATTAAAATGGTACCTTAGTAAAAAGGCTTCAACTCCTTTTGTCTATTTCCTAAGTAGTATCAAATTTACACTCACTTTTTGAACCACCCTGTAACTTTGGGCAAAACCAGTTTTTTTGGTTGTAACTTCATTTCTCAGGATCAGAGAAAGACTGAGAGATGAGGGTAGCAATGAAACAGAAGGAGGTATCTGTGTATCCTTTTGTATGTGGTATATACCACATATAGTTAGTGGTGAATGTGGCTGTTTCTTTTCTTTGGGGACTCTGGACTGAACTGATACAGTGCCAAAAAGAACATTCCATCAAATCAAAGAAGGGCAATTATAATAATTCATCATTTTAAAGTACTTTAAGATTTACAAAGAACTTTTCTCACAATAAACTTGTGAGGTAATGTATATAAATATCTGTAGATGAGAAAATTGAAGGACAGAATTTTCTAGGATCATACTATTAGATGTAAAGTGGATATAGAGTTGTAGAGAAAGATGAATTCAGATGGTCTTACTCCAAGAGTAGTTTATTTCATTATACCAGAGCTTCCTAAACTTTTCCTGCTTATCACCCCTTTTTTCCCAAGAAATTTTTACATGACCAGAGATAGTTAATAGCAGAACAAGGATTAAACCACAGAAATATGGAATCACAGAAATGTGGAAGATCCTTCAGCAGTTAAATAGAATGGTGACATCTAATAAAGCATCTCTTTTTGCATCTCTGATAAATTGTCTTCCAGATTCTCATTGCATATGGCCAGTGAAGGAAAACTATTACATTCCAAGGAAGGCCATTCCAAGAAAGCCTGAAGACTCAGCCTGTGCCAGTGACAGAGAGAGCCAGAAAGGACCTTTTTCTCCTCCTAGCCAATCCAGATCCCAACAGCCAATCCAAGTATCCAAGAGGAACAGACCCATACTCATATTGGACTTCTATTACCTGTGGGTGCTGAATCCCCATGTCTATTCACAAAGGAACTAAGACAAAAGTCTCTGATCCATTCTGACATTCAAGTTCACTACCATCTTGGCAATACTTATGGGTTAGGAAAATTACTGCTACTCTATTTGATGCAGTGGATAAAAGCACCAAGCCTAAAATCAGAAGGACTCCTCTTAATATTGTATCAATTACACCCTAGCCAAATTATGCTTCTGAGAAACCACTGTACAAATGTGAATGTTTTCTCCCATTTTTGTCCAACTGGCTGTCAGATTCTGAAAGACTGATAGATCTAAAACACAGTTTTTAAACTGATTCCAGATGTATCTTACTATATGGTGCCAAAAGCTAGCACTGCACCTCAGCCAAAACATGGGACATCATTGGAAGCTTGCAAAATGGTCTCTCGTCATTCACTGATCTAATGAGGATAAATGTGAATAATAAAAATAATAGTGTTCTAAGTGGAAAAAAGACCATCTGACCTCAGACTCTTACTGTGGGACCCTGAGCAAGTCACTTAACTCTATTTACCTCAATTCTTCATCTTTACAATGAACTGAAGAAGAAAATAACAAACGACTTCAGTATCTCTGCCAAGTGAACCCCAAATGGGGTCATAAAAAGTCAGACACCACTGAAAAATGACTGAATAACAATTACTTGGATGTGCAGGAAGCCACAATGCATAATTCTTCTGATAAGATCATAGAGAACCAGGCTTACTATGTCTCTTGTTTCTATGCCTTCTAGACTATAGGCATTGCTACGATTTTAGGAAAAAGACCAAGCCTTATTGTCTGCCTTGCTGATGCTCCTTTTATCAGGCCATCAGAGCTTCTAATTTGCCTACTACTGCCTTCTATATATATTGTCTTCCCTAATTAGACCATAAAGTCCTTTAGATCAGGTAATATGTTGTTTTTCTATTCATATTCACAATGTTTACACTGAGCTTGACACAGTAAGAAATAAATATTTTTTCATTCATTCATTCAACTTTTGAATATTTTTCCCTCACCTCAAGCCAAACTATATATTTCCACAACTTCCAGTCATATTTCCTAGTTCTGTTACCTATAATGGAAAAAAAAATATGATAGCTCAATAGCTTCTTAAATTCATGTCTTCTCTAAATCTTATTTTCTCCTGACTGAACATACTAAAAATACTAATGAAAGTACAGTTTGACCAGCAATGTTCAATTAATGAACAAGTATTTATTAAGCACCTACTATGTGCCTGACACTGTGTTAGAAGCTATTGTCAAAAGGAACTTACATTCTAAAAGGGACAAGCAAGATAGTTGTGGAGAGAGTATTAGCACTTATAGGAGATTCAGACTTCAAGAAGAAGACTAATAAATGAATTGTGCCTTGAAAGAAGAGAAAGGTTTTGTGTGGCAGAAGTGAGGAAATTCTGCTTTTCAGGGACTGGGAATGATCATTGTAAAGGCAGGTAGAGGAAAACAGTCATGTCTGGTGAACACAGAGAAAGTTAGTTTGACTAGATTACAGAAGGTGTGTGGTAGAGGTGGGAAGGGAGGTAATGTCCAGCAACACTGGAAAGATAGATTGGGGCTAAATTGTGAAGGGCTTTAAAAGCTAAGAGGAGGTTCTAGTTTATCCTAAAGTCAATGGGGACACATTGGAGTTGAACTAGTAGGAGAATGACATGTATAGATCTTCACTTAAAGAAAATTATCAGTAGTATGGAAGATAGGTTGGAGTAAGGAGAGATTTGAGCATGGAGACCAATTAGGAACTTGTCGTGCTAACCTAGACAAGAGGGGGATGAGGGAGTAAAGTGGTATGAATGGAGTAAGTGAAATGTATGAATGGCGCTAAATTATTAAGGTAGTAGGAACGGAGAGAAAGGGGTCATAAATAAATGGTATTGTAATGGCAGAGAATAGTAAGATTTGGCAACTGAATGGATATGTAGGATATATGAGGAATCAAAAATAATGCTGAAATTATGAACCTGGGTGACTGGGGCGGGGGGGGGGGGGGCGGGGAATGGTGCTTTTATGAAGAATAGGCAAGTTGGGAAGAAGGGAGGGTGTGGGGAAAAGATTATAAATTCAGCTGTGGACATGGATAAATTTGAAATATCTCTGAGATATTCATTTAAAACATTCTATAGGCAATTAGTAACAAGGACCTGAAACTCAAGGGAGAATGTAGGTCTGAACATTCAACTCTGGAATGAATCTGACTATGTGATAATATAACTCATAGGGGCTGATAGAGGTCACCAAGAAAGAATGTAGAGAGGGAAGAAAAGAGAACCTAGGAAAGAACCTTGGGGAATACCCATATATTGTGAGGCATATAATATGAATGATGAAGTAGGAATAGAAGAAGAATAGTTAGACAGGAAGGAAGAGAATCATGAGAGTAATTAACAAGACAGATGTGAATTTTTCAAAGTAAACTTGATAAGTTTGTCAACTGGTTGATTACAAAAGTAAAAGTCAAAAATTGAAGATGGTGACTCTAATGCTTGGAAGGATGACAGTGCTTTTATTTTCCTATATATATGTGTGTGTGTGTGTGTGTGTGTGTGTGTGTGTGTGTGTGTGTGTGTGTATATATATATATATGTCTTGAAAAATATGAGTTCTTCAATGAGTTTCTTGTAAATTCACATTTATCTATTTAGGCAGTGTCCCCCTTTCTTATTTCTGAGAATCATTTCTGCCTTTATATTTAGAATTTTATTTTTAAGAGCTTCCCATACCTCTAGATCCCGCAAAAATGTTAAATCATGGGATCCTAAATATCTTTACCATGAATCCTCTGAAATTAATTGTTTTCAAATCTGGGATGGAAAGCAGACTAAGACTGAATTTCCAGGTCTTTTTCTATCTATCAAGAAATTTTGAGTGAAATGATCTCTTGTCTATAATATGTCTCATTTCTGTTTCAGCAAGCCATTCATGATTCTGCTCAGAACCAGGTCTGGAATATCCATTTCCCTTGTTGTTTCCATCACCTTTTGAAGGGTGAAATTACAATTAACATAAGCCAAGTATTTATTAGCTATTCTGCTTTTGGCTCAGTGAGAGAGCTCTAGCAGATGTCTGAGTAGCTGAAGTCTCTCATCACTACAGTATCATGTTTCCATACAAGATTTGTGATCTGGTTCTCAGATGCTTCAGCTGATGCCTCCTTTTTCCTGGTAATCTGCAGTATATTCCCACAATAATTGCACATCCCCTTTTTGCTATTCATTTCTACCTAAATGCTCTCTCCCGTATTTCTCCTTTGGGTTCCTGAGTTTTCTCATATGATTGTATCTTCTTAACATTCAATGCTACCCAACTATTTAATCTATCTGTCCTCTCTTTGAAATAAGTTATACTATTCCATTGCCCTATTTAGTAATAAAAATCTTACCAGTTCTCCATGTTGACTGTAATGTCAAATTTGTCTCTGTGAGGGACTATTTCTTTTTCTTTTTTTTTTTTGCTTTGTCTTTATATTCCCAGCAATTATCAGTGTTTCTTGCACTCGATACTGCAATAAATAATTTTTCAACTGAATTTGTTTAGTTATTGTCCATATTATAAACATCTTTATATTGACATCTGAGGTCATAAATTTTATTGTCTCTTTTTTAAAATGTTATCGTAAATTATCGGTCTTGTTTTCTGTTAGTCTTCCAATGCCATATAACAGCTTCTTATCCCAAATCCAGTGTTTTATCCATTATAACAATTAACTGAAATTCACTAAATATTTTCTATGTTTAAGTATTAGAAATGTGTTATATACCAAGGAGATTAGAGAGTACTATGATATAGCCTCAGACTCCAAGAATTTATACTATTGTTGAGAAAACACAGCATTTACTCATGGAATGTTTTCATGCTGCAAAATATTCAGAAAATGATGTAATACTGCTAAGAGGTATATTTGCAAAATAAAACATGCCCCCTAAACACGCATATGAGACATAGACATTTGACTTAATATTCCTCCTTCTTACACTTTGTTTGCCATGAAAAATAATTTATTTCTTGCCTCTCATGCCATCCACCTTGCTTGAAATGCACACTCTCCTCTCCTCTATCTCTTGTAATCTCTGGATCCCTTCAAGATTCAATTCAGCAAATACCTCCTACAGAAGATCATTCTTTATTCTTCCAATTTTTAATGTCTTCCACCATATACAAAATATTATGCTTCCAATATTAGGGATTTTCTCCATTCTCTTCCTTTAAGTGTTAAGCCCTCTTGACAAGATTGCAGGAATTCAGGAAAAAACATATTTTACTAGACCTTGTCAGATATACTGCAACTATGACTGAGTCCAATATTCCTTTAGTATAAAACATATCCAGAAGAACGAATTCCATTCTCAAAATACCATCATTTTGACTAGATGTTTTCTCCCCACATATGTCTTTCTCTTTTAGATTCCCTACCTTCAACTGACAATATCCTTTTGCCTCCACTGAGGTCTTTAATTTTTTGCCAAGTACTTCATGATCTTTTGCAGTGTTTTTTAGGTTCTTCCTAGCTATAGCATAGATTTACAAATGAATCATCAGGTGTGATTGGTTGTTGTTAAGCTTGACAAATCTCAAAAGGCCATTTGTCATATCCCAAGTGTATCTTCAAGAATAACAGAATCTCTGTGATAATCATAATATCGAATATATCCAACTGCATCATTGTTTTTGATCAGGAAGTCACCAATTGTCCCCTATTCATTTTTTTTTCTGATAATTCCAAATGCCCTCTTACCTACTGGCTTTTAAAGATCTATTCTTAGGAGCAAAAGATACTGCTTATTCCTAAGAGACCCAAACTTAACCTTCCATAGGAAAATTGCCATGTTTGTCACTTAGTTGTCAATATTCAGTGGTTATTTTTCATTCTTTTTTTATTATATTCTTTTGCATTCCTGTTAAAATTTTCCTCTGCCTCTTTATAACCATTTTCTTTTTTCATTTTTTCTTGAAATCCTTCCTTCTGCCTTCTATTCTTTCCAAGAAAAATTCATTCTCCTTCTAATCTATAGAATAGAAATATGTTCCTCCTGCTATATCACTTTCTCCTCCGGAAGAGAGATTAACTTATTTTTGATTTATATATAGGGGTTAGTTGATAGTTGGTTGTTGTCTTTTGTGCTCAGAGAGGACCAAAATAACATCACTGTGTTGGAGTAAATGTACAGTGTGTCTGACTCTTGTGATCAAATGTATACAAGATCAGAAGGCTCTGGCACAGGTTGTCCACATGACCATCTAATGTGGAAATGTCTAAATTTGTATATCTCATGTTTCTTCTGAAATAATTCAATTCTGCTTTGCTCATGGAGCACAATACCTTCTTTGATTTGGACCCAATATTCTGTGTTTTCCATATCATGCAATCAATTCCAAAGTTCTTCAGAAATACCTAGAGACCTTGTATTGTTTCTTCAGACCTCTATGTAAGCACTTGCCTTATGTGACTTTTGTAGTCTTTTGGGCAAATGTTTGGTATTCAGACAATATAGCCAGTCCATCTGAGTTGTGCTTGCTATAGTAGTGATCTTCTGAATCTTCCTAAGACAATTCAAGTGGAAGTAATTCAGTTTCCTGGTAGACTGTTCAGGTTTCACAGACATTCAACACGATAGCATTGTGGACCTTCAGCTTAGTAGGTAGCCTAATACCTCTTCTCTCTCCCACATTTTCCTTCAGAATCTCCCAAACACTGAGCTTTCTCTTTTCCAGAACTAACATCTTCAGTCCTTTAATTTAATCCTTCATTCAATAAACCTTTATTGAACACAATTCTCTTTTATTTAACAATTAAATACTCTTATTTTCCCCAGTGACATGTAAAACAATTTTTTACATTTGGTTTTAAAATTTTGAGTTCTAGATTCTCCCCCTTTCTTCTCACATCTCCCTATTGAGAAGATCCATGTGAAGTTGTGCAAATCATTTCCATAAGTCATCTTGCAAAAGAAAACATAAATCTCTCCACCCTGAAAAAAAAAAATCTTCAAGGAAAAAAAAAAGAAAGTTAAAAAAAAAAAATACACTGCAATCTGCATGCAGACACAATCGGTTTTTTCTTTGGGTATGGATAGCATTTTTCACCATAAGTTCTTTACAATATTCTTGGATCATTATATTGTTGAGAATAGCAATCATTCACAGTTGATCATTCCACAACTTTGCTATTACTACATATACAGTACATTTAACTTTGCTTGAGCTTATGTGGGACTTTCCAGGTTTTTCTGACAGCTTCCTATTATCATTTCTTATAAAATAATAATAATCCTTCATAATCACATGCCACAATTTATTCAGCCATTCCCCAATTGGTGAGTATCCTCTCAATTTCCAATTATTTTACCCAGAGAAAAGAGTTGCTATAAATACTTTTATTTATCTAGGTTCTTTTTTAATCTCTTTCGGGATTCATGTCTAGTAGTAGTATTGTTAGATAAAAGGATATGCATAACCCTTTGGGGAGAGATCATATCCTTGGTCATTTATCTGCTGGGGAATGGCTCGTATATTTTTATAAATTTGATTCATTTCCCTCTACATTTGAGAAATGAGGCTTTCATCAGCTTGCTTCAACATTCTTTTCATAATTACTATTGCTAACTGTATTTCAACTCTGTTTATTTTATTCTCTCTTTCCTTTCACCTTGTCTCTTCTCAAAAGCATTTAACTCAATTCTCAAAAAAACAGCAAGAATTTTTGAAATTCTTATTTTGTACTAGGCTCTGGGGACTAAAAGACCAAAAATAATTAAACCCCTATAAATCAATCAATTGATCAATCAATATTTAGTAAGTACCCACTGTGTGCCATTCTTGAAAACTTTATATTTGACTGGATTTTATTTAACATCTATAATAAACAAGGTAGAATACTACAGGATCTAATTAGCACCAGTAGCTAATTAGCAACTAATTAGCATGCTTTCCTAGTATCATTTAGGAAAGGGAAAAGAAAAAATGAGAGAGCAAGAAGCCTCCTGGAAGATCCCTGAGCCTACAATTTAAAGATATCTAGGTTACTGGACTTCTCCAGTTCTCTAGTAGGAAGGTCCTACAGCCTTGCAACATCTGAGATCTGAGACATAAACTTTCCTTTCTTTCTTTGTCCTATCAATACTTCCTCTAGCCCTTTTCCCTAACCCAGAGAGGAGTGAGGTGAGTCACTTACCTTCTTCTTCCCCTGTACTCCTCCACCATTTATATGTTTGGATTCTGAGTCTTGGGTATCAATCTCTAATTCCAGCCTACACTTAACCCCAACCTTTGCCTCTTTCCACAGGGATGACTCCTTTATTTCTTCTTGCCTGGTCTTATGTTCTTAACCCCTGACTCCCAAATATTCCATTCTTATTGTCTGTTCTCTACATAACTACTTTTATAATCAACCAATAGAATGATGCTAACTCAACTTTATATGGGATAGTCCCAAAATTTTTAGTGAAGTTTCAGGCTATTAATTAAATCTTAAAACTGTACTAAAACTTATAAAGTACTTCCCTTGGAATATTCCCATGAGACAGATAAACTAAAAGAAAAACAGAATTAAAAAGTAAAACTGCTTTATGAGATCAGAAATCTAAAGCTGAAAGAAACAATTGATGTTTCTCTCATTTTATAAAAGGAAACTAAGGCCCAAGGAAAGTCAATATTTGAACCCACCTTCCCTGATACCAGGGCCAGTCTACTTTCCTCTGTACTATCCTGTCCTCCAAACTTTTTGAATCCCAAAATGTGCCATCTAATTTATTAGCTATCCTTCTTAAATTTTTTCTTTATCTGAAGACGAGCTTTTGCTTGTGGTCCTATTATTAGGAGATGTCATAGCCGCTCTCTTCTCAATATTGTTAGGGAACTCAGCATAAACTCATGGAATATCTTTGCTTTATAAAACATTTCCCAGAAATGAAGAGACTTTAACCAGAGTCACCTATGCAGGTTGAAGTGTACCTGATGAATGTGCATACATAGGAAACATAAACATTTGAGACTAATTTTCCATTGTTCCTCTTCATATTCTGTTCCTTAGATCCCTGATCCCATCTCTTGCCTACATGCCTTTACATGGGCTGTCTCTCTTGCCTGAAATGCTTTCTTCTCTGATTGATCACTTGGAATCACTAGTTTCTTTCCAGATTCAGCTGATGAAGCACCTCCTACATGAGACTTTATTTGTTAGTCCTCCCCAAACCCTTAAAGTATTTTGTTTTTATTTTGCATATTTTGCATTTATTTACCAGTGTATGTTCTTTTTCTGTAGTAAAATGTGAATTCCTTAAGGATGAGATTGTTTCAAATTTGTTTGTTTTGATTTGCTTTTTTTTACTCTCAGTTCTTACCACATTCAACTGAGTTGAATAAAACTCATATAGATCTCATTGGGTCAAACAAACTAACCAGGAGCATAATATAGAAAAAGTCTTAAGAAAAAATCATCATTATCTAATCATCTTGGCCAAGCTAGAGACTAAACTAGGGGGACAAGGAGGATCCATAGCTGACCATGTTGTTAAAGCTTTTTTGAGGACCTTGCTCTAAAGCAAACTTATTCTTTATAGAGTATGGAGTCCTGGTCAGCTGAGCTGTATCCTCATGCAGTATAATAGACTGTACAGCTGTGCAATTGCAGTGATCCTCCGGTTATCAGTATATTAGGAAAAGCGATTAGAAAGAACTTCTTACTCCTTACCATAAAATGAGAAATGCTTTAGCTAATTTACCTGATGATCCATTTATAATAGTTGCTCACTAATTCTCTTTCACAGTCCTCTTTGACTGTCTGTTCAGAGAGACTGGTCTCCAACAAACCAACTTTATTTCATTATGGTTTATTATTGTATTTCGTTCAGGGAGTGCGTGCAAATGAGAAAGCAGTCTGCAAAGCTCCCTCATCTTGGGAGTAATTACTGCCTTGGTGCCTGGAAAGAAAGAAAAACAAATAGTAATCTTTGCTAATTGAAACAGTAAAATATGTGCAGCTCCAAACTATTCTGTGCAAAATCTTAAGAAAAGAAAAAAAAATGGAATTCTAGCCTTCCCCACTCTCTAAACCATGGATTATAAATCTGCTATGATGCTCACTCCCTTTCTTGCCTTCTCATCTATCTTCTACAGAATTTGGATATTATATATTTGCATGTGTGTTTGAAGATCACGGTACTGGTATTAATTATTTTTAAGATTTTGGGAAGAATTGTTCTATAATTAAATCCATTTCCCACGGGAAACCTTACATTGCTTGATTTCATTTCCTATGCTCCTTTTGCAAAATGAGATGTGAAAGGAAAGTACTTCTTTTGTTCTAAAATGTTTTACTTTCATTTTTTTTCTTTTCTTCTTTAAACTTGTTAAACCTCAAGGAAGATTTTGATCTGGAGCTGAGCTCAGGGTGATTCTTAGTTTTATTTGTTGTATATTTCTTCTCTTCCTTTTCTCCCTCCTTCCTTCCCTCCCTCTCTCTCTCCCTCCTCTCTCTGTCTCTCTCTGTCTCTCTCTGTATCTCTCTCTCTCTCTCTCTCTCTCTCTCTCTCTCTCTCTCTCTCTCTCTCTCTCTCTCTCTCTCTCTCTCTCTCTCTCTTCTCTCTCTCTCTCTCTCCCCCTCTCTCTCTCTTCTCCCCACTTCATATTTTCTCACAATACCACTCCCTTCTCCCCTCTCATATTTTCTCACATCAGCACTCCCTACAGATTCAGTCCATATTCATAAATCATAACAATGGAAACTTAAATATGTGTGCTTTGGAGAGGACAGTGGAAATACCCAATTGGTGTGGAAGTGATCAGATCTACACACACACACACACACACACACACACACACACACAAAGTTTATTTCAGTTATTAAGTCATTATTTGTTTAGTTTGGAGATATAATATTTTAGGGAAGTTAGGGCTACTAAAACTTGTTTGTCCTTCATACTGGAAGAGGACCATGATATCAGGGAGATGATACCATGACGTGCAAGTGAATTGGATGTAAGTGAAGGAGGGCTGTATAAGATCACCTGCCTCACTTTCCCCTCCAAAACATCTCAGTCCAATGGTCAGATATAGAACAGGACAACTTAAGATGGTCCTGGATGAAATGGGAGACCTTGGCCTTTTTAAGCTAAGGTCTTCAACGGGTCTCAGATTGATCTAGGCTGCATCCATTCAATGATGAAGGCAAGGTAGCAATTGAGGAAAATAATCTCTTCTTTCACCTGGTTTCCCCAAATCCCCCACAAAAGAATCTAAATAAATACATGAATGAACCTAAGTGGGGAAGACACTCAGGGTTTCTGGCCAAAGCAGAAATGACTGCTATTTACATTTAATCTGAGTCAATCAGGACCCAAACAAGGACCAAATGGGGCTTAGCCTAGCACCTATTGGTGGCTAATTAGAATCAGATTGGTTATTGGTAGAGAATATTGACTGAATAATCTGTAATGCAGGAACAATTTAGTTGAGCACCTGGTTAGCAAGAATAATCAGATAAGAGTTACTTGTGATTGAATCACAGAGGAGATCCAACAAGGCCAGCCTTGTCTGGATGTAACACCCCATTCAATTTTCCCCACCACAAAGAATGACTTTTCCTCTTATATTCCTGAGTCTCTGCTTTTCTTTCTCCTCTACTACTGGACAGCATCCTCTGTTTTGTAGCTCACTCAACCATTCAACTGAAAAAAATAAATTTGTCTAAAAATGTTGATTTAGGTACCTGTCTCATGCTGTTTACCTCAAACATAAAAAGCTACAACTAATTGCTAGTTATGGCTCTTGTTCAGCTATTTCAATTTCCCCAATAACTGAATTAAATCTATTCTCCAGCATGTCATTTTTTTATTAATGCATTCATGAAGAAAAATAATCAAGTATACATTAGAAAATCTAGTGGCCATGTGTATAAAGATACAAAAATTGTCAGATTGGGTCAGACATTGTCCATTCTGCTCAGTATTTTTCTTGAAAGTAGCACTAGGGGTTATCACCTCTCAGATTGGCTAAAATGACAGGAAACGATAAAGACAAATATTGGAGGGGATATGGGAAAACTGGGACACTGATACATTGTTGGTGGAATTGTGAACTAACTCAACCATTCTGAAGAGAAATTTGGAACTATATCCAAAGGGCTATCAAACTGTGTATACCCTTTGATCCAGCAGTGTTTCTACTGCTCCTGAAGAGATCTTAAAGTAGGGAAAGGGACCCATGTGTGCAAAAATGTTTGTAGGAGCCCTTTTTGTAGTGGCAAGAAACTGCAAAGTGAGTGGATGCCCATCAGTTGGAGAATTACTGAACAAATTATGTTATATGATGTTAGGGAACATTATTGTTCTATAAGAAATGATCAGCAGGATGATTTCAGAGAGGCCTGGAGAAACTTACGTGAACTGATACTGACTGAAATGAGCAGAACCAGGAGATCATTGTACACTGAAATAGCAAGATTATATGATGATCAATTCTGATGGACATGGCTCTTGTCAAAAATAAGGTGATTCAGACCAAATTCTAATGGTCTTATGATGAAGAAAGCAATTGCACCCAGAGAGAGGACAGTGGGAACTGAATGTGGACCATAACACAGTATTTTCATTCTTTTTGTTGTTATTTGCTTGCATCTTGGTTTTTTCTCCTTTTTTTTTCCTTTTGCATCTGATTTTTCTTATGCAGCATGATATTTGTAGAGCTATGTATAAAGAAATTGCACATGTTTAATATAATATTAGATCACTTGCTGACTGGACAACTAGAACACAGGGCTTTATAGGAGTGAATGTCAAAAATTATCCATGTATATATTTTGAAAATAAAAAGCTATAATTACATAAATAACTTAGAAATTAAAAAAAAAGTAGCACCATTGACCATGCTACTGTTGGACTACAGTATCCGATGACAAGCCCAAAAAGTTAGGAACATACCTTTTAGATATTATTATTTTTCCATTATGAATCTATCAGCCAATGTACTTTGTACATTTTTGTGGTTATTCTGTCTCTTCATGACCCTCTTTGAGGTTTTCTTGGCAAAAATACAAATATTTATAATGTCAATTTTGGCAAGGAAGAATTAGTAAAGTCATGAATTATAGTTCTATTTACATATCTCTATGGTCAACTTTAATGATTTGTTTGCTTAAACCAACTTCCACCTTGTGGAGAAGTAATTCCTACCTTCAATAAAAAAGTTTCTTCAAGAATGTGTAAAATTTCACATATGCTTTAGTTATGCTAGGTACCAAGACATAGGTGATATTTTCTCATCATGTCATGGAAAACTGAAGCATAGCTTCTTACTTCAAGGACTGTTTCAGTTTTTATCATTGCATCCTTGATGCATCACAAAGCCCAATGTTTATCACATAATAGGTATTTAATAAATTGATTTCCAGGTGGATTTCTTTCAGATGCTTTTGTTCATTTGTGATTTGTTTCTGAATTCAGTCTTTGGTTAGACATAAGAACTGTATACATAAGTGATTTCTCTGATGTCAACATGGCCCATATGTGAAGCTTAGAATGTATTCTTAGAGAGTTTTGCCCAAAGCACTGAGAAGGTTAAATCACTTGCCCAGAGTCACACCACCAATATGGAGACTATCTCCATATCCAGCATTCTTTCTGACAGAAAAACATATTTGGACTCTAGATGGAGTTATAAAAAAGAATTTTTAAAAGAGAAGAAACTGGGGCAGTAGCAGTAATTTGGGCTTCAGAAGGTAGCTGAATATTAGATTTTAGCTGGCACAGAGTCTGAAAAAATCTGTATTTTTAGAGAGAAATCTGGGTTCTGGGCTATCGCTATGAGGCAGAACCCAGTTTTGATCTGGGCCCAGGAGCACAAGAAGCAGAAACCAACAATGGTTGAATCTTGAGCTCTTTGGAAAGGCCCTTTATTGTAGACCTCTCCCCCATGGGAGAGGATAAGGATGGATTTTTTTTTTCCCTAGGTGGTGTTTGTAGTGTCACTTACCATTTATCATGGCCTGTCAGACAAGCCATTATAACATTTGCTTAAGTATTTAAGTGCCGTTTGTTCTCTCCTTTAAGCCAGGGGTAGCTGAGCCTTAATTAAAGCATATTTGCATACATTAATAGCACCCAGCTTCTCTACATTTTTAACTGTACTTTTGCATTGAAAACATGACATTTCAATAACAATAGTTGTCAGTGCAGGGGCCCTTATTTATACCACAATTACAGGTCCTGTTAATTACAGCCCAAGCTGGCTTCTCTGCTCCTTCTGACAGACCCTGCCTGTGCTTTGCTCAGGCTGCCTCTTCCAAAGTCCCAGGGTGTGCATATCAGCATTTAAAGAGCAGGGAAGCAGTGCTCACAGGTGGGTCCTCTTTATCTCCAGCTCCTTCTGAAGTTCTGGGCCCTGGGGAGTCCAGGAGGGGACTTCCCATGCTTCTCTCACATCAGAGGAGATTGGGGCTGGCAGCTTCTGGCTAATATCCCAGTAGTTATAAATGACTGATCTAGTCTATTTAAAGCTAAGAACCACCCTGAGCTCAGCTCCAGATCTGAATCTTCCCTGAGGTTTAAAAAGTTAAAGGAAAGAAGGAAAATAATTGTGACTAGGGTCATGAGCAGCTGGAGAGAGTGTGAATGGAGAAGTTTTTGTCATCAGATCCAAAATTTGCCTTGTCTTCCCGTAGGCTCCATGCCTTGCTCCTAATTTTGTCCACTGGAATAACAAAGGATAAATAATACCTCCTATCAATCATGCTCCCTTGCCCTTCCCTTCTCCAGGCTAAATATCCTTATTTCTTTCATCAGTTTCTCTTATGGCATGATTTTCAGATCATTTATTGTCTCATTTGTCCTCCTCTGGAAATCCTCTATTTGTCAATGTCTCTTAAAAAAACAGCACTAATAAGGACACACAAATTTGTAGAGGTGCACCCCCACCCAGCCTGTAGCCTCATACCGTGTTTCCCCGATACTAAGACCTATCCCGAAAATAAGCCCTCCCCTTACTGTGTAAGATTCCTCTAAAATAAGCCCTCCCCCGAAAATAAGCCCTATTGAAGATTGCTACTGTAGTGAAGGTGATCCCCTGCGCTACATGCTACATTATGGTACGCTCAAGGACCATTTGCGCATGGAAGTCAATGACTACATTGAAAATAGAATGGAAAGAAACCAGCGTGGAAACTTTGTGAAGCCCTGTCTGCAAGAAGTCGTGACTTGGGTGAAGAAGTCATGGGATAAAATTACTGACAGCTGTGTCGCCAAGGCACTACGAGCAGGTTACCTGGACAAGACACGTTCATTTAAAGAGAGCTATATTGCTGGACATGGCAGATTGGATCCACTTCTTCTGAAGGAAATAGAGGCGCAAGACATCCAGGATGGAATTCAGGGTATGGACACTTATGACGATGTTGTTGAAGAAGATGACATGATCATTATTGAATAAAGGTACTTTTTTTGTTCACATTTACCTGTTTATTAAAATTGCTGTCAATGTTCATTAAAATAAGCCCTCCCCTGAAAATAAGCCCTCTGGTGTTTTTCTGTTCAAAAAAATAATAAGACAGTGTCTTATTATCGGGGAAACACAGTACATAGTAGATCCTGAATAACTGTGAAGTCACACCTTATTCAGTCATTAATTGAAGCTTCTTCCATCCTTGTATTCCCTTAGGGAAGAATTCCTTATTCTATTCACTGTGGCAAACTCATCTGAAGTTGATTTTCATGACAACATTTGGTGCTGATCTTTTTAAATTAACTTTTCAGAAAGATGGTAAGCAACAATTCCCAAACTAGATTTAGAGGGAGTATTTCTAGCCAAGGCCCCATTCCAATGTCTGCAGAGTTGAGAAGACCTAGGGCTATCCCACTCCTTACCGCACCACCTACCAATGCCCAGTCCTGGCTGTGATTTCCCCATCTCTCTACCTCAACAGTTTCTACCCTATCCTTCTTCCCTGCCCTTGTAGCTAGGATGTTTAGGAACCAGGAGAGCAAATGTCCTGTGGTGTCCTGAAAGTGCAGAAACAGCTGGTAAGCAAGAGTTTTCCAAAAAGTATGACCAGAGAGCCATTTATGAGAAAGTTGGTGACCTAGCCTTCCATTTCCCAAACATGGAGGTTGGAAAAACAAATAGCACCCTCAGCAGTCAAGCCCTGTTTGGGGTTCTCAGATTCCTATCCAAATATGTCTCCCAAAGCCTCAGCCTACAGACGCCCTTAACGGGCTAGCTGCTCATAATATCCATGAATTGTCAATGACTTCAGAGAGCTTATGGTGGGTTCCTGGGCTGAGAAAGGCCATAGAAAGTCAATAAGGGTAAAAATATCACAGAAGGCAGAGGGTGTGACAGATAGACTTGTTTTAGTATTCTATTTTTGAGGAGATGAGAATACCATCTCTCTAATTATATCTTACAGAATGCAAAGATTAGAAGAGCTCCTTGTCTTTTTGGCATGGGAAAGGGAGAGGGTACAATTCACTTAATAAATAAATAAAAATGTTGCCAAAACACATATACTCAAGCGTCTTTCCAATCTCTGAGAAAGAGCCTAACATATTAGAATGTGACCTTGGTCTTAATCCAATTAACCCAAGAAAGAAAACCTCTTCTCAATGAGAGGGTATTGAAGACATTGCTTTTCTTACCTAGAGGCCAAAGGTCCTGGAATCTTTTTAGAGGTCAACTTATATCCAGTAAACTATAATTAGAAACTGTAGTTTAAGAAGCCACCAAACATTTAGACTAAAATAAGAAAGTTTTTTTTTCCCACATTCCTAATTACATTATCCTGCTGTGTTATTTCCAAACTCTTAAATTCTCTTTTCCTGTAAAAACAAACCCTAGAAAATACGTTCTTTGTAGACTGGAGTGTGGTATACAGAGGTAATAAAAAAAAGTAGATATCAGATGAGGAAAGTATGCCAGCTGGGAGGCACAGACAGAATTAAGGCTGGAGTCAAGAGTTCAAATCTGGCTTCAGATATTATCTGTAGGACTTTGGGCAAGTCACTTAATTCTGAGTCCAGAAAGCCAAGGAGAAAAACCAGGACTGAGAAAGAGCAAACAACTACACATAGAACTGGGGATTGGGTACCAGGGGTGTTTAATTAATTTTGTGATATAGAAGCAAAAAATAAAACAAACAAACAAAAACTGCCTAATTGTTTATTATATACATAGCAACAAATTAAGTCATAACTAAAGGAGTGTATTCATTTCTGGGTACTCTAGTTTTAAGATATTAGTAACCTGGAACATAAGCAAAAGAAGGTGACCAAAATGGCAAATGAGATAGGAAATGCATATGAAAATCAATTAAAGGAACTAGGGGCCTTGAGAAAAAGAACACAGGGAACACATTAGAACTATATATAGGATAAAGAAGAGATAAGATAAATGAATTATATATATTTATCCTATATAAACATATATAGGATAAATCCAGAGGGAAGGACTGTAAATTAAGAGGAGTTGGAAAAGGTTTCCTGTAAAGTGGAATATTAGTTGGGACTTAAAGAAGTCAAGAAATCTAGCCAGCAGAGACAAGAACAGACAACATTCCAGGAATGAGGGACAACCAGGGAAAATGTCCAGAGTTGAGAGAATGTGTCTTGTTCACTGAATAAATCAAGAGGCCAGAATCCCTAGATCAAATATTATGTGTTAGGGAATAAATTATATGAGTACTGACTAAATAGGAGCATGACAGGTTATAAAGGGCTCTAAGTACCAAGCAGACCCTGCTTGACCCTGGTGGCAATAGGAAACTACTAAACCTTATTGAGTAGGAGAGTGACATAGACTTAAACTTTTAAAAAGTCACTTTAGTAGTTGAAATAGATGGAGAATTGAACTGGGGAGAGGCTGGAGGCAAGTAGACTCATCAACAGGGCATTATGTAGTCTAGACATGAGATGATAAGATCCTGCACCAGAGTGATGACAAGGTCAGAGGAGAAAAGGGGTCAGTAAATTAGGTTTCAGTGGTGAGACTGAGGAGAATGACTTGTAGGTCAGGAGCTTAAGGGACTATAAGGACGATGCTGCTCTCTGTAGTATTAGGAAGGTAGACTAAGGGTAGTTTAGAGACAAAGATTTTTGTTTTGGACATGGTGGATCTAAGATATCTACTAGACATTCAGTGCAAGATTCAGTCTGAAAGACAGTTGGGGTGTGAGTTTGAACATGAGAGGACAATCTGGGCAGGACAGGTGAATTTGAGAATCAACAACATAGAGATGGTAATTAAATCCATGGAAGCACTTTCACAAAATGAAGTTATACAGAGGGAAAAGAAAAGATGGTATAGAACAGAGCCCTATGGGACACTGACAATTAGATGATATGATCTGAATGAAGATCCAAAAAATGAAAGTAAAAAAAAAAGCCTTCTCTGGCAGTAGGAGAACCAGGTGTTTCAAAAACGCAGAGAAGAGAGTATCAAGAAGGAGAAAGTTATCAAAAATGTCAGGCTGCAGAGAAATCAAGTAGAGATTGAGAAAGATCCATTAAGAGATCATTGGTAACTTGGAAGAAGTTTCAATGGAATAAGACTAAATGTAGGAATGTAAGAAGTAAAGAAGAGATTGAGAGGAAAGTGGAAGTACCTATTATAGAAGCCTTTTTGAAGAGTCTAGCCACAAAGAGCAGAAGACATATAGGACAATGATTTGGAGGGATGAAAGGATCAAGTGAGGGTTGTTTTTTTTTTTTTTTCAGGATGAGAAAGATATGAGTATGCTTGTAAGCAGTAGGAAAAGAGACACTAGAAAGGGAGAAATTGAAAATATATGTTAGAGTGGGGATAACAGAGGGGGAAATCCGTTGGAGAAGATGAGATGAAAAGGATTACTTGATCGAGTAGAGGGGTTTTCCTTGGTAAGGCATAGATTACTTCATCATGGAAGTGGTGAAGAAAGCATTTGAGTAATAAGAGATAAAGAAGAGAGGAGATGTAGAGCTCACAGCAAATAGCTTCAATGTTTTTTCAGTAAAATATAAAACAAGGTTCTCAGTTAAGAGGGTAGAAGAGGAGAGCAATAGAAGGTTTGAAAAGAATTGGAAGAGTCATTGGAGAGTAGAATAATGACTTGATAAAGGGATTATAGTAGGATTTCCCAACATCATTGAGGACCCAGTTAAGGTTGTATATTTATGTGGACCCATTCAAAGTAGTTGTATAATTTTCTTCACCTTTTTTAGCAGCACATATACAGAACAAAGGCAGTAAATAATGAGAGTGATCCAAAGCTGAAGCTTGGCTGGGAATATTCCGCAAAATGATAAAATGGGGTTAAGGAGTCTAAGAATTCACAAGGATAGGATAATGTAAAATTTAATTAGTTCACCAAGGTCTGAAGATGGGGAAGAGAAGAGATTTACTAGTAGTACAGAGGAGATGGCCTTGAAGAGAATTTGGTTTAGACTAAGAATAGGGTTTGGTAAGGTAAGGCAGGAGAAGTGAAAAGTTCAATAGATTATGGTTGGATAAAGGAATTTGAGAAGTCTTAAGTGTAGAGTGGATTATAGCAAGATTAAGGGTGTGGCTTTTTGTGTGGCTAAGGAAGGGTGCAGGAATAGATTAAGAAAAGCAAGTAGTTTGCTGAAGTGGTTAGACAGTTTGAGGGAGATTAAATAGCTAGGTTGAAGTCTTCTAATGTGAGAGTAGGATCAGAGAGGAGAGAAATAATGTGTGCTCAAAGACTTTAAATATAAGCAGATAAATCAATAGGGAAACCATTAACAACAAGGGGAAAAGTGTGTGTGTGTGTGTATGTGTGTGTGTGTGTGTGTGTGTGTGTGTGTGTGTGTGTGTGTGTGTGGCTTTTAGATGTTCTAGTGAATAAGTTTGGGCATCTGTGAATAAATATTCCAAAACAAAGGAAAAGGATTTAACATTTGATGAGACAGAGAATCTATGGAACATGAGAACCGTAAAATCACAACAAGCTATTCCTGAGTGGTTCAAAAGAGAAATGAAAATTATAAGAACAGAATTTATGGCCTGAACAGCAAAAATAATGATCAGAATAAAAAAACTGAAATCTACAATGGCAAATCTCACAAATAAACTAAAAGAGAGAATAATAGATTAAGAACGCAAATATACAGAAGTGAAGGACAATCTAGAAAAAGAGAAGCAAAAACAATAACAATAAAAGAAAAGGTGCTCATTATGCAAGCAAAATTTACTGATACCAGACAGAATATAGAGAGGCAAGCCAAGTATTAGAGGTCTCCCAAAAGAACATGACAAGGGGAAAAAAAACAAAAACTTAACACCATCATGTAAGAAATAATAAATGATAATTATCCAGGACTTCAGAACAACAACAAAAAAAAAAAATTTAAATTCCAACTGAAAAAATTCGAAGATTGATTCTAGAAAGAAAAAAAAAAAAAAAAGAACCCAGTTACAATGTCTAAGACACAGTGATCAAATATTTAACAATTCAATTCAGAAACAAAAAGTTCTGCAAGCAATTAGGAAAAAAAGATCTTCAAATAGAAAAGAAAAGAAATTTCAATAATGTAAAACTATTCTGCTCCCACCAGAAAATGTAGGAGGGAATGGAGTAATGTGTTCTGAAGAGCAATGGAGTTCGGGTTGAAGTTCAGGGTAACCTATTCTACAAATCTGAACTTAATCATGCATAAAAGGCTAAGAATTAAAAAAGGAAAAAGATATTTGAAACATTTTTAGGAAAAAATCAGAACTAAAGAGATTATTTGCTTCAGAGAATACCCCACACAACATAAATACAAAAGTGAATAAATGTATCAGGTAAAGACAGAAAAAATTAAGAGCACAGCAAAAAGACCATCTAGTTATTTTCAGACTCTATAGCAAAAGAGGCTGGGGAGTCACAACTTGAGGGGAAACAGTATTAAAGTAAGATGGAGGAAAATATAAATTTAACTCTCAAAACTTTATAAGTGTGAATGGACTAAGTAATGTAATAAAATGAAAAAATAGTAACATTAAATAAGAAAATAAAACCTTAAAATCTTTTTTTTTAGGAAACATTTTAAAAACACATTTACAAAATAAAACTAAAGGATAGAAAATTTTTATTATGCTTCAAGTGAATTCAAAAAAGTAGGAATTGCAATCATGCCACCTGACAAAGCAAAAACAAATATTAAAAAATAAAATGGGACAAAGGAATTATGTTATGCTGAAATGTATTAAGGCATAAATACACTGCATACAAATGCTATAAGCCTGAAATAGTTAATATATATTTTGTAGACCATAATACAATAAAAATAGTAATTGAGTTAGGGACTATGAATAAAAGACACAGATTAAAATGCAGATAATGATGAAATCATAAATAATAAAGGGGTCAAAAACAAATCATAAAAATAAGTAATAATCACATAAAAGAAAATTCTAACAATGAAATAAAATTTTCTGTCATGCAGCTAAAACAGTCTGTGGCAGGGATAAGAGGAAGGGGAATCATGTCCTATTTCTGACAAAATAGAAAAAGTGAGGATTAATGAACTGAATATGCATTTTAAAAAACTAGAAAGCCAACAAATAATTCTGAAATAAGCACACAAGAGAATATGTTAAATGTTAGAGAAGTAGATAAATTGGAAATAAAATAGAATGATCAATTAAACCAAAAATCTTATTCTTTGAAAAGAAAAATTGCTAAACTTTTAGCTAATGTAATTAAAAAGAAGGGGGGGGGGATCAATAAAATAGCAAATGAAGAGTGTGAAATCACATCAAACCAGAATAAATAAAAAGAATATTCTGAACATAATATGAAAATTTATATGCTAACAAAACTAAGAATACAAAAGAAAAAGAGGAGTATCTTCAAAAACATAAGATTCCAAAAGTATTAGGTGACTAAATAGAAAGAAGAGAGGGAATATGTATTTATATAGTGCCTGCTATATGTTAGACACTAAGTACTTTTTTAAAAAAAATCTCTCATTTGATTTTCACAACAACCTTGCAAGATAGGTGCTATTATATATTCATTTAATAGGTGGGGAAACTATAGCAAACAGCAGCAAAGAGATTTGTCCGGAGTCATATAGTGTCATACAGTATGAGATCAGATTTAAACTCAGGTCGATCTCCAGGCCAACGGTTCTATCCACTGTGCCACAAAGTTTAAATGCTGATTTAAAATAGAAATCTAAAATAATCCAGTTTCAGAAAAGGAAACAGATCTAGCTAAAGAGGCACAACAAAAGAAAATAAAATTCCTGAGCCTGATGAATTCTTGGAAAATTTTTACACAATTTTTTTTTTTAAAAAGAGGTAGCATTAATAGTTCACAAATTATTCTCAAAAAAATGAGAAAGAAAGCACCCTAGCAGAATCATTTTATGAGACCAATATCCTAATATTGAAACCATAGAAAATAAAAACACAGGAAAAAAAAAAAAAAAACTATGGGACCAAACCATTGACTCATATAAAACATTTCATCTAGTAGACTATAATATTTCATATAAGAAATCATTTATTTTGACCTAGGGGAATTTACAGGGTTGCAAGGATGGTTCAATGACAAAGGAGAGTATTTTGGGATGCAAAGATGATTCAACATTAGAAAAACGAGTATTTTGGGAAGATGATAGAGAAATTCAGAAAATTCCAAGCTCTCCAGATTTCCCCTATAAATAAGAAAAAATCACCTTTCAGATCAAATATAGAGCTCTTAAAAATAAATAAGAGTTGGGGCAGAATGGTGGTCCTTTTGCAATAATCAGAGAATATCCAAAGAAAGATAACATGACCTAGGTTTGGCCACTATGAAGTGTAAACACCTCCAGATTAGTTCTGCTAAAACAGCAAGTGATAAATCCTGGGTTTAGGTAAATTGAGAACCTCAGCCTCAGCCACACGAATTTTCACCTTCTAGACACTGTGAGGAGTTGGACCTCTGAGTTAAGGAATATTGAGGGAAGCTCTACTGCTAAGGCATTCCAAGCAGAGTTGTGATGCTGGTCTGAATGAGAAGCAGTGGGGCAGAGATACTACTAAGTGCAGGCACTTACAGTAGAGTGGAGTGTGGAGTTTGGGGTTCCAGGCCAGAGGGGAGAATTGAAGGAGGACCTGAAGCCAGAGGCACCATACTCATACCTCAGACCTCAGGTGATTATACCAACAATCTGCCAAAAAAATGAGAAGGCAAAGGAGAAAGAACCTAACCAGAAGAAGTAAGTATAGGAATAAGGAAGACCAAGAATTCTCTTTTGAGGGAGATACTGAATTTTTTAAAAATGCCTCTCCTAAAGGGACCTGTATGTGCCAAAATGTTTGTGGCAGCCCTGTTTGTAGTGGCTAGAAGCTGGAAAATGAAAGGATGTCCATCAATTGGAGAATGGTTGAGTAAATTGTGGTATATGAACATTATGGAATATTATTGTTCTGTAAGGAACGACCAGCAGGATGAATACAGAGAGGACTGGCGAGACTTACATGAACTGATGCTCAGTGAAATGAGCAGAACCAGGAGATCATTATATACCTCAACAATGATACTGTTTGAGGATGTATTCTGATGGAAGTGGACCTCTTTGATAAAGAGAGCCTTAATTGATCAAAGATGGACAGAAGCAGCTACACCCAGAGAAAGAACACTGGAAATGAATATAAACTGCTTGCATTTATGTTTTTCCTCCCGGGTTATTTATACCTTCTGAATTCAATTCTCCCTGTGCAACAAGAAAACTGTTTGTTTCTGCACACATATATTGTATCTAGGATATACTGCAACCCATTCAACATGTAAAGGACTCTTGCCATCTGGGGGGAAGGGGTGGAGGGAGGGAGGGGAAAAATCGGAACAGAAATGAATGCAAGGGATAATGCTGTAAAAAATTACCCTGGCATGCGTTCTATCAATAAAAAAAATTATTTAAAAAAAATGCCTCTCCTACACCAAAGAATAACAAATGGTCACCTGCCCAAAAATAATTCATAGAAGAATTTTTAAAAGACTTTAAAAATACAATGAGAGATATTGAGGAAAAACTAAAATAAAATAAGAAGAAAAATAATCCAAGAAAACCAAGAAGATTATGTAAAGAACATCAACCAACTAGAAAATGAGGTCCATAATCTTAAGTAAGAAAATTATGTCTTTTTTTCTGGTAAATTTATTTATTTTTAATACACATTACTTTATGAATCATATAGGGAAAGAAAAATCAGAGCAAAAGGGAAAAACCATGGGAGAGATAAAAAAACAGAAATAAGAAGTGAACATAGCATGTGTTGATTTACATTCAGTGTCCTTAGTTCTTTTTCTGGATGGAGATGGCATTTTCTGTCCAAAGTCTATTGGGATTCCTTTGGATCTCTGCACCACTGAGAAGAACCAAGTCTTTCATAGTTGATCATTTCACATTCTTGCTGTTATTGTGTAAAAGGTGTTGCTGATTCTGCTTATTTTGCTCAACATTGGTTCATACAAATCTTTCCAGATCTTTCTAAAATCATCTTTTTCATCATTTTTTATAGAACAATAATATTCTATTACCTTCATATACCACAGCTTGTTCAGCCATTCTCCAATTGATGAGCATCTCCTTATTTTCCAATTCTTTCCTACCACAAAAAGAGCTGCTACAAATATTTTTGCTCATGTGAGTCCTTTTACCTCCTTTAAGATTTCCTTGGGCTATAGCCCAGTAATGGCACCTCAGGGTCAAAGGATATGCACAGTTTTATAGTCCTTTGGACATAGTTCCAAATTGCTCTCTGGAATGGTTGGATCATTTCATAATTCCACCAACCATACATCAGTATCCCAGTTTTTCCACATCCCCTCTAACATTTATCATTATCTTTTTCTGTCATATTAACTAATCTTAGAAGTATGAGGTGGTACCTCAGAGTTGCTTTAATTTGCATTTCTCTAATCAATAGTGATTTAGAGAATTTTTTTCATATAACTACATATGGCTTTAATGTTATCGTTTGAAAATTGTCTATTCATATTCTTTTGCTATCAATTGAGAAATGACTTATATTCTTATAAATTTACTCAGTTCTTTATGTATTTTAGAAATGAGACCTTTATCAGAAACACTGACTATAAAGTTTTTTTCCTAGTTTTGTACTTTCTTTTTAATTTTGCTTCGATTGGTAAAAAGGTTTGTGCAAAACCTTTTTAATTTAATGTAATCAAAGTTTTACATTTTATAATGTTCTCTAATTTTTCTTTGGTTATAAATTCTTCCCTTCTCCAAAGATCGGATAGGTAAATTATCCCTTGCTCTCCTAATTTATTTATAGTATCATCTTTTATGCCCAATTCATGTATCCATTTTACCTTATTTTGGTATGTGATGTGAGATGCGGGTCTGTCCAGTGTTTCTAACATATTATTTTTACAGTTTTTCCAGCATTTTTTGTCAAATCCTGAGTTCTTATTCCAGAAGCTGGAGTTTGGGGGTTTATCAAATACTAGATCATTATAGGTCTTGATTATTGTGTAATGTGTATCCAATCTATTCCGGTGATCAACCATTCTATTTCTTAGCTAGTACCAAATGATTTTGATGACAGCTATTTTATAATACACTTTTAGGTTTGGTACTGCTAAGCCACCATCCTTTGTGTTTTTTTTTCATTAATTCCCTTCATATTCTTGACCTTTTTTTCTTCCAGATGAATTTTGACATTTTTTTCTAATTCTATGAAATAATTTTTTAGCAGTTTGATTGGCATGGCAATGAAAATGTAGATCGATTTAGGCTAAATTGTCATTTTTGTTATATTAGTTCAGCCTATCCACGAGCAATTGGTATTTTTCCAATTGTTTAGATAAAACTTTATTTGTGTGAGAAGTATTTTGTAATTTTGTTCATATAGTTCTTGGGAGTGTTTTGGCTAAGCAGAAGAAAATGATTTCTTGAAAATAAGAATTGGCCAAGGAGAAGCCAGTGAAGTTATAAAAGACCAAGAAATAATAAAATATAAAGAATGAAAAATAAAAGAGAATATTTAACATTTCATAATATAACAGATCTATAAAGTGGATCAAGAAGAGAAAACATAAGAATAAATGGACTGTTTGAAAGCTGTGACCCCCCCCAAAAAAATCTTAATATAATAATAAGAGAAATCAATTACAGAAAATTGCACCAAACTATTAGAACAAGAGGAGAAAGTAAAAATAGAAAAAAATCCATTGATGACTACCTGAAAGAGATCCTGTTAGGAAATCTTACAAGAATATTATAGCCAAATTCTGAAACCCCCAAGTCAAAGAAAAATATATTATGAGTAACAAGTGAAAAAAATTCAAATATGACAAAGCCACAATTAGAATCACACAAAACCTAGAAGCAAATACAGGAACATTATATATCAAAAATCCAAAAGAATTAAGTTTAAGGATAAAAATGTCATACCCAGCAAAGTTAAGCATAATTCTTTTTTTTTAATTTTTATTTAATAATTACTTTATATTGACACTCGTTTCTGTTCCGATTTTTTTTTCCCTCCCTCCCTCCACCCCCTCCCCTAGATGGCAAGCAGTCCTTTATATGTTGGATATGTTGCAGTATATCCTAGATACAATATATGTTTGCAGAACCGAACAGTTCTCTTGTTGCATAGGGAGAATTGGATTCAGAAGGTATAAATATCCCGGGAAGAAAAACAAAAATGCAGATAGTTCACATTCGTTTCCCAGTGTTCTTTCTTTGGGTGTAGCTGTTTTTGTCTATCATTTATCAATTGAAACTCAGGTCTCTTTGTCAAAGAAATCTACTTCCATCAAAATATGTCCTCATACAATATCGTTGTCGAAGTGTATAATGATCTCCTGGTTCTGCTCATTTCACTTAGCATCAGTTCATGTAAGTCTCGCCAGTCCTCTCTGTATTCATCCTGCTGGTCATTTCTTACAGAACAATAATATTCCATAACATTCATATACCACAATTTACCCAGCCATTCTCCAATTGATGGGCATCCATTCATTTTCCAGTTTCTAGCCACTACAAACAGGGCTTAAGCATAATTCTGAATGAAAAAAAGGACATTCAACAAAATACCAGACTTCTAGCATTTTGTTGCAATATTAATAGAAATTTTGTCATATAAGTTACAAGAGAAATATCATGTAAACATCAAAGATTAATCACAAGGGACAAATTGTTTATGCTTTATGCATGGAAATGTAAACAATAAGTCTAAGATTGTCATTAGTAAGTGGGTATTTTGAAAGAAAGATTGGCATAAAACTGAGTATGATGTGATTCTTATAAAAAGCAAAACTGTGTAGGAAAGGTAAAAAGGATAATTAAGTTATACAAATGAGGTCCCAAAACAAGAACTGACACAGAGCAATTAAATGGGGGAGAAAGGCTGGTAGTTCTGGAACCCAACTCATATGGGCAATTAAGAGGAAATAATACATATATAATCTAGAAGGTCATAAAGTCTTCTAAATATATTTAAAAATGAAAGGGGGAGAGAATAAAATAAGGAGGGATATAGCTGGATGTGTACATTAAAGGAAATGGGATAAGGATGTAAATTAAAGGGATTGGATACAAAGGGAAGAAAGGGCAGTAAATATTGGTCTCAGCCAAAGTTAAAGTTAAAAAATTCAATCAAAAGAGAAAAATAGGGGAAAAATATGTCAGCCATATTGATCAATATTGTTTTAGACTATTTAAAACATTGCTGTGGTGTAGGAAATAATGATTTAGAAAAATATGCAAAGACTTTTACCTAAGAAAGATGATATTATCTACTTTCAGAGAAACAGAGCACAAACAAGTGTAGTACAATCTTACATAGATGTATGTGAATGCATATGTGTATATATTTGTATAATTTTATTTATATATGTATATATATAGTATGTATGTGTATATATGTATATATCTATCTATATGTGTGTCTGTGTCTGTGTGTCTGTGAGTATAAAAAGATCCACTCTTAGTTGTAGCCTTCTTAGGGGAAGTAGGGAAGAGGAAAGAGGGAATGGGGCGAGGAGATAAAGTAAAAAGTGCACAGCAGAGAACAGCAACAACAACAACAACAACAAAAAAAAAAAAACACAAAGAAAATAGGGACAGTTCTAAATACAACATACAGTATTATATTCGCTTTCTTGAAATGGAAATTTTTTCTTTCATATTTTGAATCCTCTTAACATTCCATAGTGCACATGACAATATTTTTTCTTTTTATCTTTTGTATTTAAGTTTTAAATAAATACAATTTTTAAGAAAGTAAAATAATGAATGTAATTAAACATATTAAAAACCAACACATACAAAACCATACAATCATCTCAAGAGAATCAGAAAGCATCTTTTGCAAAGTATAGGCATTTAAGGACCCTTTTTTAATATCATAAAAAGCATCTATCTAAAAGCAAAAGCAAGCATCATATGGAATGAGGATATTCTAAAACATTTTCCAGTAACTATGGGAGTGAAAAAAATAACAATTCAGCCTAAATTGATCTACTTTTTCAGTGCCATACCAATCAAACTACCAAAAAATTATTTTATAAAACTAGAAAAATAACAAAATTCATCTAGAAGAACAAAAGGTCAAGAATTTCAAGGGAATTAATGAAAAAAAAATAGGAAATACGGTGGCTTACCAGTACCAAACCTCAACCTATTGTGTAATATACTTCTGGAAATTATAAACATCAACATGACAAGAGAAAGAAATTAAAAGTAAAAAGATATGCATAGAGAATATAAAAGTGTCCCTACTTGCTAATGGTATGTTGTTTTAGTTGGAAAATCCTACTGTGATACTAACTGAATAAACCATACTTCATCAAGGTTGCAGACTATAAAATAAATTCTCAAATATAACAATAGCATTTCTGTGGATTATAAACAAAATACAAGAAGCTATTATAGAAAGGGAAATCCTACTACAAAAAAAAAAGCTACAAAATGAATAAAATATCTGAAGATTGACCTACCAAACACATAAAAGACTAGTGAAGTTTAATTTACAAAGTACTCCTTAAAGAAATAAAGAACAACTTAAACAGCTTCAGGGAATGTTTGATGCTCATGTCTGGGCAGTGCTGACAATACAATAAAAATGATAATATTACCAAATTTACTTCATACTTTTAATGCTATACCAATCAAAGGGGATGTTTTATAGATCTTTGTAAAATGATAACAAAATTCATTTGGAAAAACAAAAGATTTAGAAGTGATGAAAAAAGTAAAAAGAAAGGGGGAATAGCACTTCTAGATTTCAAATTATATTATAAAAAAGCAATCATCAAAACTATCTGAAATTGGCTAAAAAATAAAGAGATCAATGGAACAAACCAGACAAGTGAGAATTAAAAAGAAGAGAAATCAATAATCTAGTGTTTGATAAGGCGAAAAAAATAAATTACTGAGGGGAAAAAAAAACCTCTATCTGATAAAGCATTTGAGAAAATTGGAAAGCAGTTAGACCAAAATTGAACTTAAACCAATACCTTACACTATACATCACAATGCATTCTATATAGATATATATGTGAATTTAATGTTAAAGTACTATTAAAAAATAAGAAGAGAAGCAGACCATATATTTCTCACAGCTAAAATGGATATAATCTTAACAAAATAAGAAATAGAGGCAATGTGAAAATATAAAATGGTTAATTCTGATCACTTGAAAAAAACTTATGTGTAAACAAAATTAATACATCTAAGATAAGAAGGGGAGTTGGTGAATGATAAAAAAAAAATCTTTCTATCAATTTTCTTCTGATAAAGATTTGGTGTCCAAGAGATATAAACAATACACACACACACACACACACACACACACACACAAAAGTAAAAGTCATTCTCCAATAGATAAATGGCAAAAGAACATAAACAAATAGTTCTCAGAAGACTTGCAAAGGATTCACATTCATATGGAAGAATACTCCAAATCACTAATAAGAAAAGGACTAACTTAAAAAAAAGAAAGAACCAAAGGAAAAAAAGAAGGAAGGAACAAAGAGAGGGAGAGAAGAAGGAAGAACAGGGAGGGAGAGAAGGAAAGAGGAAGGGAGGAAAGAAGGGAAAAAAAAGAAAGGGAGGGAGGGAGGGAAGAAAAAAGGAAGGAAAGGAGGAAAGTAGGAAGAGAGGGAGGGAGGAAGAAAGGGAAGGAGAAAAGGAAGGAGGGAGAGAGAGAAGGAAGAAATCCTGACATTGTTTAAACAAACTCATATCATGAAAATTGGCAAAAATGACTTCCAAAATGTCAATAGTCCTTGTTGAATTGTAGAATGATTAAGTATTACATTGTTGATGAAGCTGTAAAATGGAGCAACCATTTTAGAAAGCAATTTGCAATTATAAAAATAAAATGATTCAATTATCTATAACCTTTTGAGTCAGAGATTCCATTGTGGGGTTTATATTTCAAGGTTATCAATAAGAAAAAAGTACCTATGTAACATTACTATACAGAGTTATATACCTTCAAAATTGTCCTTTTTGTGATAGTTAAAAATTAGAAACAAAATAGATGTCCTTCTATTGAGGAATTGACTAAACACATTGTGATATGTGAATATAATAGAATACATTTGTGCTAGAAGAGATGATATTTGAGATGAATACAGAGAAGCATGGGAACATCTATTTAAGTGATGCAGAATAAAGTAAGCAGAAGCAAGTAAACAATTTACACATCATCAAATAATAAACGCAACAAAATTATAAAAATCAAACAGGATTCAAAGGAATGTGAAAGGTCCCATTCCCTCATGAAGGTGGGAGATCCATGTGTGTTTTCTTCCATGTTTTTGGACTCTTTTAATGCATTGATCAGTTGTGTTGATTTTTTCCCTCCTCTCTAAAAGATTCTGTTTATTATATGGGATGGTTTTCTAGGAGGGGAAAGAAATAAATGTGGTGAGGTAAGAAACAGAAAATATCAATAAAAACTTAAAAGGGGATTTAGTAGTGCTAAGCAGAGAATAGAAATAGTCAATGAATAGAAGTTGGTGTAAAGCAGATTTTTGTTCATTCTCAACTCCTCTGTCTCATTACTATCACCCTCCCCATCCAATCTGTAGCCAAAATTTATTGATTTTACCTTTGTAACATATCTCCTATACATACCCTTCTCTCCTCTTACAACATTACCTGAGCCTGTACCCTAGTACAGACCTCATCACTTCATGACTGGATTATGGCAATAGGCTGCTGGTTGGACTTCCTCCTCAAGTCTCTCTCTTCCTCTCTCTTCCACTCACCTGTCAAAGTAATCTTCATAAAGCATGTATCTAATCATATCACTCCATAGTGGTTCCAGTGGCTCTCTCCTTTTTAGGATCAAACATACAATTCTCTGTATTGATTGCCCTTCACAAGATGACCCCCTACTATCTTTCTAATATTCTTACATCTTACTCCTCTCCGGGGACTCCAAAATCCAGTCTTATTGACCTCCTTGCTGTTCCTCAAACAAGACTTATGATCTCCAGACTTCAGAATACCTACAACACCCTCCCTCCTAATATTCATTCCCTGACTTCCTTCAAGTTTTAACTAAAATTCAAATTACAGAAAGTCTCTCCCAATTTCCCTTAGTGCTTATCATCTTTCCTTTATTATCTCCAATTTATCTTGTATATACTTTGTTTGTACCTAGTTTGTTTTTTTGTTTGTTTTTTTTTTATGTTGTGTCTCTTTTTAGATTGTGAGGTCCTTAAGAACAGAGACTGAGGCAATTAGGCACTGCAGTGGATAGAAAATCAGCTCTGGAGTCAGGAGCATCTGAGTTCCAATCCAGTGTCAGACACTTAACACTATCTATGTGACACTGGGCAAGTCACTTGACCCTGATTACCACACACACACACACACACACACACACACACACACACACACACAAATAAGAGGAGAGAGAGAGAGAGAGAATACAAGGTTAAGTTTTTCTTTCTTTGTCTCCTTAGTGTTTAGCACAATGCCTGCCACATAACAGCTGTTGAATGAATTTTTATTTATTGACAATATAGGTTCATGTGTGAGTATATGTATGAACTTGTAGGTTTATATATTAAGAAGTATGTGGTATATTTTTACATTTATGTAAATATGCATTTATATTTGTGAATATATGTTGCCTCTTAAAGCAATATTTCAAAATTTTGATAAATCCAAGATCTTATCAACATGCATACTGATTACAACCTGTCTGTGCCTTTGTTTTCTGTTCAATTTTGTCCCATAAATCCTTTCAATAGAATCTACTCAATGTTGTAAATGCCAAAGTCTTTATACATTAGGTAACATTAAAGCACTTTGTCTGTCTACTTAATATTTCTATCTTTTTCTATATGGCACAATTGTCATATTTCCTGGCCATGGGTAATCCATAGAAATAGAATGCATAGTCTGCTTATGACCATCACATACCTCTCCATCATTCTTTGGGTCAATCTCAATCAACAATCAACTAATAATTATTAAGTACTTATTTTATATGCCAGTTACTTTGCAAGGTGCTGAAAATTAAAAGAGAGGATAGTATTCCAAGGATTCACTTCCATACCAGATCCCAGAGAAAAGGTTGTTGAAAAAAGGAAAGAGAGGAAGAAAGAAAGAAAAAAAGAAAGAGAGAGAGAGATATTGAGAGAGAGAGAGAGAAAGAAAGGAAGTGAGGGAGGGAGGGAGGAAGGAAGGAAGGAAGGAAAGAAGGAAGGAAAGAAGGAAGGAGGAAGGGAGAGAGGGAAGAAGGAAGGGAAAGAGGGAGGAAGAAAAAAAGAAAGAAAGAAAAAGAAAGAGAGAGAAAGAAAAAAAGATAAATGTTTTGCTACAGAGCTGCTTGAAGTCATTATAAATACTACACAATTTCCTGAATGCATTATAAGCCTACTGTTTTCCTCCTATGCATTTCTACCCCCATTCGTTCCCATCTCAACTGTCTGCCCTAGATATATGTACAGCATCTTCTTGTATGGCTTGTTAAGTTAATTACTTTTGAGTAAGTCATCATGGATCTCACTTGCAAGGTCCTATAATGGTCTAGGAATTGTAACACTTGCAAAATCATAAATTTAGAGCTAGAACGAACTTTCAAGGCCATCTAGAAAAACTTCTTCAATTTACAGATGTTTGCATCAGTCTCCTTAAGGCCAAAATGAAGATAATAATATTGCCTACTACACTGAGTTGTTGTGAGGATCAATTAAGATAATATTTGTAAAGTTCATAATACAGTGCAGTGCATACAGAAGGTACTAATAAATAGTTATTCTCTTTCTCCCTTCTCCCAAGGTAACACATTCAATAAATAGCATCATCAGGATTGGAATTTGGGTCCCTTGACTTGGATTATCACTATACTATATTGCATCTGTGCAAATTTAAACTATTTTATCTCCTCTTCCCAACTCCAGTGGCTTTAAATGTCATTTCTTTTTTCTTAAATAGCACATCAGGTAGCTGAGTCCAAATGGGAGGACTCTCCTGACATTGATGTCAAGAGCATTATATTACTCTGTTCTCTTTGGTGTATAACCTAATCACTATATAATATCGAAATATCCTATTTCCCTTGTTATAGTTCTATAACTTGTTATTTGTTTCCCTTATTATTCTAGATGCTTGCTTTCTGATCCACAAAAATACCATTTCCTAGAGAACTTATTCTATTTTTTCTTATTTTTGTCCCACACACCTAGTACAATACCTAGCTAATGGCAAGCATTTAATAAGTTATGGTTATTGATTGATTGATGAAAATAAAATGTTCTAGAAATGCTGACAAATTTGTTTCATTTTCTGTTTATTTGTTTTCCTCTTGACACTTTCATTTTTAAATGCTCTGGGGATGATAAAGTTTAGTTGAGCCTCAAGGCAAGCTTTCTGTAGACTTGTTTTCTCCTCTGCTTTTCATTGTTTTATGAGGCAATTCTGCCAGAAATCATTTGTCATCATCCTAGTGTAGTGATTTACAAATGAGTTTGTCTTCTAAACCAGTGTTGACCTTAGCTGCCATTTTTCTCTGCTTGGCAAAAAGATCAAGTGTTTGCTCACTAAGATAGTTTCCTGGATCTTTTGGCCTCTTTAATGTGGCAACTATTTTACATTATTTACACTTCGGGGACTTGTGACACCCAGCGCAAGGGTCCTCAAACTTTTTAAATAGGGGGCCAGTTCACTGTCCCTCAGACTATTGGAGGGCCGGACTAGTAAAAACAAAAACTTTGTTTTGTGGCCCTTTAAATAAAGAAACTTCATAGCCCTGGGTGAGGAGGATAAACGTCTTCAGCTGCTGCGGGCGTAGTTTGAGGACTCTTGCGGGCCTACTGCAATACTGTTGCAGTTTCCCCCTTCCATTTTTTAAACAACTTATTTCAATAGGTAGCTTAGGTTAAAGTTATTACAATTACATTCAGTGTCTCCTCATCTTTAATTTTTCTTCTAATATGATCTAAACTTTAGCTCAAAATAGATTACTATCATATACTAGGATCTTGATAAGTATTTGACAAATGAAAGAATAAACTAGTTCTTGGTCTGATTGGGCACAAATATTTTTTCCTAAAATGATTCTTACATCTGTAGCCAGCCATTTCATGTTGTTCGGATCAGTTTTATTTTTGTGCGATGTTTCACGTTCATGTTGCCCAAAATATTATGATTCTTTTCTTGAAGAAAATATTTTACGACTTAACGGATGAAGTCACAGTCTCAGGGGAAAGCACAATATACTCTGCTTGGTTCCAATCCATCTGGGTGCTTGGTGAGTTCATTTCCAAGCATGGATCATGTCTCTGTTTTGCTGGCAAACTGAATTACAATGAAAAATCTTTTAAATGACCACTGAGCCAAAACTATTCTCCAAACAAGCATGTATACAAAAGTTTTAGTAATCAATCTCTTACTCTCACGTGTCCAGGAACATAGGATTCCTCTGTTCCTTTTCTCTCTCTTGTGTTTCTTTTTTTCCTGATGAATTATTAGTTGTATGACTCTTTAGAGGTGGGAGTGCCTCAGAAATACAGGCATATCTATCAATGGAAATACACAAGTAACTTGTAAGATTAGAAGATTCCTCAGGATCCCACAAACAATTAGATTTCTGAAGCCAGTGGCAGTAATAACTAACTCTCAAAGACTCAATCCTGGGCAATAAACCTGTTTGGTCTAACTGAGAAGTTAACCCATGAGCTGAGACACCTCATCTTGGAAGGAGCCAGCCAATATGAACAAGGCAGCACCTCATCTGCTGAAGATATCACACAAAGGAGTCAATTCAGGGAGGAATTTTGGTAGAAAAATACATATTTGTGTCTATTGGAAGTCAACTCTAGGGCCGTGGAGGGAATAGGAGAAAAAGGGGGAAAAATGTACATATTTTGTTTTATATTTAAAAGGAATAGCAAGTTGTACATAATAGATTTGCAGTTTAATGTACAATCATTTTTATTGTTATTCTATACTTTAGTTGTTTAATTCAAAAAATTAAAAACAATTTCAATTTTAAAAATACAATAAAGAAATTAAAAGACTTTGGAAGTTATCCAGAGGTCTTGGTGCATGTGTTTCTTACATATGTCAATCAGTATCCTTGTCTTTAAAGTGTCCGTAAAGTAAAATAAAGTTACTCTGCTAAGGGATCTTGTATATGTGCAGAAAAGAAAATGAATATCCTTGTTTGGATTTGATTCTTTTGCATCTGTTATCAACTCTAGCATCTCAGTTGAAAATTTAAATGATTAATCAAGTTAGTTAATCAACTAGTTAATCAAGACCCTTCTTGTGCCCCTTTCATTTCTTAGGGAGAAGACACTGTGTGTGTGTGTGTGTGTGTGTGTGTGTGTGTGTGTGTGTGTGTATCTATGTATCTGTCTCTCAGAGTATCTCTCTGGCTCTTTCTCTCTTCTCTCTCTCTCTCTCTCTCTCTCTCTCTCTCTCTCTCTCTCTCTCTCTCTCTCTCTCTCTCTCTCTCTCACACACACACACACACACACACACACACACACATTCCAAATTTATGCCCCAGCCCTTCAAGGCAAAACTCTAAGTTAATTTTCAACAAATCCCTCTTGGACCAGAAATTCTGGTTTCAACTGAAGCCTTATTCTACCATTGATTATGTAACCTTGAGCAAGTTGATATCTTCATGATTTTGAGGGACTAAAGGTCCTCTAAGATCCCTTCCAACTCTGTCATTCTGAGATTTTTTTCATATTTTAACTCATAAAAAGTTTTAGATGTGTTCCTTCTCTAAGATATCCCCCTTTTAATGGAAGATTCCAGAATGCCCAAAGCAATATAAAATCGATTTTTTTGGCACACATCTAATTGAGGGAATTGGGGGGGGGGGGGAAGGGGGAGGAGTGTAGGGTGTTGGTGAGGAGGGAGGGAGCCTCTCAAATCACTCTATAGAAGTATCTGATCTCTCCTGGCAAGTGTACTCAGGCAGGGAAACTTGCCTGTCCTGCCCAGTCACTTTGACAGGAAACCCAGAGCATAGAAAGGGAGGATGTGAGGAAAACTGAGGGGACAGTCCTGTATGAGAGGCTTTGGGGCATGAAAGTTATTCCAGAAGCATTCATTGCCTTGGTGGTTTGTAACTATCCTACTTACTCACTCTGACTTTTCTTTCTGTCCCATAATCTGAGTGTCCCCAAAATTTTAGTGGCAGTTTTAAGCTTTAATAGGTTTTAGAATAGCTATATTTTGTACCTGGTGAGATGACTGCAATATTCACTCTTTTTTCTACCAGATAATGATGGTGGTGGTAATAATGATAGTGACTATAGCTCAAAGTTATATAGCTACTATGACATTTTTGAGGTATTACAAGCATTGTTATCATGCCCATTTCATGGATGGGAAAGTTAAAACTCAGGGAATTTAAATTATTTGCCTAGGGTTTCACAGGATAGATGCAAACCTGGGGCTCTCCTTACTTTAGCTTTTTCAAGTATTCCACTATAATTCGTTGCCTTCTCCCAGGATAAGAGCAAAAGAGACTTTGCATCAGAAAGAATTAAGTTCTGGACTATCTCCAATACTTATTATTTATGAGACACTGGGCAAGTGATTCACCCTTTCTGAGTTTTGGTTTCCTCAGTAATTAAATGAGAGAGTTGACTTGGTGATCTCTACAATCCTTTGAAGCACTCAATCTTTGATCCTATTGCCTTGCAAGGATATAGCATGGTGGTGAAGAGATGTCTTTTGAATAGCTATTTTAAATATGGTAAAAAGTCATGGTTGCCTATGCTAATTGGTCATTGGCCAAGTGCCTATGGTTAAATTGCCTTAATAATTGAGGAGTAGGATATGTTCCCAAAGAACTACCATAGCATAGTGCTTTTTACATAATAATACTGTACACTGAATAAATGTATGATTTGGTGAATTCTTTATACTGAAGAGCATCACGGCCTAAGTGATCAGTAAATAAAAGGGTTTAGATAAATAGAAGTGAAGAAATAAGAGTCAGGTAAAGAAAATGCAATTGAATTCAACCAGCATTTAAACATCTACTGTGTATGAGGTACTATTGTAGGCATAAGGGAGTCAAGACAAGTCCTTGTACCAAAAAGTTTACATTTTATTGGAAAGGATAAAACATGGAAAATTAAATAGAAGAAATATGAGAACACAACAATTTCGGTGATCAGAAAGATTCATAAAGAATATGTATCTGACTTGAGTCTAAAAAGAACCTAGGAATTCAGAGAGGAAAAAAAAGAAAAGTGGATGCATTTCAAATGTGGGGGGTTGATGCAAAGACACAAATGAAAGAAAGACAATAATGAGTTTATTCAACAATGAATTGGCCAATTTGAATGGAACATTGAGTGTGCAAAGGAATAGCATGTGAAATAGTCTGGATAGGTAGATTGGAGCCAGATTGTGGAAGGGTTTAAATGCCAGGCTGAGAAGTTTATACTTTATCCAGAGGCAATTGGAGCCACTGAAAAGTTTTCAAAGTGAATACTCCAGAAACTAGAAATGAGTAGAGTTCTACCATTAGAGATTGCAAGGAAAATTAGGCTTGGGATGCTAATTTGCTTGTATGAGAGAGGAGAGGGGAAGAAGTAAAAAAGAAAGAATAAGAGATTTACAGACTTTTAGGGTTAATATGAACTTCAGAGGCCATCTAGCCAAATTCTGACCTGAAAAAGGATCCTCTATACACAGTGTCTGACAAGTGTTCACCCTAACTTTGCCTGAAGACTTACAGTGAAGAGAACTCTGCAGATGACAGAGTTCTGAGAGGAATAGCTGACATCCTGTTCCACATGCCTGGATGATGCATTAGAATATTGGGAAAGTATTCTTGTAGAAGGTATGATTTTAGCTGGGACATGAAGAAAGAAATGAGTGGAGATGAGGATGGACAAAAGTTAGGCATGTGAAACAGGAGTGTCAGCTATTCCTCTGAATAACTCTGAATGATTCTGAATGAACTAGAAATACATAGCCTGGAGGAGAGAAGACCCCAAGAAAATATGACAAATGTTAACAAATATTTCATAGGTCATAGGATCATAGATTTAGACCTGGAAGGGATCTTAGAAGTCATCTTATTTTACAGATGAGGAAGATGAAGAGAAGAGACTATTTGACTTGGCCAGTCCAACAGATAAGTAGTATCAAGTGGAGGACTTGAATGTAGGATCGCTGACATGGAATACAGTATTTTTTTTTTCCTATTATACCACAATACTTACACATGGAAAAGCAATTAGACTTGTTTTACTTGGTCTTAGAAATGATGGGTGGAGGTTACAGGGGCAAATTTAGGACTGGTGTCAGGGGGAAAACAGTCTTAACAATGAGAGCTATTGAAAAGGGTAATGGGTTTTCTTGAGTAGTAGTGGTCTTCTCCTCATTAGAGCTCTTAAAGCATAGGCTGAAAATTTATTGACTCATAGAATGGACTCTTTTTCAGGGCATGATGGAACTGTGTGAAGCCTCTTCCATCCCTCAAATTCTGTGATTTTGTGAAAAGTCACAACAACCTTCCTCCTGACCCCTCCATCCCCTTCCAGGCAGCTCATGTCATATTTGGACAGTTTTAATTATTAGTCTATAATTATTATTGTTTTTCTTTATATCAAGTCTTAATTTGAGCTTCTGAAACTTCCACCTATTGTGTTCTCAGGACAAGAAAAATGAATCAGATTGCTCTTATACATAAAAATCTTTCAGCTATTTGAAGATATTTCCATATCCATTTAAAACTTTTTGTTTGTTAGTTTGTTTTTCCTCCGGACGAAATATTCTTGATTTTTTCAACAACCTTGTAGCATGATCTTGTAATCAGACTTCAGTCACTCAGCTTATTGAAGTTTTTCCTAAAATTTGAAGGGATGGAGTGGGAAACCAAATACAATATTACAGATCTAGCCTCACCAGGGAAGTAGATAGTGGATCATAATAATCTTCTTTCTAGATATTCTGTCTCTTTATCAAAGATAATGGTGTATTTGGTTCACTGCTGATTTACTTAGTACACTAAAACTCCTGATCTTTTTTCTACTGAACTATTTTCTAGTCAAACTTTTCTATCTTATATTCATGAAATTGACTTTTTAAACTCAAATACAGGATGTCCCCAAAGTCTTCATACACTTTTAAGCTCTAATAATGTTTTGGAACATTCTATAATCATATTTTAAATGGATCTGCACTAAGATTTTTGGGACTTCTGTAATAATATTCTACATTTATCTGTGCTAAGATTTTGGGGACATTCTCTAATAATACTTCACATGTAGCTGCACAAAGACTTTTTGGAACATCCTAAAATAATATTTTATTTGATTGAAATAAAATTAATTACCTTAAGAAATATCTTGATGAAGTTGCAAGAAAATTAGATACTCCAAATGGGGTGTTTTAAATAAATAGATACTGGAAACTACCAAGGCTGAAGTCTTTTGTAACTTAGATTCCCTTTTAAAAAGCTTAGATAGAATTATTCTATGTGTCTGTCTTACTTTTTTTCTGTTTTTGTGTCTTTGTAAAATGTGAAATGTCTGTATCATGTCTGGGTTTGTAAATTCTGTTAACTTGAAAGAATTAAAATATAATCAGTCAGAAAAACTTCTAAAGGCTGGAAGCAAAAGGTTTAGAACATTGGGAAACATAAATGAACTTTCATGCCTGAAGCACTTTCCCAGTAAGAAGGACAATTTCCATGTTTGGCTTTCTGAGAGAAATAAGACTATCAGAAAAGAGAGAAAGAAAAAAAAATCTGCAAAATATTTTATTTTTCTGTCATTTCAGCTTTGGCCATATTGAAATTACAGAAATAAAATCAATCAAAGTTTGTAGAACTGTTAAAAAAAATCTTGGTAAATTTTGGAAGTTAAGGAGATTACTTATCAAGGAGTTTGAAGATTTATCATTTTTTAAGATTGCAGAGCACTTCTGGGATTTTGAGTAATTCCAGGAATTTAATCCTTCTGAAATATTTTAGTAAACTTTAGGGTACTTCTGTGTAGAATTTGCTTTAAGAAAAAATAAGAATTAAATCATATAAAAGTTAAAATAATATTTGAACTTTCCCTAAAGATTGATAGTGTTATTGATTTAAGGAAATGAAGAAAGGCGGCTCATTTTGAGGTAATCCCAAGAGTGACAGAGGAAAATATATATTTTACACTTTATAACCATCTCTTGTTAATCCTTTCTTGACCATGAAAAGAGAAAAGATTGTTTAAGCCAAAAATGTCCTGTGAACACTTCTTCTTATCCTCTTAATCTGCTTCATCTCAAATCAGGTTCCTAACTACAGGTTTTAAATGAAAATACTAAAGAAATGTAGGGGAATTTGCATTATGTTCCCAGTTGCAGGAAAGTATTATCTGTGTACTACCAACAAGTTTTCTTATCTCTGTTTAATCTAGTTTCCTGATTTATAATGAAAAAAAATTCTCCCAAGATTTTTGTGGTGATCAAAATGATATGATTATAAAATGCTGTAATGGGCTGAGGCTTGAGTTGATGCACTGAGGTCCCAAGCACATGAGGCTAAATAGTAGTTGGACCATACTCTATTAATATATAAGCTTGGAGAAAGAATGGCCCCCGCCCACTCTTTGTACAAGTTCTGATGTGTTGTATAGGAAATGATTTTGGTGAGTGGAGGCAGGGGAGTGGAAAAGGAAGGAGAAGGAGAGACTTTTGGGATTGCCTTGCCACGGTTTGCTCAGCTCACATCTCTCTCTGTTAGCTGGCTTCCTGTCGCAACCGTCCATATTGCTATCTCAACCTTTCTTGCCTATATTTGCTATCGCAATCTTTATTCACCTCTTCACTTCAATAAATATTGAAGATTTTTCCCTTAACCTGAATTCCTGACTCCGGCTGATTTTAAATACGCGGTCATTACAAAATTCTAAAAACAGTCAACAGTGAGTGTCATATGCTGAGCCCTATATTATTATTATTCCTTTAATTGAATGTAATAATTATAAATCTAAAGTGAGTTTTAAAATGTTACAGGTGATAAAATTAATGATCTTTATGTGGGACAGTTTGGAAAGGCAATTAAGTGAGCTGATATCATCTGAAATTTTGTTTCATGTTTTAAATACATGATATTTTTTATGTTATTATTGTGTTTCCAAATTCTATTAGATTGTGAAAATTGATAAACCATTGAAACAGAAATCTTTTAGACAAAATTTCTCTTTTAATCTGATTACTGTTAGATTATGAATTGGGCTTTTAATTCCCAGATATTTGAAAACTGTTAAATGTTTCATGAGATATATATTTTGTTACAAAACATTGTGATGATAGTGCTGATAGTGCTGGTAATTATGCTACTGTTGCTGCTGCTGCTGCTGCTGCTGATGATGATGATGATAATGAATTTGCTAAAAAAATCAAATTTTCCTTTGAAAAGTCTTGGCTATTATGAAAATATATATGGAACTTTAAAGATATAGCTTCAAGACATTAGAGAATAATTAATTATCAGGTATTTGCTATATGTCTGAAGCCCCAGAATATGGTTAGTTTTAATTCATAAGTAAAGGTTTAATGAAATGTTAACTATTAGGGAAACATCAGGGAAAATATTCAAGCCCTCACACATGGTTAGTAAAATTTTGCTGTTTAAGGTAAAAATCAACAACTACAATTTACTATTGTTTTGAGTTTTGATTAGAGGGACAATTGTTTGAATTATCATGAGGTCAATAGTAGAAAATGGCATGTGCAGCAGTCTGAGAACTCCTAATGGTGGAGGTCTGTTCCTAGGAAAAGTTTTGGGAATGACCTTAATATGACCTAAGGTACTATCATCTTGACTTTAAAAAAGGAAAAATTCCCCACTTGGTTAATCTTGAACGTTATTTTTTTTAACACCCTGTGACTACATGATTGGCTGTCACTTATGACTCATGCAGATATGATTTATGTCTGGAACAATACAGAGTTAAGGGAGTTTTCCCTTCTTATTATGATATATGACATTGTTATAAATAACTATGCCCTTTTTTTTCCTTTTATAGTAAATTTCTATAATCAAGAAATTTGTAAGATATATTGGACTGCTTGCTATCTAGGGGAGGGCTTGGGGGAAGAAGGGAGGAAACTGGAACACAGGGTTTTGCAAGGACTAATGTTGATGAATTGTCCATGCATATGTTTTGAAAAATAAAAAGCTTTTATTAAAAAAAAAGAAGTTTGTAAGTATAATACTAAATCTATTAAACAATAGATGATATTGGAACATCTCTGAGTTACTATAATAGAATGCACGTATGAAAATCTTGTAATTTTAACCTATATTTTTGGTTAAATTATAATATAGGAACCAAAAAAACCCAAAGATGTAATATAAAAGTCTTCTAACTAAATAGAATAATAATTTTTTTAAGAAAAGCAACAGGATTAGAATGTTTTCCTTAAGAACTATATATATGTATATATAATTGCCTTCCAGATTTATCTGACATGAAAATTCAGGCTTTGAGCATGTTTTTGTAATACGTTCTCAAAGTTGGATTAAGGATTTCACATATAAATTGTATTAATAATGATTTTAAAAAGAGAATTTTTTTTCCATTTCTAAAGTTCATATCTAATTAAAGGCAGAAGAACTCATTTTATACTTGGACTCTCATAAATTTTTAAAAGATTATTTCACCAGGTATAGGATTTAGATAAAGTTAGAACTAGCAAATTATAGACAAATTCTCTGAAACTTCAAGATTGAAGAATTAGAGTTATTAAAATTGTATTAAGTTTTGTTACAGCAGAATTATTTTAGAACTTCTAGATTTGGAATCAGAGAAGCAAAACCCCTTCAGAGTTGTCCTGAGAAGAGAGCCTGTTGTCCAAGAAAAATTATCTAGGGACCAATTAACTACATGAGACAACTGGGACTCAAAATGTGCTAGACAAATGGACATTGAGAATAGGTTATTAGGATACAAGGAGATTTGATGTTAGTTATTATGGTGATAACTATTGGTCTTTTGTTTCAAAATGTTTATATTTAAGTTTTTTCTTGGTTACTTGGTAATGTGTAAATTTCCCTTTTCATAACTAATCCATTGTAAGCTTTCTAAATAGTTTGATCTATAATCTGATATTAATGTGACTATAATTATAAATTTATGAAAAGCCTTATTACATAATTTGAACCTAACCTTGCATAGCTGGGAAAATAGACAGTTTCTATGTGCTCTTTAGAGGCCCTTAATGAAGGAACTATGACATGCTGACCAGAAATTCAGATTCAAAAATTGATACGAGGAGTTTTCTCACAATGGCACATCTCAAGCAATCAATGTCTTATCTGAAAACTGATGAATCAATAATTGTTTCTAAGGGTCCCTACCAGGTACTTTTGACTACTACCACAGCTGCCAAACTTACAGGTATGGATTTCTGGAGCATCTGAAAAAAGTCCCTATTTCCCAGGAAATGGCAGAGCCCTATAAGGTTCATCTAGTAGGGAAGCAGTCAATATCCAGACAAAACAGCCATCCCAAGATTTTGGACAAGGGCTGTCCTAGTTTATTTTTTTTAATTGTTGTTGTTTGCTCTTTTGTTACATGCTCAATTCCAAGTCCTGATTTCCTATTGGGGTTTCTCAATGATACTTAGGACACGTTTCCCCAGTAGCCCTCTCCAGAAACTATTCTCCTGGAATAAAAGTGCCATTCCATCACTAATAAGGGGGAAGGACTAACAAATTGCTAGATCTGCTACTTTAACTCTAAGTTCCCATAGCTGGACCTTAAGTTTACATCTTGTTATGGTCCAACTAGCTTCTTGGCTTATATTTGCCTCCTCTTTATTGGTCAAAAGGGAGAAATTTTAGCATTCAAGCCCACCCATATCTTTTTACTCCTTTTTCTTTTTGCTATTAGGAGACACCCTGTTTTCCAGAGCTAAAGCTGTGCCTTGAGCTTGGCGTAGCAACAATCCTTTCTGCTCACTCTCTGGATGGACACTGCTATAGCTAAATCACAGAACTGATGGTCCCTGAGCTTGGACAAGCATCAACGGTCTGAGCCAGGAAGCCCTGCTATGAATGGACTTTTTGTTACTAGACAACTTTGCCTCACTATTGTATTGTGCCTTATCATTGTGGCTATACTATACTGTTTGATTCTTTATTTAATTACAAATATATAAATCAAGGTTTAGCCCCACTGTTTTGAGTCTCCTACTAGAAGAGGTCCTAAAACATAAGTCTAATTTTTCTCCCTCAAGAGTATAAAGAAAGCTTTTTGCTTGTAAACCATGAGAACTCTTTCATATTTTTGGAGTTAATAATGGTTGCAAATGACCACTTTGGTAATTTGTTGCTGGAGTTAAAACTATTTTCAGAGTTAGTATAGGAAAGCTTTGGGTCAGGGAGGAGAAGGAGAGATATGGGGTGTGATACGAAGTTGGCCAGGGAATCCTTAGTGGGTCTGAATTGAAGCTATACATAGTGAATGCTCATTAATCAGAAGCCCAGGGCAGGAACTTCCAGCACCAGATTGGCTGTTGTAATTGTTATTTGTTCTTCTGTTTCAAAGAGGGGCAATGACATGTTTTGATTTGTTCATGAATTGGATTTAGTAAGGCAGAGTTGGAATGGTGGCTAGAGCCAAGAACCATGCAATAATTAAGGGCACAAATTATATCTAATGTTGGTATAGAGGTCTGGAAAGCCATCTGTATGCTAAGAAATTTTAGAAATATTCATTTCTTCCCAGATGTTCCCTGGGACAGGTCTTGTTTATGATAGGCTGTTCTGGTCAAGGTGGACCACTGCAACATGGAACCCCCTGGGCCTCTACTCTCCCCTCTCATAGGTTCTTCCAGGCTGTGCTTGTCCTGGGTGTCTCCTCATTTCAGTTGAGTTTGCAGATGCATGGGGACTGGGCAGAGCAGTAGAATAGCTCTGGAAATGAAAAGAAATCTGATTTGCTATCCTGAATGCTTGCAGAACTGGTGCAGGGAAGTAACAAAGGAAGAAAACAACAATAAATCTTGAGGAGATGGTGTTGATTCAGAACTGGCTCAGTAACAGCCACTTGGAAAACAAGGAGAGAACGACATGCTGACTTCTCTTTAATGTAAAGCATTTCCATTCTTCTTTTACAAAGAAATCTGAGTAGCAACTGAAAGAAAGTGTTATCCCTTGACTTTTGGTAAAATATGGCTGCAAGATCAGACTAATACAGAGAATAGGTAATCTGAATTGTAGACATCTTTTGAGCAGATTCCTTGTGGTTGATTTTGATTGCTGAGTTTCCTGGGGCATCTATAGCAGGAATGGTACCATACATGTAGCAACTTGCACATGCTCAGGGGCTATATTAGGAGATCAGAAGGATGAGGATTGTCCTGATCTTTAAGTGACCTGAGGAAATGACCTTATATTCTGTGCTTCCGTTTCATCTGTCACTAGATATGGTGATTAAGGAATCACAGATTGTTTTGGACAGGGATTTTTCAGTTGAATGGTAAGGTAGAAAGTCCAACTTGCAGAGAGTTAAGAGTCAGATTGGAAAGGGAAAAGGAAATAGATGCAGGTCTTCTGACTCTTAGGATTCTTAGGATGATTGCTCTGTTTTGAATGATCTGTGGGAATTATCACAGGTACCACTATTAGAAATTAATTTTGATTAAAGTCAAATATCAGTGTCATTGATTTCTTGGTGACCATCACTTTTAGCTGGGCTGGAAGAAAATTCATTCTATGCCATCTGAGTGCCATTGTTCAGGTATTTCAGTTGTGGCCAGTGTTATGTGACCCCATTTGGGGTTTTCTTGGCAAAGATACTGGAGTGATTTATTGTTTCCTTCTTCAGATCACTTTACACATGAGGAAACTGAGACAAACAGGGTTAAGTGACTTGTCCAAGGTTATACAGTTAATAAGTACTTGAGGCCAGGTTTGAGCCCAGGAAGATGTCTTCCTATACTCTCTATTCTGTACCATCTGGCTGCTTTTTGCCTGATGCATACTAGGTACCCACAGAAATGCACAAAAACACAGTAGAGAGTCATTGAATTTAATAGGATTTCCTCCTGTATTATATAACCAAAAAATCCTCTCTACCATTAGCCTCATGGCCCTCAGTTAGAGGTGATACTGTTCCCTTTAAGTAAAAGGAGGTAAGCCAATGAATTACCCTTGTACTCTATATTCCTACTGCTTTAAAGAGAGTGAGGGGATAATATGGAGCCCATCTCCAGCCGGGCATATGACAGTCACACACTGTTCCTCTAAATGCAGGTGACTCTTAGGTACATCACAGATTTGTAGGAAAGTCATAGTACTTGTAAAGCATTTAGCATTGTGCCTGGTATACAGCAGGTGCTTAATAAATGGTTATTCCCTTTCCTCTTCCTTCTCTAATGCTTTGCTTCTTGGTGTTTGGGAGACATATAAGGTCAGGGCTCAGGTTCTAATGAGACCAAATTATATGGATTAAAAAGTAGTTCATTTTCCAGTTTATATCATAATATTTTCAGGCAGTTAGGTGGCACTGGACCTGGTATCAGTAAGACATGACTTCAAATCTCACCTCAAACACTTAATAAATGTATGACTGTAGACAAATTATTCAAACTCTGTTTAACTCATGTACCCCATCTATAAAATAGGGATAATATTATCTATATTGCCAGCCATATATTTATATAGATAACACCTTTCTACTAGGGTTGTTGTAAGGATAAAATGTAATTTGTAAATCTTAAAGCATTATATAAATTCTAGCCATTGTTATATTTCAAAATTCTACCTTTATTTTAGGGCTTAAATCTTAAAAAAAAAAATCCAGTAAAGTAGGCTGTACAAGTATGATTATCTCTGTTTTACAGATGATGGAACTAAGGCTGAATGTAGGGAAGGAATTTGGCCCCTCAGCCAGTGAGCGGCAAAATCAGGATTTGAGCTCAATTCTTCTGGCTGTCAGCCCTGTGTTCAGTCTTCTGAACCAGACTGCAGGGGACTGCCTCAATTTTTCACTTTTCCTTTGGATGTTCTGGTGTCCTGTAGGCCTTGCCAGATTGTAAAACCATGCTCTGCGTGGGAAATAACATTAGGCTAATCCCCTGCAGGGCTCCTCTGACATCCTTTTTTCTTCCTCTTAATTTCTATTTCAGTGGAAAGATAGGTCCTTTCCCCCAGGTGTCTGCACCTAATTTGGTTTAATTTAGAAAATAAACCTTTTCTTTCTTTCCTTTTCTTAAAAAATTAATTTGGGAAGAATCCTCAGTTATCTGCAGCTCACTAAGCAAAGGCACCCTGGTTCTAGGAATTAGGGGACCAGCTTGCCTCAGAGGGATAAAAAAGGATCTTCTATGGAGGAGTGGTCCCACTGGGAGAAGAAGGAAGGGGTTGTAAGGAGAAAAAGCATTCATCTGCACCATATGCAATCAGACAAGGAAGGCTGTAAAAACAGTTGGGCCATCCCAGGTAGAAGCCCTAATTTTCCAATATTCACACCTCTCTCCCCCACCTTGTTTCCTAGATTCCTGCACTTTCAGCTTCCTAAGGGAATAAGAGAATGACCCTTATCCCTCAGTCTTGGTATTGGGGTGGGTTATTGTTGTTGTTATTGTTTGTCCTTATTGAAGAGGCAAATTTAAGTGAGGGAGACTGGGTAAGGTCATCTGCCTCACTTTCCCTTCCAGAGCCATCTGGATCCAGTGACCAGAGACAAATCAGGATGACTGGAGATGGCCCTAGATGCAGTGGGACCTGTTAGGCCTTGAACTTTTTAAGCTAAAATTTTCAAGCTAAAATTTTCAACATTCATTGATTAAGCCTCAGTAGGAATTGAGGCAAAGATTCTCCTCTTTCACCTAGAGAAGGGGAACCTGGTCAATGAGTCCTAATGCTCATGCTATATAGAATTTATTGGCTGGATTCTAAGTAAATTAACATTAAGAAATCGTAGCATCAATCTGGGGGTGGGGTACGGTAGAAAAGGGAAGAGGAAATAGGAGGAGTAGAAATAAAGAAGGATAGGAGAGTTTACTACAAAGCCCTGGAAGGTGGGGGAAAGCTTAGGAGCAGAAAGAGTGATAATAGAATAGAAGGGTGTTGATAAGGAAGAAGGGCTGAGAAACAGAAGAAAGGAAGGAGAAGAGAGTTGGCTTAAGAAAAATGAGAGGACAGAAAGATAGGAAGAGCAAGGAGAGGGAGAGGTAAGAAAAGAGAGGAGGACAAGGAAAGAGGGAGAAGAGAAGAGGGAAAGGAAATAGGGAGGGGTAGGAGAAAGACAGAGAAAAAAAGGAAGAAAGAGAAAGGGATAAAGAAAAGGACACCATGGAGGGTTTTCATTTAAAACTGGAAATAGGCCTTTTAATCCAAGCGGGAACATGGATTATTCAGGTCACTAGGCAAACACAGTGTGGCTTAGTCTCACCCCAGCAGCTGAATGTGCCTGTGGCCTATTGTTCCCCATGGCACTTTTACTGGAGGCCCTGTGATCAAACAGTAGGCAGAGCTGAGAAATGTGTTCCACAAACTTGGAGTGTTGAGAAACAAAATGTAGAGGAGAAGCCAAATGATTCTCTTCTCTTTGCTCCTCTGGATGGGTCACAATTAAACTCTAGCCTAGAAAAGGGGTCCTGGGAACTAGGGACCAATAGGCAGAGACCTTGGGGAAGAGGGGAAAACTTTTACCACATTCAGGCAGCAAAAAGGGAAAGATTTTTAGAATGTTCATTCATTTAATAGAGAAGACAAGTGAAGTCCAGAAGAGCCCAGAGGGACATGTCCAAGGACACATAACAAGCATCAGATTGGAAGTGCTTTCCTTTCCCACTGTACCATGATGCCTCCAAAGAGGCTGTGGTGGAGATGGGTATATAGAGTTGATGCTTGACAAGCAGCTCCATAGTATTGAGTCCCATCATGACTTTCCCCATTATAGTTTCAATATATCACAGATTGGAATACGAAATTAAATGGGAATTTTTAGAATTTTGCCCCAGACAACATACAAATATCAGCAGATGACATAGAAACTCAAAAATGCATAAAATATGTGTTTGTATTCTATAATATCAACCCAAATTTTAAAATTGGGTTTTGTAAATGCCCCATAAAAAAAGAGAAAAAAATCAAATTTCTTAACTGTTACTAAGGGAAGGCCAAAAAATTTACTTAGATTTTCCAGATTCTGTTGATACCACGTTTCTACTCACCAAGATGTGATGGGATAACTGTGGTCAGCCTTGCTCTAACTTCAGATCCCTTGAGCAGTAAGAAGTCACACATCTGCAGCTAAAAGGGACGTCAGGGGTCATTCAATTCCATCTCTTACTTTTACAGATAAAGGAACTGAGGTTCAAAGAATTACTAACCAAACTAGCAGGATTTGAACCCCAGTTTTCCTAGATTTATGGTTTAATGCTCTATCCTTTACATTTTGCTGGAAGCACTCAGGCTGCTTGGACAGAAGCAGTAAACTAGATTCTAAAATTCCTGGCCTCTGCCAAGACTCTCTCAGCACAAGGTCTCTGGAAGCCCATCTGCACCCTACTCCATCCCTCCAAGCATATATACACACTCAGACAAATCCAGGGTCCCAGCAGATCCTAGAGAATTAAATTAGCTTCTCTATGGCAGCTGCAGTTTGCTTTTTACTGCGGTGGTGGCTCAGTAGGGACCCTGTGGGGCCTGTGTGCTTATGACTGCTGAGGAGACACAGGGGGAGGAGAAAGAGCAGTCAAGGGAAACTAAGGTCTTTGGGTTGGTAAGAGTGGGAGTGAGGGCTGACCTCTCTATAGAGTGGTTCATTAATTTACTCCCAGTGTGACCCCCCACCCCCTCCCAATTAGCCACTGGACAGACCTGGGACCAGGGGAGATGGACGGCAGACTCTAATGGAAACACTGATGTTGGTGATGATATAAACAGTCTGAGTTATGGTCTCAATTTGCACAGTGCCTGATGGATTTGAAATAAGTTCAAACTGGGTCAAGTGGCTCTGTCTCCTCTTTTGCTGATCTCACACAAAGTCTCGCCATCCATCAGGCTCACTCTCTCCGAGTGGCTGCCTCCTGCTCCATGGGCCCCCACCTTATCCCCTGCAGGAGTTAGCTAGAGTCTCAGCCCTGCTTGGTGAGTGCTGCTTTGTGAGTGTTTCTTGGTACAGAAGGATTGGGGGGAGAACATGGCAGATAGACTGGATAACCAGATAAGGCAGGGAAACCTTACTCATCCCTTACCACCTGTGCCCTTCTGATAGTGACTCCTAAGTCAAAGGGACCATGTCGTGTTATAGAAAACCTATGACTGAGAATCAAAGGTCTAGTCAACAATATCCATCACCGTTTCTGCATTATGAACTCCCTGAAAGCACAGGCTGTCTTTCATCTCCCCAAAGTTTGTGCCTGGCACACAGTAGGGGCTTAATAAATGCTAATTCACTTACTGATCTTCAATTACCTTTGTGACTCTGGGGAAGCTCTTCCATGTCCCTGAGCAGTGGGTCTTCTCAGGACAGAGTGCTAGGAGCTGAGAAGCTGTGATTCTCTGGGATGCCCCAGGATGTAACACTGCAAAGAAAAGTCCCTACCCTGATGCTTACTCTTGCTGTTTCTGGACATAGGACTTTGCAGATCTTTGGTATATCAACACTAGAAGAATCAGGTTTATAATCCTGTTTCCTGCATTTACCAGCACTGTCTTTGGGGATACGGCACTCATTCTCTCTGAGCCACAGCTTCTTGTAGGTCAAGTAGGAATAATGCCTTTCCTTGCCTCCTAGGGCCATTGTGAGGCTAAAAGGAGATAATGTATGTCACTTGCTCAGAGAACCCTAAAATGCCTTATATGTTTCATTATTATTAAGCAATGGTGAGCAATATATAGCATTTGGGGAAGAATATATGCTGTCTCTGCAAATAGCTTATGGAAACCTAGAGTCGGGGAGACTTCTAATCCCAAGCCATGAAAGAGATTTTGAATCTGAGCTGCTCTCTTTCACTTATGTGGTGATATAAAACCAAACAGCTATAGCAGTCTGGGACTCAATTTTCTGACTCTGTGACTCCCACCCACTTACAGAGTGTATTTTCCCCATCTATATTTCCTATATCTGTAGCACAAAAGTAATCTTGTTGACCTAAAAAATTTCCCTAATTACTACTAGATTTAAAAATAATTTTTTGAGTTGATATTTATATGGTACATTAAGATTTATTATAAAGGGCTTTATAAAGCTTATTTCATTTGCTTCTCAGAATGACCCTTTAGCATAGATGGTATTATTATCCTTATTTATGGATGAGGAAACTGAGGCTTAAAATAGTTAAGTGACTATTTCTCTTAACTTCACACAATTATTAAGTATTTGAGAGAAGAATTGATATTTCTTTCTTTTTAAATTTTTATTTATTTTATTCTGAACCTAAGAAATAAAACAAACCTTTTCAAAATATAATAGAATAGGGGGAAATTATACATGAAATTGCAAATATAAAGATAACCTTTGGAAATAAATACTCATTATTTGGTAAAAAAAAAAAAAAGTTGGAAAACTGGATATTTTTTCTTATTACAAGTCTACATCTCTCATCCATTACACTACACTGTCTTTTTACAACACTTTCTTTCCCTCCTCTGTCTTCTCCCCTTATTCATTCTTTTCCTGTTGACCTCCTGTAAATCTATGCTATATTTCCCTTAATGAGGAAAAACACAGGATTTAAGAGAAGGATATATGTTCCTAAGGTCTCAAGTATAAGCAGGAGTCCTAGGTCATGGAGATCTGAGGTTTCTGAGCCCTGGCCTCCAGAACTGACTACTCCCTCTGAATTGGGAAAAGCCGCTTTGCACATGGACCACAGTTCACTCCTTCTAGGGTGGCTGAACCCTGGGCTGCCAACTTGGTTCAAGGTTCTTTATCCGAGTCCGATCACAACTGGGCCTAAGGGAGCTCAGCAGTTCAGCCCAGGCAGCTTGACATCGTACATGAAGAAGAAAGGAAGCTGGAAGGGCTTATCCACAACAATAGGAGCCTCTGACTTCTCAAGACCATCAGACTAAGCTGACAAAAATATCTCAGGTTGTCTTCAGATTACATTTCTGACCCTAGAACTGAGACACAGTGACCATTTGGAGTTGTGTCCAAATCATCACTATAACAAAACAAGTAGGAACAGGAATTGGGCCGTATGGTGTGTGGGCAGCTGACATGCGTCACTGCTGGGGAATAGCAAATGGTGCCTTAGAGATAAATTGACCATGGGGATAGAGACCAACGTGATGAGCCCTAGGAATTCAAAAGCAAAAAGAGATAGGTAGATTATGGGGAGGGATTCCTGTCCATACCTGTCGTGGAAAGGATATTTTCAAAATTGTTTTCCTGGAGACCTAAAAGATCTGACTCTGTTCTTCTCTGCCCCTTTTCCTCTTTTCTACTTCCTTTTTTCTTCCCAGAGGAGGAAGATTGCAATGAAATTCCTGTGGCTTCCACTCCTATTTAGAGGGGGGAAAACACATTCCCTGCCTAATTCCACTCTGCAGCATCAGCAGCCCAAAAAGCAGAGTAAAGAGTAGAATAAACCACACACTGAACGCTGTCCTGCCTAATTCAAGCTAGGACAAGACTGTGCAGTGAGTGGAGGGATTTTATATTATAGGAGGTGCTAAATCTGGTGCAAAGACAAGCTAATGGTTTGTTATGCAATTGACTTTTATCACAGGTTTGGGAAAGCAGGAGAGAATGAAGCCTGAAAGAAAAACTGAACCTTTCCCCTGACTCCTAGAAAGATACGATAATATATGTACTGTTGGAAGGCACCTTAATGATCAGCTAATTCAGCTCCTTCCCCATATTAAAAAGGTGTTTTTTTCATTAATTTAACATAATTCTTTTCAATGAACAAAAACCTACCTTTCCTGTCTACTGATCAACAACAATAATTAAAAAAAGAAAGAAAGAAAAAAGAGAGGAGGAAAAAGAAAGAAAAAACAAAACTCTTAGTAACTTAATAGACACTGTCAAAACAAATTCCTTTATAGACCTAGTCCAAAAAAAATCTCAATCCCCATCTTGATTTCAATATATCTTTATCCAAAAGTGCAGTTCCTCTGATCAAGGGAAGGAAACTGAGGCCAAAAGAGATTAAGTGACTTCTCTTCAAGATCACACAACTAATAAATGTCAGATTTGGGAGCTGAATCAAGGCTTTCTAAGTACAAGCTCATTTCTCTTGTTATTACATTATAGCCCTCTCCCTCACTTGCCTGTTTCCCTTCTAACTATTCATAACTCCTTCAGAACTGTGGCCACCAGAAAAGCCTTACTTATTAGGTAAATACGGGGACCCAGACATTCATGGCTGAAACTGGAAACTGAGTGGATGCCCATCAATTGGAGAATGGCTGAGTAAATTATGGTATATGAATGTTATGGAATAGTATTGTTCTGTAAGAAATGACCAGCAGGATGATTTCTGAAAGTCCTGGAGATACTTACATGAACTGATGCTGAGTGAAATGAGAAGAACCAGGAGATCATTATACACTTCAAGAACAATACTATATGAGGATCAATTTTGATGTACATGGCTCTCTTCAATAATGAGATGAACCAAATCAGTTCCAATAGAGCAGTAATGAATAGAACCAGCTACCCAGAGAAAGAACTCTGGGAAATGAGTATGAACCACTACATAGAATTTCCAGTCCCTCTATTTTTGTCCACCTGCATTTTATGGAAGAGGAAGTATCTTCTCATATCTCTTCTTTTGGGTCACATTTGTTCTTTATAATTTCATTTTTTAATATTTTTCATTTTTCATTTTTTATTATTTTATGCATATTCTTCCAATTCCACAGTTGTTGTCATTGTATACAGTATTTTCTCGGTTATGCTAACTCCACTCTGCCCATTTTATTGAAGTCTTCTCATACTTTTCTGTATTTCTCATATTTGTCACTTATTATTGCACCATAAATCCATTAAAGTTGTACCAAATCAATTTCAGAAAGATTTCATTCTAATTTGTACAAAGTTTTCAGCATTTCAATCTCCTTCCCCATTATTCTTCTATTCTCAACATCCCCTTTCCCCATCAAAAGAGGGTATATGGTGATGGTAGTAGTGGTGATGTTGTTATAGCTTTTTGAAGGAGGAGGAGGAGGAAAAAGGGCAGAAAAAGGAGGGAAAGGAAGAGGAACTGGAGAAGGAGACCAGGATCCCCCAACTTTTGTTTGAATTGGCCAGTTGGGTTTCCAGATGACAGCTACTACTATTCTCAAATAACAGGGTAAAGACAGTTAATATAAAACATTATCCTAAAATCTGGTTTACTTCTTCCCAAAGATATATACAGCATCCATAGGAAAAATAAACTTAGTAGTGAAAAAAATGTGTAAAAAATACTTATGACAAGGTTTAATTCACAGCAGCTGCTCTGAAAGTCCTTCTCTTTGTGTAGAGACCTCATTTAGAACTCTGTTGCTCATCCTTCATTCTCAAAGAGGACCTATGACATCACAAGAATGATGATTTTTGTATGATGTATTTTACCTCATTAGGTCCTTGTGAGTATCAAATGAAATAACATAACGTTCTTTGGAAACCTTAAAGTACCATATAAACGTTAGTTGTTATTGTGTCCTAAATGCTGTAATTTTCTATTCAACCTAATATCACATTAGTTATTTTGACCATGATATTATACTGTTGATACATATTGGACATGCAGACTCTCAGATCTCTGGATCTTTTTCAAATGAATTTCCATTTAAATACATATTTCACTTTGATCTCTATGAAGTTTCACTTTATTGCATCTTTCCCAATATTATAATACATCAAGATCTTTTCAGATCTATTGCATAGTTCTGCTAGCACTGGGTCACCTGCAAATTTGGTAAGCAAGTGATTCATGCCTTTATTTAAGTTATTAATAAAAAGATAAATAATATGACTAAAAACTGTTCCCTTAGGCATTTCACCAAAGATCTCTTTTCAATTTCACATTGAACCAATAAAAACTATTTTGAAACATTTATTTAACGATTTGGGAAGTCACCTAACTATATTATGCTACAGCTTCCATCTCTGCTTCTTGTGCACAAGAATGGAATGAGAAACTTATTAAGTGCTTCATTAAAATCTAGAGAAGACATATCTATACTATTCCCTATTCTACTGGTCTAATAATAACTTGGCTAACAAAGAAATGAAGTTAATTTGGCATTATCCATTCTTGATGAATCCATGTTATTTTTTTATTATAACTATATCTTTTTCTATATATTCATTAGACATTGATGTGATCCAAATTTTTTTTCCTGCAATTGAGGAAAAGTTTACTAGACTATCAATATCTTGTGTGTTAATTGAGGACAGTTATCCTTCTCCAAGGGCACCTCTTCTCTTTTCTAAGAGCCCTTAGAGATCACTGACAATGGTTTAGCAATCATAACCTCCAGCTTTTTCATTACCCAAGGCTGTTACTCATTCATTCATTCCTGGTAACTTAAACACACCAGGAATTGCATTGCTTTCTTACAGTCTTCCAATTTGACTTTCCATTCACTGTTATCCACTCTGTTTAGTCCTTTCAAATCCAAAAGTTTTTCTCTTTGCCCCAAGAAAATAATGTCCTCCTGTTTTTCTCAATAAAAAGTCAACAACAAAGCAAAAACAAAAGAAAAACCTTTTTTTGTTGTTGTTGTTCTCAGTTTTCCTTACTAGGCTCAGATCATTCTGAGCTTTAGCACTCCTACCATTTTTCTTATGGAATAGTAACCACTTTTGTATTCATCTTCCATCATCTGCCCTTCATTCTACCTTGTGTACTTGTCTTTTAAAAATCTATGTTATTTGATGAGCTGCTTATGCATACACATTGGCTTCAATTAGATGAAACACTCAATTGTTTGTCTTTCTGACTTCAGGATTTCATTCTTCATACTAATTTCTCCACGTTACTTTGTAGGCCTGAATTCCCCACAGGTTTCCACCTTACTCAGAAATGCGCAATACATCTCAGGTTCAATACACTGGTTTTGTTTTTGTTTCTGGATTTTTTTTAATTTCCACCTCATCATTTATTTTTAATTTTCAATTAATTTTTATGAAATGAATATACAACACACTATTTTGTATTGTCTATTTAAACCTTGTCCCAAGCTTTCACCAACACATCTCTATGCCAGTCTGTGCAGAAGACACATGCATCTAAAAATGGAAAGCATTTAACTAAGACAGAGCAGGAATATAAATAGCAAGGAATCAAAATTAGATTGTAAAATATGGCCCCTACCTATATACATGAATGTCATCTTCTATACATCCAGGGGATAGATACTCCAATTCCCTTTTAATTCCTCTGATCTCCCCCCATTTCTCCTTAGAGCAGGAAATTGGGGTTAAGTTTAGGGTTCAAAACCATTTGACTCAATTTTTTTTAGGGCAGGCTAACAAATGCTGATGCTTCTTGTGTGATCTGAGTCACATCATGACCAGGTTGTATTGTGGGGTTTCCTGTGATGTTCCCTGAAGTATTCATAGTCCTACTGCTGGGGTCTACTTTCAAATTGCACCTCTAGCCCTTACATTGCCTGGCTCTAGTTCATTAAAGTTCATTGCTTAATAATCTTCATTCCACATAATTATTATCTTTTTCTTCTAATCCTAAACCACTTGTTCTCTTTCCTTAGATTTGTCATATCTTTCTGCTATGTCCACCTGCCCAGCACAAACCCGCTATTTAGTCACAAAACACTCCCAGGAATCCTGCATCCTTAGGTTTTCTCCAATGAGCAGCTGCTCCATCCCTGCTGAAACTTAGGGTAAACTAAAACTTCCTTGGGAATTATCTATTACAGGCAGGGACAAGCCCCACCCAAATTATAGTCTTAGTTTGTAGCACTCTATCGATCCTTTATCTGAATTGTTTGAAATCTGTTTTATCAAAATCTCAGGTACATGCTATTCTTTGCTCAGATTTCTTTTTCTTTCCTAATCTATTCAAACTCTTAATTGAAATGGCCACTTTTCCCCAAAGTGCCCACCATTTTGCCTTAGCAAATAGCTCCTTCTTGTTAAATAGAATCTGATATTGAATAACAATCCTTTTCATTAAATCTTCTACTTTTGAAGAGTTATCATTAAAGAAAAACAGGAAATTATTAGCTGTTCTAATTTTGGCTCCAGAAGTTGACAGTTAGTTCAAGTCCTCTCTCCAACTTCCTTTCATTACTGTATATCCCTCCTTGCAAGGTTTGTTATCTATTGCCCCAAATCCTCAGTTACTTCTTCTTTCTGTCAAGGAGGTCCGTGGTCTATTCCAAAAATAATATTTCTTCTTGTTTCTCCCTCTATTGATATTTACTCAAATATTCTTTACTATTCCTTGCTTCTCTAGTTCCTGAATTTATTTCATGTGAATATGGCTTCTTATATACTGATCTTCCAAATTCCAGCCTTTACCTATTCCCTTCTTTTTGCAAAAGATCTAACTTCCCTCCATTGTTATAGTCTAGTCACAGGCCCCATCCCACAAAGTGATACCTATCAATTAAAATTTGTATCCTTGTCTTAAGATCTCTAGTTAGTCTTTCTTGTTACATCTATTTTGTGTACTTAAAACATTTATCTGATGCCATTATTTCATTGTTGGTTCCTTCTCTGGATTTTTGTCTTGTGTAGATTTCTGGGCATCTCTTCTGCTATTCTTTTTCCTATGTTGTAATTACTCTGTAAGGCATCTGAGTTTGATGGATATACATAGGCAGTTTCCTGCTTCCCCTTTCATTTTCAATTTAAAGCCCTTTTGATTAGATTTGCAAGACTCCAGGCAAATGCATTTTTACCAGCCTTTGTTAAGTGCACTCCAATGCCTGGCCAAAAGCCTGTCATTTCTATATTTTATGTTTGTGGCCTAGAAATCCAAAACCCATTCTCAGACACCATCTTCTTAATTAGTTTCTCACTTCCCAAATTTCACTTTCTCTTCCTAAAATACCCTTGCCTTCCAGTTGGCAGCAATAATGAAAACAATACTGGTGCCCCTAAGGTCTTCACTTTTCTTACCCAAGACTTCATAATCCTTAGCAAAGCCTTTAGAACCCATCTGGAAGTATAAATTTTGCCCACATGAATCTCTAGAAGTAGGTAGTAGCCATAAGACTTGACAAGACTTGGAAAGTTTTCCTTCATATCCTACATACTTATGTGAAGATAGCAAACCTTGCTCTTTTTTTTCTTTTTAAAACAATGTATTCTATGTTCAGTTTAACAATAAAAAGAGAAATAAATGTGCTTAAAAGGTTCCATTCGCCACACCAGCTTGCATGAATATTAAAGAGCTTTTGTTATAGAAATATAGAAAAATCTTATTATAATTATTATTACTCTTGTCATCTTCCCAAGGCTACTGTCATAATAATCTTAGTAGAGAAAGACCCTGAATGCTTGTCCATCTGCCCATTCTTCCTGTATCCCAAATTGTATCTCAGGTATCTCTGACTTCTCCCAGGAATGCATCCCAAGAGCTGCCCAGGGGAAAAGAGCAGCAGGGTCAACATAATAAGGTAGTACAGTGGTTCTCTCAAACTTTTTTTCTCAGTATTTTATATAATTAATAATTGTCGAGGATCTATACAAGACTTTTTGTTTACGTGGGTTATATTTATGAATATTTACAATGTTAGAAATAAAAATAATTTTGAATTTGTAGACTCTCTAAAAGGGTTTCAGAGATCCCAAGGATTCCCTGACCACACTTTGAGAACTACTGGATGTACTGAACCTGGAATCAGAAGATCTGAGTTCTAATCACATCTCTGAAATTTGATAGCTAAAAGACTGCCTGCAATCTATTTAATTTCTCTGAGGTTATTTTTTCCTCTGTAAAAGGGGACTAATAATAGTACCCATCAAAAGAGGTGATGTATGCAAATCACTAGCAAACTTTAAACTTTTATAAAAGTAAGCTCAAATTACTTGCAAAGTTGAAAACAATTGCTTAATCCTAGGAGTTTTTAAATAAGCCAATGGCTTGAACGTCTGAAAGTGTCTTCAGAAATCACACATATTTTAATTTCCTTTCTATCCTATAAAGCACATAGTTCAGTTCTTTACACGTACTAAATTCTTGGCAAATTGAATTGGAATCCAGTGTATATTAAAGATTCTTTGTTTTTATAGTGATATGTTGTAATGGTGATGAAGATGATAAATGCTATGAAGAAGGTGATAATGAAATATATATGTCAAATAAGAAAGAATGTTTTCACAAAAAAAAATAATAAATGCAGTTATTAAAAAGCAGCCAGTCAATGTCAGATTCTAAGCACACTTTATAGAGATCTTGCTCTAGATTTACATTTTACCATGGACTACTCTTTGGGGTCAGTTAACTCAACTTGTTCCTATTTTGCATGACACAAATAATTTGACCTGTCTTTGATAAATTCATGTTGGTTCTTAGAAATCAGTGCCTCCCTTTCTAAATCTTCAGAAACTATCCTTTCAAAATCACTTTCTAGAAAATTGCTAAAAATTGAAGTTCAGCACTAATATACTGTTGATGAAGTTGTGAGCTGATCCAACCATTCTGGAAAGCAATTTGGAATTGTGACCAAAGGACAATCAAATTGTGCATACCCATTGATCCAGCAATACCACTATCTATTTGCATACCAAAGAGATCATTAAAAGGGGGTAAAGATCTACATGTACAAAAAAATTAAAGCAATTCTCTTTTTGTGGTACAAAGAATTAGAAGTCGAGAGAATGTTCCCATAAAATGGGGAATGGCTAAACAAGTTGTAGCATATGGATGGAATGGAGCATTGTGCTATGAGAAATGAGGAACAGGTAAATTTTAGAAAAACTCTGAAAAGGCTTACATGAACCAATATAAAGTGAAATAAGCACAAGCAGAACATTGTACACAGTAATACCAACACTGTGCAACGATCAACTATGATTTATTTAGCTCATTTCAGCAAGACAATGATGACCCAAAACAATTCCAAAAGATTCATGATAGAAAATGCTATCCATATCCAGAGAAAGAATTGATAGAGACTGAATACAAATCAAAACATACTATTTTCATTTTATTTATTTTTCATGTTTTTCCTTTTGTTTTTGTTTCTTCTTTCACAAAATGAGAAATATAAAAATATACTTTATATGTTTGTGTGTGTGTGTAAAAGCTATATCAAATTGCTTATTGTATTAGGGAAAGGGTCAGGAGAAGGAGGGAGAAAATTTGGGATACAAAATTTTATTTTAAAAAATCAAATTTTAATTGTCTTTATATGTAATTGGAAAAAATATTATTTAAAAGAAAAATAAATAAAGTTAAGGTCAGTGATCTCATGGTTCCAAAACTCTGTCCCCCTTGCTCTTGCTGAAAACAGAGATATTTGTCCATTATCTGGCCAGAAATACTCCTCCAATCAATCATTTCTCTTAGAAACCTGGAATATTGTTTACCCAGGAATGGTGACTTGAACTCACTTATTTCTCCCTTCTCATCCTAGATTTCGAATTCTTGTTAACAAGTTGGGTATTATCCTTGTCAGCCCAAAGATCATTATCCTTAGTGGGGAAAACAAGGTAAAAAAGAAAGAGGCAGTTCTGCTTTCTCCTCCTTATCTATTATCACAGTCCCAACCATCTGAACAGAAAAGATCTTCTATCTGATCTTCCTCTTATCCCCATGATAGGTTTTTAAAAATCACCTTTTTGGTTATACATAGCATATAACTAAAAAGGTGATTTTTTAAAATAGCATTCAGTTCTTTCTGAGATTTAATGTTTTTGGTATTATTTTTATAGGATTGTGCAGCAATTTTGTATTCATTCTCTGTTGTCAACTCCTACTCCTGTCTTTCGCACATCTTTTCAAAATCTCAGTCAAAGAATTGCATTCATATCAATCTCTTCTCCTTTTCTTCCTTATTTGAATCATCAACATTTATATCATATAAGCTCCATTCATGAGGGTTTTAAATCTAAAGTTGGCAGCAATGAATTTAGGTCAAAGGATTTAGGATTCATTCCTGCCTCTTTTTCTCCTTGCCACTTATATAATCTTGAGCTGGAAACTTCATTTCTTTGGGTCTCAGTTTTCTCATCTGTAAAATGGGGAGATTTGTACTATATGACTCTTATGGACCCTTTAAACTCTAAATCTAAGGTCAAATAATCTCTGCTGGCTTGATTTTCCCCATAAAAATTTAGGGTGTGCCATTACTTTTACTGTTTCTGTGAAGTCTGATATATTTTGTTTAAAGCAAGGGGTACAAATCAGACCTTTTTTGGTTTTGGCTTTCTCTCTCTATTACAAATTATTTTAACTTGTAGGATTTTTAGGCTATGTTTCCCTTTAAAGGGTGCTCTAACCAGTATCTTGGATGAAGGGGACTGGCAGGAAGAGCCTGGGTGAAATGTCACATCTACTCTTAGTACCCCATCATTTATAAAGTATGTAATGATTAAAGGCATATTTCCCTTATATAGAAGCCTTAGTAAGTGGGCACCCCATGGGAAACATAGATTCCCCTTCCCACATATTTAGTTCAATTTTGCAATTTTATCTTATCCCTACTAGGCATAGATATATTGTCTTCTCAAAGCTTATTGATTATCCTATTTATAGAAACTTATATGTATTTGCTCTCAATATGCCTTTCCTCCATTTAGGACAGCCAAAGGAAGTTAGTGTCTGCTCTTTCTCACCTTGTACTTTAGTTTCACTAAAGATGTCTCCTGAACCTCTATAGAGATCCGAACTTGTCCCTTAATCTCAACGCATACCAGCATTAACCATACTAGGCAAAGATTTAGTAGCCGATGGATTTTCTTTTACATCAAGAAGGGAGAACAAATTCACAAGTAACAATAGTAATGAGAAGCAATTGAAGAGCAAATACTGATAGGAAAAAAAACCTTCCTGGCTTCCAACAATGAAGAGTAGGATCTTGCTTCTCCAGATCTTAACTTTCTCCCAAAGGGAGAAAAAAAATGATCTACCATACAATATTTAAATTAAGCTCAGCCTTCTTTAACAAAAATAGCAAAAAGTTAAGAGAAAAACAAGTTCTCTTTAGCTTCTCTACAGCTGCTTGACCCTGCCTATATTTCTTCTCATGATAGAAAATGAGAAGGGGTGCTTATCCTGGCCTTTAGCATCTTTTTTCTCTCCCAGAAACCTCAAAAACAAAGTCTCAGAAATTTAATTTTCAAAAACATTAGTGAACTTTAGTATAGTATTTGCTTACTTTTTGTTATTTTCATACTAGCACTTTTTGGATGAGATGCCCGGGAAACCAAGGCTACACTTGCAAGGTCCCCTATAAGTTTAACTTCAGCAAACAATTTGGTCAAAATTTGATCAACAATACCAGTTTTATTCATTTCTTCTTCCATATTTCTGAAGGATGAAATTAACATTAAATGTGGTGACTAGCAGAGGAGCCACACTGATCCTACTCAGATCTGTAAAACTCAGGGGGACTGTCTCTGGCTGGGGGACTGTTTTCTTCCAAAATCCTCATTCCCACTAAGATGTGTTCAAATGCCAAACCTCAGGAGAAAGGCTTTGATTGTGGTTGTCTCAGGGTAAGACAGGACTCAATAATTACTGGACATTTATTTAGAAACCATCTTTAAGGACAATAAATCCTTGCTTCCAGCTCTTGTAGCTAAGATATTCTTCCTGGAATCTAATCTAAATCTACTCTGGTGACATGTGAACCCTGTGTTTAGAGACTGCTTGGATGATATTGTGCCTCAGAATGGTCTTCTTTCCTTTAAGTTCTGATTGCTCCACTCTATTGAACTAGAAACATGCTCACCCCAAGGACAACTAGTTCTTGGAAAATTAATCCACAGAATCAATTCACATAAACCTGGACAGTGAACCAAGGGGCCATTCCCCTCTAATGAAAATCATATTTTCCTCAGCTGCAGGATAGTGGCAGTCCAAGTGGTCCCTTCTATTGGCTATGCCCAGAGGGCAGCCTGGGACATCAAAAAATTTTAGAAGGTTTATTTAGTAAGCATGGATCCAAGAGAAGAGCGTCAATATATCATAGCTATAGAGATTGAAGGAATATCCAATACAGATGAGGAAACACACTTAAGGAGATGAGAAATCTCATTCAATATCATTCAAGTAGAAGGCATGAGACCTAGAATGAACGCTCTCAAGGACAATATATTTCTAGTCTGTAAACATAAAAAAAAAACACAACAAAAACAAAAACCAGTAAATTATCCAGTTCCATACAAAAAAAGAGGTAGCATGGTATAGGAGAAAATATTCTAATCTTTGAGTCCCAAGAGATCTACATTTGAATCCTACTTCTGACAATTACCAATTGTTTCACACTCAACTAAACCCACCTATTTTTATCTCAGTTTCTTTATCTATAAAATAGGAATAATAATTCCTATAGCTCTATACCACCTATATGTGACAAGAAATGAATCAGAAAATGAATATAAAATGTTTTATACAATTTAAACTGCTTTAGACATGCCCACTCATTATGGTTATTACTTCTGCGTGTCATAGCATAAGGTAATCAGATAGGATAAGAATTATAAAATCCACATTCTAATCCTGAATCTATTTATTAACTGTATGACTTTGGACAACTAAATTGATGTCTTTGAGCTTTATATTCCTTATCTCAGGAAGAAAACAAAAACAAGGTTAATAATGCCTGATTCATAGGACCATAGAGATAATAGAATAAAGTAATGCTCATTAAAGTATTTTGTACACAATCATGTAGTCCAAAATATATTTGTACATCAGTTAGGTGGTGCAGTGGATAGAGTGCAGCACATGGAGTCAGGAAACCCTGAGTTCAAATCCAGCCTCACACATTTATTAGAAATGTGTTCCCAGACAAATCACTTAACCATGTTTTTATCTCAGTTTCTTCATCTGCAAAATGAAGCTAGAAAAGGAAATGGCAAACCACTCTAATATCTTTGCCAAGAAAATCTCAATGTGCTCTTAATATGGCTTTACTCCATTTGGGACAGCCAAAGGACGTCAGTGTCTGCTGTTGGGCAGATATATCAACAACAACAATAAAATAATATACATATATACACATGTATATATATACACATGTATACATATACACATGTATATATACATACATTTACAATATGTAAAGCAATTTGAGAATCTTAAAGGGAAATCTATGTTAGCTATCATACATATCTTATATGTTTTATATGATACTGTTTTGATATATAGAACTTCTAATATATAGATGTTTTGATATATAGAGCTTCCTCTAACAATGTTAATCTTTCCCTTCTTGACAACTTATAATCTTAGACAATTGTCCAGATCCTTGAAAAAGAGGTGAAGTGACTCAGTCTGATCAGGATCACTCTGGCTCACAGACTCCCTCTTTATGTACTATGCAGCCTCGCAAGGTTGATTATAAGTAGGAAGGTAGTGCAGTAAATGGAAAGTTGGTTTGAAATCAGGAAGATCTGACTTCAAATTCTGTGAGTTCAAATTGGGTAGGTGCTGACTGGAGGCAAGTCACTTAAACACTCCCAGTCTCAGTTTCCTCATCTGTAAAATATTTTAACATTTATATAATACAAGCATTGTACTAAGTGTTTTACAACTATTATTTCATTTGATCCTTACAACCACCCTAGAAAGTGAATGTTATTATTATCCCCATTTTAGAGATAAGGAAACTAGGGCAAACAGAAGTTAAATGACTTTTCCAAGATCATGCAACTAAGAAGAGTCCAATGTTAGATTTGAATTCAGGTCTTCTCAAGTCTCTGTCTACCACACCATCTTGCTGCCCTTAATAATAGCATCTACCTCCCAGGATAGTTGGGAGGACTTAGTGAATGAGAAATATAAGGATATGCCATATGTAATTTTACATATTTTATGTTGATATAAAGTATTATTATTGTTATTATTATCCTAAGTAAAATGTCAGATAGACAATAGGTCTACCTAGCTAGGTGACACAGAGAGCAGAGTATCAGCTCTGAAATCAGAAAGACTCATCTTCCTGAGTTCAAACCCATCTTCAGATGCTTTCTAACTGTGGGCAAGTCACTTCTCCCTCTTTGCCTCAGTTTCCTCTTCTGTAAAATAAACTGGAGAAGAAAACAGGAAAGCATTCCAGTATCTTTGCTGAGAAAATTCCAAATCTAGTTATGGAGAGTTGGATGTGACTATAATAATTCAACCACTATAGATAACAACATGTTTCTACCTATCTAGCACTCCTTCCTACTCTGGAAGACACTATTCTACCCCAGGATTATCTATTTCCTGATAGCATTCCTTTAATTTCTTCCTGTTTAAAATTTATATTCTGTAATTCTATAAGAATATTCTACATTGTTTGCCTTGAAGATAAACTGATATTATCAAGTTTTTAGCAAAAACTCTATGTTTTAGTAGTGTAAATTTAGACAGGCCATGACCTCTCTGGCCTGTTTTCCCATCAGTTGAAATAATAATATATTTTAAGTTTCTCTGAAGTTGACAAAAGTACTTGCTTTGAAATACAGATGAATATGTGCATTACAAGTATATTATTAACCACATTTTACAGGCAAGGAAACTGAGGTTTAGAGCAGTTCAAGATCATGCCCAAGATGATACAACTTATATAGAAGATTCAGGAGCTGTCCATCAGACTCATTTACACCCCACTGCAATGAGAAACTCAGATTAAAATGATCTTTAAGGTCCCTTTCTGCTCTCATGTACTACAGTTCTAGGAGCCAAACCAGATGAAATATTAATTTATGTTAATAAAGTCTCCACTGAGTAAGGTGTTTTTTTTTTTTTTTTTTTTTTATCATTTCCCTCCCAGGCAGGCCCTGATTCACTTGCATTTATTTCAAGCCCAATCCCCTCCTTTCTGTCTCAGGAGCCCTGGAGAACTGTCCTCTTGGGAACAATGAAGCATTGATTGCAAACAGAAGATCAGAGTCTAGAAGAGCAGGAAGAGAAATACGAATTTGCAATTTGGGATGACAAAAGGGGAGTCATGATTTAAAGGAAAAGTTTTCCAGTTTTCTGTATTTTTATTCTAGGACTCATTTTTTCCCCATTTCCCATGTTTTCTCCCTAGCTTCCTTACTCCTAACAGGACTCAGAAGTTACCCTACTTGAAGCATGTTCTTTTCTCTCCTTTCTGGCTTCCTCCATTTATCTCTGACTACAGGATATTGGGATACTGGTTTACTGAGCTGAATATTTGCTAAAAATAAAAAGCATGTTAAAGAAAGCAATTGAATTCCTTTCTTTGCTTTGTAGCAGCCTGGAGTAGGAAGGCAGAGAGTTGGATGAAGATAGTCCTATACTAAATCATGGCACATAGGGAGGCAGTATAGACCAAGGGAAAGAATAGTGGATTTGAAGAGAGGGAATATGGGTTCAAATTCCAGCTCTACCATTTAGTGTTATCTATTACTTTGAACAAATCTCTTTCTAACTCTGCCTCAGTTTTGTCATCTATAAAATGGGATGAGGCATAGATGAGCTGTCCCTTCAAAGTCTAATCTACAATCCTTGTAGTAATTGAATCAGTGAGAGGGGGAAAACTTAGTAAATACTTGCTATATATATATATATATATATATATATATATATATATATATATATATATATATATATATATATATATATACACACACACACACACACACACACACATATATATATATGTATATGTATATATATGACAATAAATGGTGAGGTTACTGTAGATGGATAGAGAAAAAGTAGAAGAATCTGTCTTTGACTACAAATTAAAGTCTAACATTACAACTGGTCTCATTTGGTCACCAGAAAAGTATTAGAAAGCAATATAATTATTATTGTTTCAATTAAACATATGGGGAACCTGAAGTTTAGAAAAGTTGATTTCTTTAAGATCAAATTAGGGAAGGGGGTATTATGGTAAAAAAAAAATAAATAAAAAAAGATTCCCAAAGATCTAAGTTCTACATTTACTACTAACGTGAGCATGATTAGTAAATGGAAAGTCAATTAATGCCTCTAAGTCTCAACTACTCCAGTATCTCTATCAAGAAAAAATTGATAAATGGATTCTGAAAATTGACTAAACAAATATCAAGTCACGGTCCTGAGAAAAAGGGATCCAGAGACCAAGACTGAAGATAAATTTTCTCTGACTTCAGATTTAAGACAACATTAAATGAGATAGAGTTCAGATGACCTAGTCTGACATGACAGTGAGAATTAGGCAACAGCTACAGAATAGAGCTTGACTCATTTTCTGAAGCAGTCTAGACCAAAATGGTGACCATTTTTCCTACTTACATCACCGTGTTTTCCTGATTTTACACATTTCTCCTCCTATACCATTCCAAATCCCCCTTCAAGATTGATTGAACTTAGCTTATAAACTTCTCTAGCCCAAGAGAAGAAAATTTGGGAGAATTGCTCATTTGTTCTCTTGGGCTAAATGTTCCAGGCCACTTATAACTTTGAAAGAGTCTTAAAAAGTGGAAGAAGTCACAGACTGACCTGTGTCAGCAGATATTTGGCTATTCATTCCTTTCCAGAATCATCTTTTCTTTCTATTCTTCCCCTCTCACAGACTATCCTACACCCAGCAGGGGCCCTGTTAGCCCAGTTGGCAATTATGGGAAGAGAAAACTAACTGAATTTAAATGAAGAAAAGACCAGGAATGATGGGCAGACAGCCCTAATTGGGACTATTTTTAGAAACCAGACATAAAATGGTACAAAGAGGAGAACATTTCTCCAGAGAGCTGGGGAGTATGAGCAGAAACATTGGATTAAATTATTGGGGAAGGGGAGAGGGAAGGATACAAAGAGCAAGTAGTATACTCTGCTTCAAAAGCCGCAGCCAGGACAGATCCAAACCTCAATGGGGAAAGGGGGAGCTGCCTTCCCAATTGAATCCACAAGGTGTCTCTGGCCAGATTGCTGCCAAGCCCTTCTACTTTCTCAAGTCCACCTTGTGCCAAAGTTTCAAAAGAATATTTCATGTCCACTTCTGGACCTGGTAGTCAAGTACTCCTTACTGGACAATGGAGTTGACTAGGAAATGAACACAAGATGAAAGTCTAAGAATTAAGAATCTAGTGGGCAAAGATTGCTGAACTTTTGTTTTTGTTTTTGTTTTTAATACATTCTCTTTTGAGGATGGGGCAAGGACACAGTTAGTGCCCATCCAATGGTCTAATGTTAACAGCCTCATGGACGCAGTTCAACTCACTTCAAATGACATCTGTAGAAAGTTCCTAAAATAGGGATTTTAAATCTTTCTCATTCTGATAGGCAAAAATGCCTAGAGAAGTGAGTAGTTCCTTCACCTTAACTTTTCTGTGGAGATTCCAGGATGCAATTCTGCTGAAGTAATTGCTAGCCAAAACATAGTCCACAAGTTTCTGGTAGCTATGCATAATAAAGCAAAGAATATGGACTATAGCTGCTTCTTTCTTGTTTAATTCATATATCCATCAAAGAGAATGCTGGGAACTTAGGTTCACCTCAGGGTTCACTTTAAAGCTTCCATGGTTTTGATTTTTAGCAGAAAACTCAAAATGGGGTGTGGAGAGACAGGATAACAGTCAGGGCTTAAATGGGAGTCGCAATGAAATTTCAGTCTAAATTATATAGTTCAGAGAATCTGAGGGCCATAGATTTATAGTTGGAAGGAACTTCAAAAGTCCTCTTGTCCACTTCCTTTGTGTTGCAGATGAAAAAATGGAAGCCCAGAGTGGTTCCAAGTCTTGTCTGAGGATTTCTAAAAGTACAAAATGCATCTGAATCAGAAAAAAATGAAGTCAAAAGAAAATATTTACTCTTAACCTAGGGCATTCTACAGAGAAGCACAGTGGTCAGAGTCCAGGGCCCAGAATGAGAAAGACTCATTCTTTTGAGTTTAAATCTGGTCTTGGACACACTAGGTATGTGACCCTGGACAAAAGCCTTAATCCTGTTTGCCTTAGTTTCCTCATTTTTAAAATAAGCTGGAGAAAGAAATGGTAAACCAGTTCAGTGTCTTTACCCAGAAAACCCCAAATGGGATCACAAAGAGTTGGATAAGGCTGCTTTAGGAGGGAGGTGCTTTCTTGCCATAAAATCTAGAGATGACATTGGTTGTGAGGCTAAGATTTGAAAAATCACTTGAACGTGGAGTTCTGAGCTACCATAGAGCTAAAGCCAATTTAGTTTCTGGCATCGATCTGGTGAGACTCTGGGAGTATAGAGTCCATAAGAGGGGAACTGATATAGACTAGGAAAATGGAGCAAGTTAAAACATCTGCACCTATCAGTATTGGACTTGTGACATGACTTCTACACTTTCACTACAGGGTGATGCAAAGATTCAGTAGAGAAGGTGGGGAAGAAAGAAAGAAAGAAGGAGAGACAGAAATAGACAGACAAAGAGACAGAGAGAGAGAAGAGAAGAATGAGGAGTGGAAAGAAAAGGATGGAAGAGAAAGCAAAGAGAGAAGAGGAATAGGGGGAAAGGAAAGAAGAAAAAAAGGAGAGAAAGGGAGAAGGGAGAAAGGGTCAGGAGAGGAAAGATTAGAATGTCTCATGGCTCTCTGTTTCTCCTACCATCTCAACTGAGAACCTAGGCCCAAATTTTACTGTAGGGAAAAAAAAAACATTCATAGAGAGCTCCCGCTTGTCCCCTCTTCCTCATCTTATGTACCCAGATGTTTTCTGCTGTTATCTCCTCCTTCACTCCTGTCTCACATGAAGAGGTGACCCATCTCCCTGAGAATTCTTTACATACAATTCTTTCAATGGTCTTTTCCAACATGGCATCCTTCATTATTTTACACTTTCATATTTATCTTCAATCTCTCCCTAACTATTGGCTACTTCCCTTCTGCCAACAAGTATACACATATCTATCCTATACTTTAAAAAATTAAAATGATCCATCATTCTCTATTAACCATCATCTAATATAGCTCCCTTTTTGTGTGGTTAATCTCTTTGAGAAGGTTGTCTAGAATAAGTGGCCCCATTCCTTTTGTCTCACTCTTTTCTTTTTTATTTAGGTGAAACATTTCCGTATGAGCCATTTTGTACAAGAAGACTCAAATAAAGGGGGGAATGAAAGAATGAAAGAAAAAAAGCAGCATATTTCAGTCTGTATTCAGGAAATATCAGTTGTTTGTTTCTCTAGTATACCTTTTGGTCCATATGTGTTTTGAATTGATATGACTTCATTGTCTAAGATACCTTTTAGCAATATATGGTTTCCTTCTTTTTCCCTTTTCATTAGATCTATTTTTACTTTTATTTTACCCAAGACAAGGATTAATACCTCTGCCTTCTTTGTTTTGAAGCATTATAGATACTGCTCCAGCCCCTTATTTTTACCCTGTGTATATCTTTCTACTTCAAATGAACTTCTTCTTGTGAACAATATATTATAGAATTCTGATTTTTAATCCATTCTGCTATCTATTTCTGTTTTATAGGTAAGTTCATGCCATTCACATTTATAGTTATGATAAGTAACAATATGTTTCCCCCTATGCTATTTTCACTTTTTTTCCCTCCTTTTACTTACCCCTCATGCTTTCCCTCCTTCCAAATGTTTTACTTGAAGGTCCCCACCTTCCCCAAGTACCTTCCTTTTTATCAGTTCCACAACTTCTTGCTATTATCCATGTCCCATTTCACTTCCTTTTAGGATAAGAGAGATTTGTATGTCAACTGATTGTTTATATTATTCCCTCTTTAAGTCAATATTAATTAGAGTAAAGTTTAAGCTTTGCCCATAATCTCACAGTCTAATCATAATACTTTAGGCTTCTTTTATGTGTGATATGTTACCTTATTCAAATCTCCCCTTTTCTCTCTTCTTGTGCCATTTCTTACCCTTTTATTTCATTTTTGGATTATCTTTCCATCAAAGTCATCTTATATTCATATCCTCTGTCTTCAATTTCTTCTAATTGCTCTTATAGTAATAAAGTTAAGGTTACAAATATTATCTTGCAATATAGAAATATAAAGTTTAAGTTTTCTTATTTTGTTTTTGGTTTTTTTATCTTTTATTGTTTACCTTGAGTCTTGTATTAAATAGTTCATTTTTTTATTTAGCTCTGATTATTTAATTAGAAATGTTTGAAAATACTCTATTTCATTAATTACCTATTTTTTCTTGGAAGATGATATTCAATTTTGCTAGATACTGGATTCTTAATTGTAATCCTAACTTCTTTGCTTTCTGGTTATATTTCAAGTATTCCGATTCTTTAATGTGGAAGCTGTCAAATCCTGGCTGTAGTTTCACAATATTTGAATTATTTCTTTTTGGCTATTTGCAATACTTTAGTCTCATTAGTCTGTGAGTTCCATAATTGAGCTATGATGTTCCTAGAAATTTTCATTTTGGGATGTCTTTCAGAAGGTGATCCATGGATTCTTTCAATTTCTATTTTGCTCTCTGGTGCTTCCCTTTAGATTTGATTTTTTTTCTTAGCATGATGAATATAAGTATTAGCATCCTTTTGAAGTTCTTTCAGGAATTCTATTGGGGCCTGAGTCTAAATTACATTTTTCTTTGAGGCTTCACAAGTAGCTTTTTGACACTATATTTTATTTCAAGTTTATGCTTGATCCTCCCTAGAACTATAAAAATTTTCTACAATCAAGCTTTTTTTTGCTCATTTTTCTGCCTTTTATTGTGACAATGTTTTAATGTGAGAAATGGACTCTGATACTTCACTCTCCTAAACTTTCTATGTTGAGGCTCTGGATCTTGCCTTTCCTGCAGCTTTAGAGTTTATCTGCTTGTTTCTCTGGAGGATAGGCTTCCCTTCTGGCTTATACTTAAGAGGGACCTTGGCCTCCCCTAGCTATGAGTTTAACTACAGACCTACTCCAAGGAAGGATCCTTATTGCTGGATAACAGAGACTTTTTTATCATTTTATATTTTCCTGGTTACACATGTATATCATTTTCTTAATAAACATTTCTTTATGAATCATGTTTGGAAAGAAAAATGAGAGAGAAAAAAACAATTTAAAAAGTGACTATAGCATGTGTTAATTTACATTCAGTATTCATAGTTCTCTCTCTGGCTGCAGATGGCATTTTCTATCCAAAGTCTATTGAGATTGCCTTGGATCACTGAACTACTGAGAAGAACTAAGTCTTTCATAATTGATCATCTCACAATCCTGCTATTAATGTGTACAATATATTCCTGGTTCTGCTTTTTTTGCTCAGCATCAATTCATGTAAATCTTTTCAGGCCTTTCTTCACTCAGCTTGTTCATCATTTTGTCCAGAACAATAATATCTTGTTGCTTTCATATACAATAACTTATTCAGCCACTTACCAATTGATAAGCAACTATTCATTTTCCAATGCTTTGCCACCACAAAAAGAGTTGTTACAAACATTTTTTGCTCATGTTGGTACTTTTCCTTTCTTTATGATTTCCTTGGATATAAACCCAGTAGTAGCACTACTAGGTCAAAGGATATGCAGTTTTATGGCCCTTTGGGCATAATTCCAAATTGTTCTCCAGGATGGTTAGATCATTTCAAAACTCCACCAAAAATGCATTAGTGTCTCAGTTTTCTCACATCCCCTCCAACATTATCATTATCTTTTCCTGTCATCTTAACCAATCTGAGAGATATGAGATGTGGTACCTCACAGTTATTTTAATTTGCTTTTCTCTAATCAATAGTGATGTAGAGTATTTTTCATTTGACTATAGATAGCTTTAATTTCACCATCTGAAAATTGTTCATATCCCTAGGGGATTTATCATTTGGGTAATGATTTCTATTCTTATAAATTTGACACAGTTCTTTATATATGTTAGAAATGAGGCCTTTATCAGAAACACTGGCTATAAAATTTTTTTCCCAGATTTGTATTTCCCTTTTAATTGCATTTTTGTTTGTGCAAAACATTTTAAATATAATGTGACCAAAGATATCTATTTTACATTTCATAATGTAATGTTCTCTAATTCTTTATTAGTCATAAATTCCTCCTCTCTCCAAAGATTTGATAGATAAACTATCCCTTGCTCTCCTAGTTTGCTTATGGTATCACCCTTAATTTCCCAAATCATATACCTATTTTGATCTTATTTTTGATTTGGGGTGTGAGATGCAGGTCTATGCTGAGTTTCTGACATTATTTTCCAGTCTTCCCAGCAATTTTTGTTAAAATAGTGAGTTTTTATCCCAGAAGTTATATTATTGTGCCCTATGTAACTAACCTATTCTATTGATCAACCACTTATTTCTTAGCCAATACCAAATGGTTTTGATGACTACCATTTTATAATAGCGTTTTAAGTCTTATACTGACAAGCCACTGACTTTTGTAGTTTTTTTTTTTATTAATTCCCTTGATATCCTTGCCTATTTGTTCTTCCAGATGAATTTTGTTATTATTTTTTCTAGCTATATAAAATATTTTTTGGCAGTTTGATTGGCATGGCACTGAACAAGTAAATCAACTTAGATAGAATTGTAATTTTAATAATATTAACTTGGCCTATCCATGAGCAATTGAGATTTTCTCAATTGTTTATATCTGACTTTATTTATATGAGAAGTATTTTGTAATTGTGTTCATATAGTTCTTGGGTTTGTCTCAGCAGGTAGACACCCAAATATTTGATTTTGTCTACTGTTATTTTAAATGGAATTTCTCTTTTTATCTCTTCTGCTAGGCTTTATAAGTAATATATAGAAGTGCTAATGATTTGTGTGGGTTTGTTTTATATACTACAATATTAGTAAAGTTAATTATTTCAAGTAGATTTTTGGATCATTTTCATTGCCTAAGCATATCATCATATCATCTATAAAGTGATAGTTTTATCTCCTCATTGCCTATTCTAAGTCCTTTAATTTCTTCTTCTTTTTTTATTGCTAAAACCAACATTTCTAGTACAATATTGAATAATAGTGGTGATAATGGGCATCCTTGTTTCACCTTTGATCTTATTGGGAATGTGTCCAGCTTCTCTCCATTACCATTAATACTTGCTGATGCTTTTAGTTAGATGCTGCCTGTCATTTTAAGGAAAACTCTCTCTCTTTTCATATTCTCTCTAGTGCTTTTAATAGAAATGGATGCTGTATTTTGTCAAAAGCTTTGTTTTTGCATCTATTGAAATTATCATATGATTTCTGTTAGTTTTGTTATTGATATGATCAATTATAGCAATAGTTGTCCTGATATTGAACCAGCCCTGCATTCCTGGCATAAATCCCACTTGATCATAGTGTATTATCCTGCTGATAAATTGTTATAATCGCTTTGCTTATATTTTATTTAAAATTATCACATCAAAATTCATTAGGGAGATTGGTCTGCAATTTTCTTTCTCTGTTCTAGAAATAACAGTCTTTCTAGTGATTGACTCTGGAGGAGGGATCTTGTTGCTAGTGTACCCCGGGTGAGAGGGGACCATGCTGCTGGGTTGTTATGACAACAGGGCTTCTCAGGGAAGGCTCCAGCGGTGAGGTCTTACTATTGGCCAGCCCCAGAATGAGGCTTCACTTTGGAATTTTGGAAGGGTTAAGAAGTTTTCTTCCTCACTTCATTATCTTAGTACTGAAAGTCCTTATTCTTTTCTTTTCTCTCCAATCTGGCTTCCAAATCTGGCTTCATACAACTGAAACTCTCTCTCCAAATTGTTCTCACTGAAGTTACTAAGGAATTCTTAATTGCCAACTCTTGACCTCCTCAACCTTTTTGTAGCCTTTAATGTAGTCATTCCCCCTCTTCTAGATATTCTCTTCTCTCTAGATTTTTGGGATTCTGCTCTCTCCTAGGTCTCCTACCTATCTGCCCGCTCCTTCTTAGTATTCTTTGTTGGATCTTCATACAGGTAATGCCTGTTTACTAGGGGTGAGCTCCTAACACTCCGTCCTGGGACCTCTCCTCTTTTCCCTCTGTACTACTTCAATTGGTGATATCACCAGCTGATTTCCAATTCTGTATCTCTGACAATTGGACGTCTCAAACTGGATGTCCTGTAGACCTCTTACATTCAAAAACTGAATTCATTTTTTCCCTCTCAAAACCTCCATCCTTTTCCTAATTTTCCTATTGCTGCTAAGTCCTGATCACCCCAGAGTTGCAATCTGGGCATCATCTTCAGCTCTCCACTCACTCACTCCCTCCCTCTCTCCTTCCTTCCTTCCTTCTTCTCTTTCTTTCTTTCTTTCTTTCTTTCTTTCTTTCTTTCTTTCTTTCTTCTTCTTCTTTCTTTCTTTCTTTCTTTCTTTCTTCTTCTTCTTCTTCTTCTTCTTCTTCTTCTTCTTCTTCTTCTTCTTCTTCTTCTTCTTCTTCTTCTTCTTCTTCTTCTTCTTCTCTCTCTCTCTCTCTCTCTCTCTCTCTCTCTCTCTCTCTCTCTCTCTCTCTCATTCCCCATATCCAATATGTTGCAAAAGCCTGTCAATTTTACCTTCTTAATATCTCTCACATCAAAATTCAGACCATGGAAGACAAAAATCAAGATACCTAGTGATGGTTCAGGACGCAGTGGGTGATACATGGCTCATTCTCTTCTCTAACACTGACACTGTTTTCATATAGATCTTCATCACTTTCCATCTAGAATACTGTAATAGCCTGCTAGTTACTGTTACTAGTCGTTCCTTACTCTAGTCCATCCTCTACTCAGCTGTCAAAGTGATCTTCCTAAAATATAGATCTGACCATGTCAACCTCCTTCCTCCATAATTTCCTTTTTTTTTTTTTTTTAGGATTTGATATTTTTTTTTAATTTTTATTTAATAATTACTTTATATTGACACTCGTTTCTGTTCCGATTTTTTTTCCCTCCCTCCCTCCACCCCCTCCCCTAGATGGCAAGCAGTCCTTTATATGTTGGATATGTTGCAGTATATCCTAGATACAATATATGTTGCAAAACCGAACAGTTCTCTTGTTGCATAGGGAGAATTGGATTCAGAAGGTATAAATAACCCGGGAAGAAAAACAAAAATACAGATAGTTCACATTCGTTTCCCAGTGTTCTTTCTTTGGGTGTAGCTGCTTTTGTCCGTCATTTATCAATTGAAACTCAGGTCTCTTTGTCAAAGAAATCCACTTCCATCAAAATATGTCCTCATACAATATCGTTGTCGAAGTGTATAATGATCTCCTGGTTCTGCTCATTTCACTTAGCATCAGTTCATGTAAGTCTCGCCAGTCCTCTCTGTATTCATCCTGCTGGTCATTTCTTACAGAACAATAATATTCCATAACATTCATATACCACATTTTACCCAGCCATTCTCCAATTGATGGGCATCCATTCATTTTCCAGTTTCTAGCCACTACAAACAGGGCTGCTACAAACATTTTGGCACAAACAGGTCCCTTTCCCTTCTTTAGTATTTCTTTGGGATATAAGCCCAATAGAAACACTGCTGGATCAAAGGGTATGCACAATTTGATAATTTTTTGGGGCATAATTCCAGATTGCTCTCCAGAATGGTTGGATTCGTTCACAACTCCACCAACAATGCATTAGTGTCCCAGTTTTCCCGCATCCCCTCCAACATTCATCATTATTTTTTCCTGTCATCTTAGCCAATCTGACAGGTGTGTAGTGGTATCTCAGAGTTGTCTTAATTTGCATTTCTCTGATCAATAATGATTTGGAACACTTTTTCATATGAGTGGTAATAGTTTCAACTTTATCCTCTGAAAATTCTGTTCATATCCTTTGACCATTTATCAATTGAGGCCTTTATCAGAACCTTTAACTGTGAAAATGTTTTCCTAGTTTGTTGCTTCCCTTCTAATCTTGTTTGCATTAGTTTTATTTGTACAAAGGCTTTGTAATTTGATGTAATCAAAATTTTCTATTTTGTGATCAATAATGGTCTCTAGTTCATCTTTGGTCACAAATTTCTTTCTCCTCCACAAGTCTGAGAGATAAACTATTCTATGTTCCTCTAATTTATTTATAATCTCGTTCTTTATGCCTAGGTCATAGACCCATTTTGATCTTATCTTGGTATATGGTGTTAAGTGTGGGTCCATGCCTAATTTCTGCCATACTAATTTCCAATTATCCCAGCAGTTTTTATCAAATAATGAATTCTTTCCCCAAAAGTTAGGGGGTTTGGGTTTGTCAAACACTAGATTGCTATAATTGACTATTCTGTCTTGTGAACCTAGCCTTTTCCACTGATCCACTAATCTATTTCTTAGCCAATACCAAATGGTTTTGGTGACTGCTGCTTTATAATATAATTTTAGATCAGGTACAGCTAGGCCACCTTCATTTGATTTTTTTTTCATTAATTCCCTTGAGATTCTCGACTTTTTATTGTTCCATATGAATTTTGTTGTTATTTTTTCTAGATCAATAAAATATTTTCTTGGAAGTCTGATTGGTATAGCACTAAATAAATAGATTAGTTTAGGGAGTATTGTCATCTTTATTATGTTTGCTCGGCCAATCCAAGAGCACTTAATATTTTTCCAATTATTTAAGTCTGACTTTATTTGTGTGGAGACTTTTTTATAATTTTGCTCATATAATTCCTGACTTTCCTTTGGTAGATAGATTCCCAAATATTTTATGGTATCAACAGTTATTCTGAATGGAATTTCTCTTTGTATCTCTTGTTGTTGGGTTTTGTTGGTGATGTATAAAAATGCTGAGGATTTATGGGGATTTATTTTGTAGCCAGCTACTTTGCTAAAATTATGAATTATTTCCAATAGCTTTTTAGTAGAATTTCTGGGGTTCTCTAGGTATACCATCATATCATCTGCAACGAGTGATAGTTTGGTTTCCTCATTGTCTACTCTAATGCCTTTAATATCTTTCTCGACTCTTATTGCCGAGGCTATTGTTTCTAATACGATATTAAATAATAATGGTGATAGTGGGCAACCTTGCTTCACTCCAGATCTTACTGGGAAAGGTTCCAGTTTTTCCCCATTGCATATGATGCTTACTGATGGTTTTAAATATATGCTCCTGACTATTTTAAGGAAAAGTCCATTTATTCCTATGCTCTCGAGTGTTTTTATTAGGAATGGATGTTGGATTTTATGAAATGCTTTTTCTGCATCTATTGAGATGATCATATGGTTTTTGTTTGTTTGGTTATTGATATAGTCAATTATGCTAATAGTTTTCCTAATATTGAACCAGCCCTGCATTCCTGGTATAAATCCTACTTGGTCATAGTGTATTATCCTGGTGACGATTTTCTGTAATCTTTTTGCTAATATTTTATTTAAGATTTTAGCATCAATATTCATTAGGGAGATTGGTCTATAATTTTCTTTCTCTGTTTTCAGCCTACCTGGTTTAGGTATCAGTACCATGTCTGTGTCATAAAAGGAGTTTGGTAGGACTCCTTCAATCCCTATTTTTTTCAAATAGTTTATATAACATTGGAGTTAATTGTTCTTTAAATGTTTGGTAGAATTCACATGTAAATCCATCTGGTCCTGGGGATTTTTTCTTAGGGAGTTGATTGATAGTTTGTTCTATTTCTTTTTCTGAGATGGGACTGTTTAGGATATTTCCTTCTTCCTCGGTTAGTTTGGGCAAGCTATATTTTTGGAGGTATTTTTCTATTTCTTTTAAGTTGTCGAATTTATTGGCATAAAGTTGGGCAAAGTAACTCCTAATTATTGCTCTAATTTCCTCTTCGTTAGTGGCGAGTTCTCCCTTTTCATTTTTAAGACTAACAATTTGATTTTCCTCTTTCCTTTTTTTAATCAGATTTACTAAAGGTTTGTCTATTTTGTTGGTTTTTTCATAGAACCAACTCTTAGTTTTATTAATCAATTCAATAGTTTTTTTACTTTCAATTTTATTGATCTCACCTTTTATTTTTAGAATTTCAAGTTTAGTGTTTGACTGGGGGTTTTTAATTTGTTCCTTTTCTAGCATTTTTAATTGCAAACCCAATTCATTGACCTTCTCTTTCTCTATTTTATACAAATAGGCCTCTAGAGATATGAAATTTCCCCTTATTACCGCTTTGGCTGCATCCCATACATTTTGGTATGATGTCTCATTATTATCGTTTTCTTGGGTGAAGTTATTAATTATGTCTATGATTTGCTGTTTCACCCAATCATTCTTTAGTATGAGATTATTTAGTTTCCAATTATTTTTTGGTCTACTTCCCCCTGGTTTTTTGTTGAATGTAATTTTCATTGCATCATGGTCTGAAAAGGATGCATTTACTATTTCTGCCTTACTGCATTTGAGTTTGAGGTTTTTATGTCCTAATATATGGTCAATTTTTGTATAGGTTCCATGAACTGCTGAAAAGAAAGTGTATTCCTTTCTGTCTCCATTACATTTTCTCCAGAGATCTATCATATCTAACTTTTCTAGTATTCTATTTACCTCTTTAACTTCTTTCTTATTTATTTTGTGGTTTGATTTATCTAATTCTGAGAGTGCAAGGTTAAGATCTCCCACTATTATAGTTTTACTGTCTATTTCTTCTTGCAGCTCTCTTAGTTTCTCTTTTAAGAATTTAGATGCTACCTCACTTGGTGCATATATGTTTAATATAGATAGTGCTTCATTATCCATGCTACCCTTTAGCAAGATATAGTGCCCTTCCTTATCTCTTTTAATTAGATCAATTTTTGCTTTAGCTTGATCTGAGATCAGGATGGCTACCCCTGCTTTTTTGACTTCACCTGAAGCATAGTAGATTTTGCTCCAACCTTTTACCTTTAACCTGCATGTATCTCCCCATTTCAGGTGTGTTTCCTGTAAACAGCATATTGTAGGATTCTGGCTTTTAATCCATTCTGCTAACCACTTCCTCTCTATGGGGGAGTTTACCCCGTTCACGTTTATGGTTAGAATGACCAATTCTGTATTACTTACCATCTTGTTAACCCCAGTTTATGCTTTTCTTCCTTCTTTCCCCTTTCCCCCCCTTCCCAGTATTAAGCTTGTGAGCACCACTTGCTTCTCACAGCCCTCCCTTTTTAGTATCCCTCCCCCCGCCTTAGAGTTCCTCCCCCTATCTTACCCCTTTCCCTCCCAGTTCCTGTATTCTCTTCCGCTCAGCTTATTCCTTCCCTTTTCACTTTTCCCTTCTCACTTTTCAATGAGATGGGAGAAGTTTCACCATAGATTGAATATGTCTTAAGATTTTTCACTTAAAGCCAATTCTGAAGGCAGTAAAATACCCACTATATTCATCCCCCTCCATTCTTTCTCTCAGATAGAATAGGTTTCCTATGCCTCTTCATGAGATGTACTACCCCCACTTTACCCTTTTTCTGATACAATGTCCTTTCCACATCAATTTCTAGAACAAGGTATACATGTATTCTTTATACATCTATATAGTCAAAATATAGTTCCCAAGATTAATCTTTACCTTTTTAGATTTCTCTTGAGTTCTATATTTGTAGATCAAACTTTTTGTTAAGTTCTGGTTTTTTCATCAGAAATAGATGAAATTCGCTTACTTCGTTGAATGTCCATCTTCTTCCCTGGAAAAAGATGCTCATTCTCGCTGGATAAGTTATTTTTGGTTGCATACCAAGTTCCTTAGCCTTTCGGAATATCATATTCCAGGCCCTTCGATCCTTTAATGTGGATGCTGCCAGATCCTGGGTGATCCTTATTGTGGCTCCTTGATACTTGAATTGGGTTTTTCTAGCCGCTTGCAATATTTTTTCCTTCATCTGAGGGTTCTGGCATTTGGCCACTATATTCCTTGGTGTTTTGATTTTAGGATCCCTTTCAGTGGGTGATCAATGAATCCTTTCAATGTTTATTTTTTCCTCTGTTCCTATGACTTCTGGGCAGTTCTCTTTGATAATTTCCTGGAAAATAGTGTCCAGGCTCTTTTTTTCATCATGTTTTTCTGGAAGTCCAATGATTCTCAGATTGTCTCTCCTGGATCTGTTTTCCAGGTCTGTTGTCTTCCCCAGAAGGTATTTCACATTTTTCTCCATTGTTTGATTTTTTTGGATTTGCTTGACTGATTCTTCTTATCTCCTTGAGTCATTCAATTCCACTTGTTCAATTCTGATTTTCAGTGAAGTATTTTCTTCACTCACTTTTTTAAAATCTTTTTCTAATTGTCCAATTGAGTTCTTTTGTTCTGTGGAATTTTTTTCCATTTCGCCAATTTTGTTTTTTAGAGAGCTGTTTTCTGTTTCCAGTTCACTAATCCTATTTTTCAAGGATTTTACTTCTTTATCCACTCTCTCTTTAACTTTCTCCAGGCTCTTTTGCCAAGCCTCCCTCTCCTTTTCCCAAGCTTCCCTCTCCTTTTGCCAAGCCTCACTCTGCTTTCCCCATTTTTCTTCTAGCTCCCTTGTGAGAGCCTTTTTAATTACTTCTATGAGGTTCATCTGTGCTGAGGAACAGATGATCTCCTCCTTTGGGGATTCACCTGGAACTGTCTGTTTTTAGTCTCCTCAGGATTTAGAGTCTGCTCTCTATCTGTATAGAAGCTGGCAAGGGTTAAAGTCCTCTTCAGCTTCTTGCTCATTCTGTCTAATAATCAGAGACAAACTACCAAAGAAAAACAGAAAAAACTGGAGTCTTTCTTTGGGGGAGGGGCTGGGTGTGTTATCGAGCTTCCTCTACAGACTGCAGGAGGCAGCAGTGAGGCACTAGCAGGACTGTGTGCGCCTGCGCTCTGAGATCCCAAAGCGTGCTGAGTCACTGTTGGGGGGGAAAGAGGGGGGCGGCCAGGTCCCGAGAGACTCCAGCTGTTTGGGGTTGTATTCTTCAGCCCCGGTGTTTTTAGCTTCTCTGCTGGGCTGCTGACTTGCTGCCGGAGCAAAGTATCCAGTGCTGTAGCAAAGCTCTCTCCACAGAGACTGCTGCGATCACACCCTCTCCGCTCTGCTCCCGTGCTCTCACTGCCGCTGCCCGCCGCCTGCGCCCGATCTAAAACCGTCCCAGCCCTCCAGTAAAGACAGACCTTTCTTGGCGAATCTCAAGGATGGCTTCTCTTGGTAACTATCTGTGGGGTTTTTTTTTCAGTCAAGCATTAATTCAGAGGCTTGTAATGAAGTGGATAGTGAGAGAAAGCGTGGAGCTTATGCAGCTGTGTGCCTCCTCTCCGCCATCTTAACCCCCTCCATAATTTCCAATGGCAACTGGTCACTTCTAGGATCAAATAAAAAATTCCTTCATAACTAACTCCTCCAAACTTTCCATTCTTCTTATACTTTCTAAGCTCCCCAAAGTACCCTGAAATCCAGTAATATTGACCTCTTTATTGTTTCTCAACTAAAATACTCCATTTCCAGACTCTGCCATCCCTATCTTAAAATGTTCTTCATCTCCACATCCTGTCCTCCCTGACTTCCTTCAAGTTTCAACAAATGCCACTTCCTACAGCAAGCCTTTTCTGATCTTCCATAATTCTAATACCTTCCTTCTGCTAATTATTTTAGATTTATCCCTTATAGAGTTTTTTTTTTACATCTCCCCTACTAGACTGTGAACTCCTTAAGGATAGGGATTATCTTTTGCCTGTTTATTGCCACTGGCATAAAGGATGTTCTTAGTAAATGTTTGACTTATTTTCTTCATTCTGGATCACTTTGCATGTTTTTCTGAATTCCTCATTTTCACCATTCCTGATGACAAAGTAATATTAAATTATATTTTTAACCTATTGAAGTCACACACACACACATACACACACACACACACACACACACACACACACGTACACACACACACTTTTGGCCCTTAGCCACTCCACATTCTGGGTATTTTGTGGATCAGCATTTTCTCTATACCATAATTCACAAATGCCCAGCAATATGTTTTAATTTTACAGCCAAACACAGAGCATACTTAATTACATTAAATTGAAATGTAAACTAGAAACAGCACCATGTAGGAGATAAAGAGTCATTCTTGGAATCAAGAAAAACTGAGTTAAATCCTACCTGTCATGAGAATATGTGCCTCTAAGTAAATTAATCTCCAGGTTTTACCCAATTTACTTAAACTCTTAAGTTGAAGAATGGTTTCATTGGTAGATTGTTTTCCTAATCAAGGGTTCCATACACCAATGAAATCACAAGCCCAGACTTGCAGTGTAAATAAAAGAATAAAATAACACCTCTTCCCCACCCACCCAATGAGCTTACTCTTCCCAGAAGCACATATGCAATCATTTGGGAGAAAGGATCTTAATGGGAATTATATGTGAGATTTTTGTATATAGAAAACACATGGCCATGGCACCTGTAAAAGGGGGGGGGGGGGAGAGAGACAGACGATTTATATGTATGACAAGGTATCACACAAGGTAGGACAACTCACATCTCTACTGATGTGAAACTGCCATTATTTCTACTGATAGAATTGAACTCTTTGCTAACCTGTTCTTCATCAATTATTGCTCTCCTCTGTTCTTGGTCCATCATTACTTTATGTCTTTCCTCTAGATCTTGCACTCTTCTCAAACTGATAATCAATGCTGGCAATTTTCAGGGACACTGAATACTTTGGACAGTGTACATGCTATAATTATAGCTCTTTTTTCAGGTGTTTTAGCACCCTCCATTTACTGGGGTTGGGGAATGAGGAGTGGTTAATAAGCTTCTCTGTCAGTCTACTCCTTTATCTGCTGTTAGCAATGTGATCTGGAGAACCTCCTACAGCCCAGTCTTTCATCTACCAAAGGTACTAGGCTTTATATGTTTTTCCCTTGTAGGGAATGCTGCTGGAATCCTCAACAAGCATTCTCTTCCAATAGCTATGAAGCAGCTCTTAGGTCTCCTTAGTCTCCTCAGACAAAAGGAATACAGTGTTCTGAAAACCCCCACGTGATTTCTTATGAAGTTTTCCATTCTCCCCTGGCAACCTATGCTAGGATGTCCAAAAGCCTAGGCTGAAATAGAGTCTGTCTTCTGAACTCAGAATTCTTGTGTTAATAGCATCTCCTCTAAACATTTTTTTTCTGCTCTTCTTATCTCTTCTTTACTGTTCATTAAATTATCATACCTAGGTCTTTCACCCAATTGATGGTCAGAAACCACCTTGGGATTTAGCATTTTCCCTGGCAGAGGTAAATAACATCAGAACTCTACTTAATAAAACTGAAAAGGGTGTGAGAGACACTATATAAAAGAAATTGTTTTAAAATTATTCCAGCAGGCCCTCTGATAGTCTATGTTAAATAGCAACTGCTACACTGACTCAAGAATTCTTTAAAAAAAAAAAAAAAAAAAGCTGTTCTAAGCAAATAGCAACTACTGTATTGACTATGGAATTTAAACAACAACAAAAAAAGCAGTTCTACTTTTCCAGCAATATATTATAGCTCTTTCTGCTTCTGTCTTCTCTATGCTTCTGCCACTGTTTCTCTCTCTCTCTTGATGTCTTTCTCTCTTTTTGACTCTCCAAATTTTATTATGCCTTAACTTGTTCAGTCATTTAATCATTAAGCACATATTTTGTTTCCAAATTTTTGTTATCACAAATGCTTTCATGAACATTTTTGTACATATAAGTATTTTTTTGGTGCTTAATAATACCCTTGGGAGTATAGATTCCCTGGGACAATGAGTATGAATAATTTCATTACTTTTCTTTCATAATTCCAAATTGTTTTCCAGAATCATTAAATAAACTCACAGCTCTTCTAGTAGTGATGAATGTCTTATCATAGCTCTTCCAAAAATACATTTTCCCATATTTTACCATATTTTCTAGCTTAGTGATGGATGTGAGATGATGGCTCAGAATTGTTTTAATTTACTTGTCTTTGATTGTCAGTGATTTTGAATATTTTCCAGAGAAGTTATTAGTGGTTTCTATTTCTTTTGTTGAAAACTATTTATGATCATCACTCACTTTTTGTTTAAAGTAGATCTCCTAATTTTGTATATTTCTGTCAATTCCAGATTGATTTTTTATATCAAACTTTTATCAGAGATATATGATGCAAAGGGGCTCCCACTACATTTCTTCTGATTCTGGTTACATTACTGATGTTTGTTCAAAATTTTGTTATTTTTATATAATTGAGCATGCTAATTTTTTTCCTGATCAACTTTCTTATTCTATACTATTTATTCTCCAGTTTTCCCAGCAACTCTTGTTGAATCAGGAATCCCTAAATGAGAAGTTTGTGTGTTGTAATTTATTATGCACTCAACTGCTATATGCATTTTAGTTAGAGGTTACTTATTTAATTTATTATACTGCTTTTCCATTCATTTATCTAGATAACTTTGTGGTATGTTCTGAAATCTAGTAATCACAAAAAACTATTACTAAGGTTTTGTTTTTATTATTATATGACTTAGTATTCTTGATCTTCTTTTGTTTCTTCTTTAGTAGAACAGAAATTTGCTGAATCCTACTCATTATTTGGTTAATTTAACATTAAATCGATGGCATAATTTGAGTAGTATCATCCCTTTTTTTTACTATAATGTCATGGGCCAATGAACAGTAAATATTTCTCCAATTGTTTAAGTCTACTTTTATTTCTCAAAAAATGCTTTTAATTGTATTAATTTAAGCTATAAATGGGTTAATGTAGACTAATAAAATAGGTTAATTCCCAGATGGAAAATGCATTTTGTTGAATTCCATCTTAAATGTAAACATTTGGTGCATATATATTTAATATAGAGATTGTTTCATTATCTATAATGATTTTATGCATACTATAGTTTTCTAGTTTTTCTCTTTGAACAATATCTATTTTTGTCATTTGCTTAGTTGAGATCTTTATCAACACTCTCGCTTTTTTAGGTTCAATTGAGGAATATTAAATTCTACCCCTATGCCTCATTTTAATGCTGTACAAATCTTTATAGTTTAGGTATATTTCTTATACATGTAACTAGTTGGATTTTACTTTCAAATCCATTGTCATCTTCTTCCAACTTCTGAGGAAGTTCAACACATTCATATTCACAGTTATCAATAATAAGTTAGGGTTTTTTGGTTGATCAAATGCTGTTACAAGATTTCTTATATATTTCCCTTAAAATAACAAGAACTTGATATACTAAATATTTATATTGCTTAACAATCCACTTCCAATTTCTACACTTTCTCCTCCTCTATCCTCCCTCCCACCCCTACTTCCATTTTTAAATATCAACCATGATACCCCAATTTCAGGAAACAGAAAGTTCCTTCCCCTTTTTTCTTGTTTTCTAAGATAACATACAAAAATTTAGGGATTTTTTCTCTGTCTATTCAGTCTTTTTTTCTTTTATTTTTTTTCATTTTTACTTATTTAAAAAAAATTTAAAAACAAGGTGAGGAAAGAATATTGTTATGTACACAGTAGCCCATAAATAAGGATTCAATATAAAACAATAAATTTCTATTTCAAAAAACCTATATAATAAATACTACATTGTTTTCCAATTTTTTTTCTTTGCTTCCTTGTAGGTTTTCTTTTGTTCTCTGCTGTGTAGCTTATTTTCCCCTTCTTCCACCCCCTCCACAAAGAAAGCTACAATTGAACACAGATATATGTGTGTGTGTGTGTGTGTGTGTGTGTGTGTATACAGGCATACACATATACATAAATATCTATAAAAATAGTCATATATACACACATATACTCATATGCAAGACCATACTATACATATTTACATTTGTTATAGCTGGATAACTCCAAATTTTTCCATGTTTTCTTAATCTAAATTATCATTTCCTACACCACAGCAATATTTCAACACAATCACATCCTATCTAAGAAATTGTTTATGAAAATTTTTTCCAGTTTTCTGCATTCCATCTATTCTTGCCTACACTGTTTTTATTTATACAATAAAATATTTAATTTAAAATAATTGGAATTATTCATTTTATGTTTCAATATTGCATTCTCTATATACTATAGTTTAACATCTGATATTGCTGAATCTCCTTCCTTTACATCTTTTTTTTTGTTTTTTTTAAAGTCTTGATATTTTCTTCTTCTAAATGATCTTTGCTATTATTTTTCCTAACTCACTGAAATAATTTTTAGTGATTTAATTGGGATGCTATAGAATAAATGGATTATTTAGGTTAAATTGTCATTTTTAAAAAAATTATTATGACTTTATAAATATTACTCCAATTAGTGTTTCTTCATTCTTAAATAAGGTGGGATTTCTAAGAACATTTTGTCTCTACTTCAATGAATAACAAATACATCATTATCTAGCCATTAGGATTTTCTCACTTACTTACCTTTCTTAAATTTCTTTTGTCCATTGTTTTTGTCCAGATTAAATTTTGTCAATAGAAATATTTGGAACTCATTTTTTAAACCTCTATTTTTTTTCTTTATAGGTTTATGATCAGATTTTCAGGATAAATTTTCCCCTGAGACAAACTATTTTCCTTTATATTTTGGTATTTTATGTTTCAAGCTTTTGTCTCATTTCTTATTGAAGATGAATAATACTGGAAAATTCTGGCTGGAATCCCTTGTGTACGTGATATGTCTATACTTGGCTAATGACAATAAGCTCTTTTTCATTTGAGAGCTCTTGAACTTAACAATTACATTTATGGGTGAACTAAAACAGGTATTTGAATCTGATAGAATCCTAAAAACTCTGTAAATCTCACTTTGCTTCTTTTAATATCTCTGAGTAATCTTCTTTTATAATTTCTTGAAATACAAAAAAATAATCACCATTAAGCTATCAAATTTGTAATGACTTCTTTGCCATGATAACCAATAAAACAAAAATATCTTATAAAATTATTCATTATTCTTGTTGAATTATTAAAGACAGTATCTATCTTATAATTCTCACTATAACTAAATCCAGAAAATGAAAGAAAGTTTGAGTTAAATGAAAGTATCATATATGTAATCTGCTTAAACAACTAAAGGAATTGGAAAAATTATTTTTATCATTAGTTGAAAGATATGACAAATATTTCTTGAAATGTTTGGTTATTTCATTCTGAAGCTCTTATGATAAGTATTTGTAAGAAAGACTACAATGAAAATAATTGCAGATTATGCAATTACAATCACAGACCATGAACAGGTAGAAAAATATTCTGTAGGAAAACTAAATAAAATTCCCCAAATTAAATAACATACACTTTGATTCTCAGTGATTTTAAGTCAACAGAAGGCATAATGACATATATAGGAAAATATGGTTCAGGAATAAGAAATTGTATAAGCCAATGAGTTGTAGGCCACATAGAAAATTATTACTTATATTCATGGGTATTTTAATTGACAATATAAGAGGGAGGCATTGGCTATAACAAGCCCAAACAACATTAAAATTTAAATCAATTACAAGTCATCAAAAACATTTATTAAGAACTTACTATATAACAGGCACTGTGATAGGCACTGAGGATACAAAGAAAAGTAGTCTCTTGCAGAAAGCAGTTTCAAAAGAAGCCATAAAAGCCAGGATGTAAAGATAAGAAGGTAGAAAATTACAGATATGGGGGACAGTAAATGAAAATGCATACAGTTGAAATAGAGTGTTTTATATGCCTTAGGTAGCCAGTAATACAACAGATAGAATACTGAACCTTAAGTCAGTAAGCTCTAAGTTCAAATGTGGCTTTAAACACCTTTTAGCTACATCATCCTGGGCAAGTCATTTACTCTTTGTTTACCTTGGTTTCCTCAACTGTAAAATGGAGATTTTATTTGGAAATATTTGGAACTCATTTTTAAACCTCTATTTTTTCCTTTGACAGAACCTACATTATAGGATTGTTATGAGGATCAAATATTGTATTTATTTTTAAAATGCTTTGCATAATAGGTGGCAATAGCTGGCACCCTATAACTGATTATTATTTTTCCTTCACCCCTTATAACAAGAAGACCATACTACTACGACAAGAAGGATTGTGAAGGATGTGGAAGAGAGTAGGATATAAAAAGACCAAAAAGGTAGGAGGAAGACAAGTTGTGAAGGCATTTAAAAGTCAAACAGGAGATTTTATATTTGATTCTTGTGATAATAGGAAATTTAATGAATAGGCGAAGGGAAAATAGTGAGGCATGGGAAGACTTGTCCTTTAGGAAGAACACTTTAATGTGTTAGTGGAGAATGGGAGATGGGAGTGACTTGTTGTAATAATTATATGAGAGGAGATATATCTACATCATGTGTAGATATAGATAGAAATGATTGATTCTGTTTGGCAACAGAATGGATATGGAAGTTAAGAGGGAGAAAGGCATGGAGGATGACACTGAAGTTGAGAGCTTGGGTGATTTGGAGATTGATGGTACCTCTTCAAGGAAGAGAGATGTTGAAAGGAGAGAGTTTTGAGGAAAATATAATGAGCTCAGTATGGAACAGTGGAGTTTAACATGTTTATAGGACATACAGAACTGAATATTAAGAAAACACTTATTACTGAAATGTGACTCATTACTGAAAATGCTGTCTGTGTTCAGATATGCCATTGACTTTTTAGAACAATGAGATGAAGTAATACAAATCTTAAAGGAAGAATAAAAAAGAAAAAAGTTTTATGCTATACCATTAAATCAATTCCAATCTGATCTATTTAAATAAGTTATTAATGGCCCCAAATGGAAATGAATGAAAAAAAGGGCATAGACCGATTATGATAATTTCCTAAAGAAGTTTAAGTGATGTGGCTTAAGTGGATTCTGGCACCTATACAGAACTTTTGCAATAATTTTACTTGTGCAGGACCTGGGAAGTCTTCTTATGAAAGAGTCAGGATGAGGTGGAAGGGAAATGTTTTGGAGAAAATGAATCAAGCATAAAGATGTAACTGGTTCCAGTCAGTTAACCATATAGCAAAAAGAAGCCTCTTTAATGGGCTAAAGTTTCATTCCAAAAGGCCTGTCAGTTTTAGTGTCTTCTCCCTTTGCTCAGAGTTCTTTGGAGAGTTGAGCTCATGAGCTTGTGAAGTTAAAAATTCTAGAGGGCTTCTCAATATCCCATCACTCCAGAATTTGGTTTGTGGTCAGCATAGCAACTATGCCTTCAAGAATAAGGAGTAATTTTCCAGAGTAATCTTTAGGATTCCTAGCTAGCAGTTAAGACAAGGACTCATTCAACAGCAATGCTGTTTCTAGTGAACTTGGGGAACTGATACTAGATAGAAACTGAATTAAAGTTGAGCCTACTGTCCCCATGATTGAAAGGGTATGGTCCATAGACAGTGAAGGGAGGAGGGAGAGAAGTTTTTGCACTTTGTTTTTGCTATAACTTTGAAGTAAATAGCCCTTTGTAAAGAGCTATCTAATATTAAGCAGATAAATAGATCTGGGTGCTTGTCACAAGTTCCTAACAAATAAAAGTATCACAGTCAGTTGGGGCTTGAGCCAAGGGCAATAAAAAGATACCCCATCAACTGCACAGAGTCCCTTGGAAGTTTAATGAGTAAAGTAACAGACCTAACTCTGATGTAGTGGAGCCAAAGTATATGCTGTCTCTATCATAACAATATTTTAAAAATCAAAGGACTCATGACAAAAAATTTTAATTGAATTAAATATGTTTTGCATGGCTTCATATATATAATGAATGTCCTATTTATTGCCTTTTCAATGAATGGGGAGGAAGGAGAAAGAGAGGGAAAATATGGAACTGAAAATAAAAATGTTTCAACTTAATTAAGAAATCAAAAGATAGGTGGAGCCAAGATTACAGAGTACAGGCAGCAGCTCTGCTGTACTTTCTCAATATTCTCCTGAAAACAATTTTAAAATAACATCACAAATTGAATCCTGAGTGGTATAACCAACAAAATATCAAGTTGGTACATTTTTTCAGCACATGATAACTTAGGAGAGTTTTGTGAAACTGGTTTGGGTATGTGCTTATGGCAGCAACACTATCAGTGGGTTTTAGAGATAGTTACAACAGCAGCAACAGTAGCTTTGGGAACTCTCAGCCAAAGATGCTCCAGAGCAAAAATGAGCAACTACTATCTGTAGCTGCAGAAATAGAGGGGTTCTGGTCACAATTCTAGGAGAGAGAGGAGCACTAGCATTTGTGGCTACAGGGGAGCATCTATGAAAACCAGAGGGTAGACAAGGGCAACAGTGACCATACTTCCCCCTTGATCACATCACCTTGAAAGCACTCAATACTTACAGACCCCTGAACTAGCTCTAAAACAGTAGCAATAAAAAGTCTGAAACTTAGAATAGTATCTCCCTACTATCAGGTGAACAGTGCCCAACTGGAATGGTTTGCCATTTCCTTCTCCAGCTCATTTTACAAATAAGGAACTGAGCCAAATGAGGTTTGCCCAAATCCACATCTAGTAAGTTTCTGAGGACAGATTTGAAATCAGGATAATGAGTATTCCTGACTGTAGGCCTGGCACTCTATCTGCTGTACCATCTAGCTGCCCATGAGCATAAGTAGCTACTATGGTAACAGAGAAGACCAATTCACAAATTCATAATAAGATAATTATTTTAAAACATCTACAAGAACCCCCAAAAATGCAAATTGAAAAGAAGCCAAATAAGAATTCATGGTAAAGCTAAACAAAGAGATAAGAATGAGAGAAGGTAAAGAGAAAGAGAGAGAGAGAGAGAGAGAGAGAGAGAGAGAGAGAGAGAGAGAGAGATGGAGAGACAGAGGAAGGAGAAAAGAAAGAAAGAATAAAGAAAGAAAGAAACCAAGAAAAAATAAAAAGGAGGAAGAGAGGAAGGAAGGAAGGAAGAAGAATGGAAAGGAAGGAGAAAGGGAGAGTGGAAGGGGAGGAAAGGAGGGAGAAAAGAAATGAAAGTGATGCAAGAAATATATTTAAAAAGTATTAACAGATTTATAAAAGAGAATTAAAATACAAAATAAAATAATGCTTTTTAAAAAATTATTAAATGTTTTTTAAAATATTAAATGGTTTAAAAAAATTAAAGAGGCACAAAAATTCACTGAAGAAAAGAACTCTTTAAAAAGCAGGATTAGTCAAATGAAAAGAAGTATGGGAGCTCACTGAAGAAAATGATTCTTTAAATATTAGAACTGGGCAAGTGAAAATTAATGAGTTCATGAGGCATCAACAAACAATAAAACAAAGTAAAAAAAATTAAATTCATGAAAATGTGAAATATCTCATTGAAAAAAAGAACTAATGAAAAGAGATCATTATTGGATTACCTGAAAGCTATGATCAAAAGAAGTCTAGACATCATATTTCAAGAAATGATTGAGGAAAACTGCCACGATATTGAAAAACCAGAGAGCAAAATAAAATTTTGAAAGACTCTACCAATTACCTTCTAAAAGAGATCCCAAAATAAAAGCTTCTAGAAATATGACAGCCAAAACCCAAAGCTGCCAGGTCAAGAAAAGCAGCCAAAAAGAATGCATTCAAATATTATGGAACACAGTTAGAACCACACAAGATTTAGCAGCTTCCATATTAAAGGAGCAAAGGAATTTGATTATATTCCAGAAAGTAAAGTAATTAAGATTTCAACTAAGAAAACCCTATAGAACTTCAAGGGGATAGAGGATTTTCAAAAATTGTTGATGAAAAGATCAGAGTTAAATAGGAAATCTGACATTCAAACACAAGACTCAAGAGAAGCATAAAGATATTAAACATGATAGAGAAATAATAAGAGAATAATAAGGTTAAAGCATTTGCAGTCTGTTATGTGAAGATTATATATATATATATATATATATATATATATATATATATATATATATATATATATATATATATCCTAATAATCTAATCATTATTAGGGCAGTTAAAAGACATATAACTAGAGGGCATGGGTATAAGTAGATTATAGTGAGATGATCTTAAAAAAAAATTAAGGGATGAAAAAGATTCTCTGGTAGAGAGAAGAAAGGGGGAAATTATCTCATATAAAAGGCATTCAAGAAAGAGCTTTGCAACAGAAGGGAATACAGGGGTGGTAGTAGGCAACACTTGAATCTCAAATGTTCCAATTATTGGAATTGGTTCAAATACCTGAATGTATGTGCATGTGTTCCTCTACAGGGAAGTAGGAGGGGAAGATAATAAAGGATGTGTGATAAAAGGGAAGGAAAGTTAAAAGAGGCAATGGTGAGAAGCAAAATAGACTTTTAAAGAGGGACAGCATAAAAAGATAAAGAGAAGAATAAAAAGAAAAAATAGTGTGGAGGGAAATACACAGTCTATGGTCATAACTACAAGTGTGAGTGGGATGAGTTCATAAAATGGAAGCAGATAGCAAAATGTTTTAGAAACCAGAATCCAACAATATTGTATGTTCTTTATAAGAAACGTATTTGAAACAAAAGGACACACATACAGAATTAAAATAAGAAGCTGGAGCAAAATCTATTTTTCTTCAGCTGAGGTTTTAAAAAAAAGAGTAGCAATCATGATCTCAGAATTTCTTGATAAAAACTTTTCAAATATATAAAAAATTGATTTAGACTTATAAAAAATAAGAGCTATTTCCCAATTGATAAATGGTCAAAGGACATGAAAAGACAGTTTCCAGGAGAAAACCAAAGTTATTTATAATCAAATGAAAAAAAAAAGTTTTTAATCAATATTGATTAGAGAAACTAATACTATCTAATACCACTACATTAATATCAGTAGTACTTCCTCACAATAGTTAGACTGACTAATATGACAGAAAAAGGAGGACTACAAATGCTGAGGGGGATGTAAAAAATAGCAATAATAGCAATAACTAATATACTATTGGTGGAAATCTGAACAATAATTTGGAATTATGCCCAAAGAGCTATAAAACTGTGTATACCCTTTTGACCCAAGAATGCCACTATTAGATCTGCATCCCAAAGAGATATAGGAAAAATAGGAAAGGACCAAAAATATTTATAGCAGTTTTTGCCACGTAAAAAACTGGAAATTGAGGGGATACCCATTACTTAGGAAATGGCTAAACAAGTTATAGCATATTATTGTCATGGAATACTATTGTGCTATATGAAATGATAAACAGAATGTTTTTAGAAAAACTTTTGAAGAGGTAAGTGAAATAATACAGAATGAAGTGAGCAGAACCAAGTAATCATTGTACAGAATAACAGCAATATTTAATGATGATCTAACTGCAATAGACTTAGTTACTCCAATCAATAAAATCGTCTAAAACAATTCCAAAGGGTTCATAATGAAAAATGTTATCCACCGCGAGAGAAAGAACTGGTTATCTCTAAATACAAATTGAAGTATATTTTCTCCAATTTCTTTATTTTTCTTGGGTTTTTGAAACATAGCTTATATGGAAATGTTTTATATGATTTAACATGCATAAATGATATATTGCTTGCCTTTTCAATGAATGGGGGAGGGGATGGAGTGAGGAAAAGAGTTTGGGATGCAATAAAATTTTAATGAATATTTTTAAATAAATATTTAGAAGAAAAATGTACACAGTACAAAAATAAAAAAATAAAAAACTATCAACAAATACTTCATTTACTTGCTAAGCAGATATATTAGTTAATGGAAACACTGGATCAGAATATAAGCTTGGTTGTAAAAATCTTATGGAAAAAGACAATGGAAGATAATAAACAAAGTCACCTTGTAAATTGGCAAAAAAACAAGTGGGAGGAAAAAGAAGCTTAAAGATGGCTTTCTGAGATACCCAGCTAAGCAAAGCTATCCTAAGTTTATTTAAGATAAAATTGAAAGGAGGATCATAAATGGATTTTATATATATATATGTGTGTGTATTCTGTAAAGCTTTTTAAAAAATTATCAATCTCTTTACCATTAAAGACATTACAATTACTGTATTGGGATTGTAATGCTTTGGACCTATATGTAATTCTTAAGAAAAAATAAAAATATTGAAGAAAACAAAGATGTAACAGCTGCTAAACAGGAAAAAAAAACAAATTCAAAGCAACATACTTCTAATGGCATTGAGGGATCAGTGCTGAAGGTCTGAAGGAAGAAAAGAATAAAAAGAATAGAGAGAGAGGAAGAGGGAGTAAAGAAAAGGAGAGGAAAAAGTAGAGAAAGAAAAAAGAAAGAGAGAGAGAGAGAGAATTTATTACTGACCTGTAAACAATGAACTGGGAAGCTATCATAGGCATAGTGGATAGGCTGGACCTATCATAGGCATATCACAGGCATAGTGGATAGGCTGGACCTGCTGTCCTGAAGATCTTAATTCAAACAACTTCAGGTATTAGCTGTGTGATCCTGGTCAACTTACTTAATCCCTCTTTGTCTCAGTTTCCTTCTCTATAAAAAATAAGCCAGAAAAGGAAATGGCAAACCACTCCAGTATCTTTGCCAAAAATGTCCAAATGGGGTCATAGTATCAGACAAAACCAAAAACAAACAAACAACTAAACAGTGAAATTTGATTCAGACAAAACCTAACTTTCAGCCATGTTACTGAAGGTTTCCTCTTGTCACACATTTTTAATTCCTTTCATGACATTTGACAATCTACAATCTTTCCAGGAAAAGGTTCCAGAAATCTTGAAATTGTTTTGCTACTACTCACTACTTATGGAACCCTGGGCAACTTCATTTTGGAGGTATTATAGTACTTAAATTTTAAAGTCTCCTCCAGCTCCGAAATTCTAGGATTAAATCAGTAGGAGGAAGTGTTCTGAAAATGAGTGTTATAGGCTATTAAAAAAGTAAAATATATATATATATGGAAAAGGAAGGAAAGAAGAAAGATTCCTAGGAAGGAATTTTTTAGAAAAGAGTGAGATTCCCAGCTACCAAGAGAAATGTTCAGAAGCATATATATACTTACTTTCATGGAATTGTGGTGATAAAAGCTATGTAAAATTGCCCTTTATGAGAAGTCTGCATCAGACTCTTGGGGTTAATGTTTCCATTTAGATGGAAATTGAGTGCAAAATTATTAGTAACAGCTTACAAGGACCAAATTTTAAGGGGCTGTTCTTCATACTGAACATAGCATTATCACTAGCTGTTATCAGCTATGGGCCACTTTTAAGCATGGAGGTCAGGCTTCGCTAATGGTCATCCTACTACCTCAGCAGAAGAAAGATCCTTTTTAAAAAATCTGCCTGGAATACCCAAGTAATCAAGGACAGAAAGTTTTTTTCAGGAGTCAGAGGACTATGAAACTGCCACTGCAGCTAAATGACCCATGTTGTAATAATAGAGGAAGAATGAAAGACAAATCCTTCTTGTCAATGAGTTCTAAAGGTCCTCCATTCACCAAAATATCTTATTTTCTTAATTTCTTTCAAATTCGGGTTAAAATCCTTCCTAGATGAGGCTTACATGTCTCAGGATAATAGGTAAATATAATTTGAATCCCTAAAGATTACAGGCCAGAATTTTAAGTGCCCTCAATCTGTTCATATTAAACATAATACAGAGATTGGATTAGCTGAGGAACTGGAAAGGGAAAGTTGATAGCTATCACTGTTCCTGGCACAAGAGTATCATTTGGCAAATGAAATTATCAGAGGGCTTAGGGAGTTCACAGCATTTTAGTTATAAAAGATCCAATGACCAAGAGCTACTTATAGACAACCGGGTACATGGTTGGTCATTCAAGAATTGCTTGAGGACCTTTAGCCAGGAACAAATCACTTCCTCCCAAGTCATCCCATTCCACTTTAGAGCATTTCTAATTGTTAGTAAGTTTTTCCTAACATTTGGATAAAATTTGTTTCTTTGAAATTTCCACTGAACCTAGTTTTGCTTTCTGGGCAAATCCCTTTTCCATGACAGCCCTTCAAATACTTGAAGACAAATCTCATGAACTTTCCAAGCTTCTTCTTCTCCATGTCAACCACCCCAAATTCCTTCAAATCTTCTTAATATTGTATGAACTAAAGCTCCTTAGCCATCTGACTACCCTCTTATAGACACTGTGCAACTTGTGAGGATTCTTTTGAAAATATGACACTCAAAACTGAACACAAGGTTCTCGATATATTCTGACTAAAACTGAATACATCAGGACTATTTTATCACTTCTCTAATTTTAGACATGATGCTCTCTCTCTCTTTCTCTCTCTCTCTTTCTTTTTTTCTCTCTCACATTCTTTCTTTTTTTCTCTCTCACACTCTTTCTTCAATTTTTTATTTTCAAAACACACACATAGATAGTTTTTAACATTCACCCTTGCAAAACCTTGTCAATTCCAAGTTTTTTCTCCCTTTCTGCCTCCAGGTCCTCCCTAGATAGTAAGTTATTCAATATATGTTAAACGTACAATTCTTCTATATATATTTCCACAAACATCATGCTGCACAAGAAAAATCAGATCAAAAAATAAGAAATAAAATTCAAGCAAACAATAACAAAAAGAGTGAAAATACTATGTTGTGATCCACATTCAGTCCCCACAGTTCTCTTTCAAGATGCAGATGGCTCTCTCCATCAGAACTGGCCTGAATTACCTCATTGTTGAAAAGAACTACGTCCATCAGAATTGATCATCACATAATCTTCTTGTTGCTGTGTACAATGTTCTTTTGGTTCTACTCACTTTACTTAGTGTCAGTTCACATAAGTCTCTCCAGGCCTTTCTGAAATCATCGTGGTGATCATTTCTTATTGAACAATAATGTCCCATAAGATTCACATACCATAACTTATTCATCCATTCCTCAACTGATGAGCATCCATTCACTTTCCAGTTCCTTGCCACTATAAAAAGGGCTGCTACAAACATTTTGGCACATGTGGGTCCTTTTCCCTTTTTATGATATTTGGGATACAGGCTCAGTAGTGAGACTGTAGGGTGAAAGAGTTTGTTTGCATAGTTTTTGATAGCCCTTTGGACAAACTTCCACATTGTTCTCCAGAATGATTGGATTAATTCACTACTCCACCAACAATGCATTAATTTCCCAAAATCCCTTCCAACATTCACATGATGCCTCTCTTTATATTGTCTGTATTAGTATTGATTTTTATGGCTGCTGAATCATACTGATGATTACTTTAGATCTTGAAGTCCTCTAAAACCCCAAGATCTTTTTCTATCAAATTTATATCTAGCTACATTTTCCTATAAAAAGGCTCACATATCAGAGCATCTAGCACAATACTTATTTGTATCTAAACTCTCTCTGATGATTGTGCTTCTTTCATTCACCATTATCTGGTAGGGTTTCACTTATAATTGTAGGTGAGGAATTACAAATAAGCTTATATTCTAGTAGAAACATAAGATTTGTACATAAATAGGTACAAAATATGTTCAATACTTGTAAGAGCTATAAGCAAAGTAAAATATGAGTTATGGAGAAGAAAAGATGATTACTTAAGTCAGGAGATTAGGGAAGGATTCGTGGAGGAAGTGGTGGCATTGGAGCCTGAGCTTGAAGAAAGGTAGGAACCAACAATTAGTGATTAGGTAGGAGAAAGGCATCCCAGACATATAGAATGATATGAGCAAAGACACTGAGGCAGGAAAGTGCTGCGTTTTGGGGGCTGGACACCTATTATAATGTTCTAGGTAGTAAAAAGTGACCCTGAACTGGAATGGCAGTAGCAGGAATAGAAAAGAGAAATACATATAAAAAATGATGCAGAAGTCAAATCAATAGCATTGAGTTGACTGTACATAGTGAGAAAGGAAGAAAGAGGGAAGATAAAGAAAAATAATAAATATTTATTAAGTATCTAGTATGTGTCAAGCACAGAAGTATTTTACAAATAATTCATTTTATCCTTACAACCCTAAGAGGTAGGTGCTATTAGTATCCCCATTTCACAGTTAGGGAAACTGAGGCATGCACCAGGGTCAAACAGTTAGTAAAAGCCTGAAGCAGGATTTGAACTCAGTACTTCCTAATTTCAGGTACTACATTCTATCCATTGTGCCAAAATCAAATACAGCTCTAGGGTTTTAAATCTGAGTAACAAGAAAAATAATGATTTCATTCTCAGAAAACCAGAAGCTTCCTCCCTTAGGTTCTTTCCCTTTTCTTTCTGACCATAGGGAGTCAGCTTCTTGAGCTCACACAAGAACCAATTCAGGCTGGCTTGTGGCCTAGAGGTAATAAACCACTCAGTGATGGTTTCAGTTAAACTTGATGTCTTAGTAAATCTCTCCTTTCCTCAGCACCATATGTTAGAAACATTACACGGACTGCTGCTTGGTAACTCACAATCCACTCAGAGCCAATAGAAATTAGTCCCTAAATTTGGTCCCTGGAAACATCTGGATGGTTGGCATGGTATAGATCAATCATTCTGACTATCGGTTGGGGCTTTCACTTTTGTCTCATAGTGGGAGACTTTCCCCTTCCCACCCTCTGCTACAGGATCATGGACTTGAAGCTATGTGTCCCATGTATTCTCAAGACTCCCTGGAGACCCTGGACAGAGAAGATCTTGTGAATACTTCTCTTTTAATAAATATTTCCTATCTATATGCTGAGGATTAGAAGTAGTTTCTGGGATAACAGCTTTTCCACACAACATTCCAGGTTTCAGGAACAGGAAAGCTAATTAGAAACATGAATCTGCTTTTTATTTTCCCTCCAAAGGGCCAAGGGGAAAGTGGGGAGCCAGAGGAAAATCTATTTTTTCTACTTACAAGAGAAAGAGAAAAAGGAGCGACTAAGAGAGACACACAGAGAGAGGAGAGAGAGAAACAGAGGGAAAGAGACAGAGACACACAGAAGGAGAGACAGGGAGAGAAAAAAGACAGCGACTGAGGGAACCCAGAGAGAGAGGGAACCCTATTTATCCTACTAAAATCTATTAGATAAAATCAATAACAAGGTCCATAAATTATGACTAAGCAATAAATGCAATGATTTGGGCTTCCATACCATGGATGGAAGAAAGAATGACTTACACATTACTCCTGTGCATATAGTGCACAATATAATGAAATTGGCTTTTCTCAGGACATTCTATATCTGATCATTGTGTTTTTCCCAGGCTACCTCCCTTGCCTGGAGCATTTTTCCTCTTCACTGCTACCTCTTGGCTTTTCATCAAGATTCAGTTCAATTCTTTCCATAGGAGGTTTTTCCCAGATCCCAGAACCATCCCCCTCCTTCAAACAGTACCCTTCCTCCTTTTGAGATTCTGTGATCAACTTCATTTTCACTGATGTTAATATGTATATAATAATGTATAGAATGTAATAATATACAATAGATGCATACACATCCTATATGTACTTTTTTTTGCCTGCTGTATTCCCATTTGGAATATGAATTCTTTGAAGGTAGGAACTATGTTTTTGCCTGTCTTTATACCTTCAGCATTTAACACAGTGCTTGGCACATAGTAAACACTTAAATACTTATTCATTGAATGACTGATTTAGCAAGTCTTTTCAGTCTCTGTGTCCGTCAGATAGATCATAGGATCATAAATATAGAGTTGAAAGGGATCCCAAGAGCTATTTAATCTAAATGCTTTATTTTATAGATGACAAGTCTTCAGATATATATGTGTTTGCATGTGTATGTGTTTTTCTTTGGATCCTTTGGGTCTCTATTCTGTCTCTCTCTGTCTCTGTCTTTGTCTCTGCCTCTCTCATTCCCTAGGATGTCTCTGTCTGTCTGTCTGTCTCTGTCTCTTTATGTCTCTTTGTCTTTGTCTCTCTCCATCTCTCTGTCTCTCTCTTGATTGTCTCTCTCTGCCTCTTTCATTCTTAACCCTGTCTCTGTCTTCTGTCTCTGGTTCCCTCAGTTGCTGTCTTTTTTTCTCTCCCTGTCTCTCCTTCTGTGTGTCTCTGTCTCTTTCCCTCTGTTTCTCTCTCTGCTCTCTCTGTATGTGTCTCTCTTAGTCGCTCCTTTTTCTCTTTCTCTTGTAATTATAACACAAGCTAAGTTTCAGTGTTGTAGCTTGCAATACTTATAATGATTATTGATTTTTGCTATTGCCCCACCCCAACCCCTATTTGGGGGTGCTCAATAAGAGCTATATATAACATTAGTAATGGAGTCACATGGTCTTGTCCTGTTTCATTCACCTCCTTTTCTGTAACCTTCATTCAGTGTGACTTCTAGTGCTTTCAACACACACCTTGGACAGTATAAAAAGTACTGATCTTGGAATCAGAGGAATCAGAGGATCAGCATTCAAATTTCCACCTCTGACAATTTTGGGTGTGGTGTCAGGGAAGATACATATGCTCCCTGAGCCTTAGTATCCTCATCTGTCAAATAATAGGGCTGGACTAGATAGTTTCTGATATAATGAATATTATATATTCCAGCTCTGGATATAATGGCTTTGTTATAGACAGTGAGAGTTACAGAGGAATTAGCTACTTGTAAAATTCACAAATACCAAGACTTCCCATTTTAATAATAGCTTAAATTTCTAAAATTAGCTTGTAAGTCAGTTGTTTAGAACAAGGAACCTATTTTCTCATAGCTATACATAGTGAATTGGATCCCAGATTAGGTCACAAAATTCTGTTTAGCCCAAAATGAAATGTTTGATTAATATGAAACATTTTCTTTTAACTGAGAAAGTAATACATATATATATGGAGAGAGAGACATAGTAGATATATAGATAGATACAAAGATAGATTAGATATATAGAAGCAAGTATCTTCAGTCTCTTGATGATCCCATAAGTCTTTGGGATCAGAGAGGTCTACTTATTGGAGGGGAGTATAAGCAAATATGCACATAGTTTAAAGGGAGGATTTCTGAGATGGGTTGTTTTGTAGGAGACTTGGAACCCTGGGTTAAAAGAGGAAAAAATGGGAAAATGGCATGACATGCCAGACTTGGAAGTTTCTTCTCCATTAGTGCCAATGTTAGATATTAAAGATTAGTATAACTTAAGGAGGTTAAATTGTTCTTGCTGACTTCTGACTTGGGACCTGTTTTATTCATCTTCTGGTCTACTGTAACCTCAACCCATTAGCCAATGGATAGTACAGGTCATATCTCTTAGCCAATTGAGAGGTCAATGGTGTACTTACCCAAAAATCAAAATATACCATTTGGGGTTCAGATGAGAGGCAAATTAATAATACATCTTGTCTTTTTTTCTCTTGGAGTCCAGAGAAGAGTGAGTTGAAGAGGGAAATGGACTGAATTTGAAATTTTTCATTCTTGGAAGTTTGGAGCACAAAGTAGGAGAAGGTGCCGGTAGACTGACTTGAGCCAGTGGCATCGAGAATATTTTCAGTTAAGGAACTTTCTTGAGTTTGTCCTGTCTTTATATTTCTTTGGGATTTCTTTCTATTTTTTAACATTTTTATTTAAAGTTTTGAATTCCAAATTCTATCTCCTCTTCCTAGATTAGTAAGTTTGGAAGAAACAAGAAGGGACTAGATACAACTCATTAGGCACAGAGTCAGTGTTTCTGTTTCAGGCACTTCCTTTATAAGGGACAAATGTACTGTATGTGTATATTTATTGATAAGGATATGTGATCCAAAAACTTAGAGACCACAAATCCAGAGTACTTTTTCTCCTTTATCAACAAGCCTACTTCTCTGTCTATGTATAACATTATTAATGCACAAATGTCCTAAAAGGTGGGAATTCTTGACTTACTTCAATACAAAAATTTTCATCAGGATCCCTGAGGATCTTCTCTTCCTATGCTCTAATTTTTATTTTTACCAAATAAAACCCACTTTTTATTTTGATTCTTCTCTTGGATATCTTCTCCTTCCCTTCAGCCCCAGTAAGAGCCATCCCCTATTGTCCTCTGTCCTGATTTCCTAATCTCTGCTAGACAAGAACTGGGGACCATCAAACTCATTAAAGGCAGCTAGATGTACAGAGTAAGTCCCCAGACCTACATAAATTTCTTTCAGGTATTTCTAAGTTCCTGGCAACTGTCAGTGATATTAAGAAACTCTGGCAATTGGAAGAGGTGCCTTTGGAATAGAAATAGGCAAATGTTGTCCTGGTTTCTTAATAAGGAAAAGACAGTAGATTCTTCATATTAAAGGCCTGTAAGCTAAATGCCAGTTTCTGGAAAAGCCCAAGAAGGGATCCTTGAAGGGATGCTTTACGTGTCTGAAAAAAAAAAAAGCCTTTGAAAGATCAGTTTCTTTTGGAGTGTTGAGATCAAAAGCAAGGGCCTAAATGAATGGAAGGAAATCAGAAACAGCAAGTATAGACTCTTTCATAGTGACATATATACAACAAAAGTCTTTTCCCACAACTACCATATAAAGAGAAAGATGGATAATATATATGGCTATGCCAGAACCAGTTCATACGGTTTATTAAATTTTCAGTATGAGCATTTACACCTCTGAAATGGCCTAATGCTACAAAGTAGGATTGGAGTTATTGTATTATTAATTGTCTTCACTTAGTAATGGAGAAAATGTTTGTAATGCAAATTAAACTTTAAAATGTCTCAAACATATCATTTTTTCTTTGGAGAATCATTTGTTACACCTTTAACAGTACAGCATAGGTAAAAATCTTAAGTCCTGAGGAACAGAGAATCAGAGATTCTTAGAATATTAGATCTGAAAAGGAGCACTAAATTTTATCAACCTATTTTTCAGATGAGAACTAATACTCAGAGTGGTAAAGGAAGTGGTCCTAGGTCATTTTAGGGGTAAGTAAGAATTTTTTTTTAATTAAAGCTTTTGATTTTCAAAACATATACATGGATAATTTTTCAACATTGACCCTTGCAAGATCTGTTCCAATTCCCCCCCTTTCCCCTATTCCCCATCCCCTACCCTAGATGGCAAATAATCTAATATATGTTAAACATGGTAAAATATATGTTAAATCCAAAACATGCATACATATTTATATTTATACAATTATCTTGCTGCACAAGAAAAATCAGATCAAAAAGGAAAAAAATGAAAAAGAAAATAAAATGCAAGCAAACAACAACAGAAAGAGTATCAATGCTATGTTGTGATCCACACCCAGTTTCCACAATTCTCTCTCTGAGGGTAGATGGCTCTCTTTATCACAAGATCATTGGAACTGGCCTGAATCATCTCATTGTTGAAAAGAGCCATATCCATCAGAATTGATCATCACATAATCTTCTTGTTGCTGGGTACAATGTTCTCCTGGTTCTGTTCATTTCACTTAGCATCAGTTTATGTAAGTCTTTCCAGGCCTTTCTGAAATCATCCTGCTGACAGTTTCTTATAGAACAATAATATTCTATGACATTCATATACAATCATTACTTATTCAGCCATTCTCCAACTGAATGGCATCCATTCAGTTTCTGGTTCCTTGCCACTACAAAAAGGGCTGCCACAAACATTTTTTGCACATGTGGGTCCCTTTCCCTCCTTTAAAATCTCTTTAAGATATAAGCCTAGTAGAAACACTGCTGGATCAAAAGGTATGCAGAGTTTCATAGCCCTTTGAGCACAGTTCCAAATTGCTCTACAGAATGGTTGGATCAGTTCAAAACTCCACCAACAATGTTTTAGCATTCCAATTTTCCAACATCTCCTCCAACATTCATCATTATCTTTTTCTGTCATCTTAGCCAATCTGAGAAGTGTGCAGTCTTACTTCAGACTTGTCTTAGTTTGTATCACTCTGATCAACAGTGATTTAGAGCACCATTTCATATGACTAGAAATTATTTTAATTTTTTCTTCTGGAAATTGTCTGTTCATATCCTTTGACCATTTATCAATCGGAAAATGGCTTGAACTCTTATAAATTTGAGTCAATTCTCTATATATTTTAGAAATGAGGCCTTTATCAGAATCTTTGAATATAAAAAATGTTTCCCCAGTTTATTGCTTCTCTTCTAATCTTGTCTGCATTAATTTTGTTTGTATAAACAGTTTTTAGCTTAATATAATCAAAACTATCTATTTTGTGTTCTATAATGAACTCCATTTCTTCTTTGGCCACAAATTTTTTCCTTCTCCACAGATCTGAGAGGTAAACTAGACTTTGTCTTCTAATTTGGTACTAATATCCATCTTTAATCCTAAATCATGAATCCATTCCAACCTTATCTTGATATACAATATTAAATGCGGCTCAATACCTAGTTTCTGCCATACTAGTTTCCAATTTTCCTAGCAGTTTTTGTCAAATAGTGAATTCTTATCCCAAAAGCTGGGATCTTTGCATTTGTCAAACACTACATTACTATAGCTATTGACTATTTTGCCTTGTAAACCTAACCTGTTCTATTTCTTAGCCAGTACCAAATTCTTTTGATGACTGCTACTTTATAATATAGTTTTAGATCTGGCACAGGTAGGCCACCTTCATTCACAATTTTTTCATTAATTCCCTTGAAATTCTTGGCCTTTTGTTCTTCCAGATGAATTTTGTTATTATTGTTTCTAGATCTGTAAAATAATTCCTTGGGAGTTTGATTGGTATGACACTGAATAAGTAGACTAATTTAGGTAGTATTGTCACTTTTATTATATTCGCTTGGTCTACCCATGAGCACTTGATATTGTGATTAAATCTGTCTTTATTTGTGTAGCTAGAGTTTTGTAGTTGTGTTCACATAATTCCTGTCTTCTCCTTGGCAGGTAGATTCCTAAATATTTTATATTATTGACAGTTATTTTAAATGGAATTTCTCTTTGTATCTCTTGCTGTTGGACTTGCTTGGTTATAGATAAAAATGCTAATGATTTATGTGGATTTATTTTGTATCCTGCAACTTTACTAAAGTTGTGAATTGTTTCTAGTAGTTTTTTAGTTGATTCTCTGGGGTTCTCTAAGTATACCATCATATCATCTGCAAAGAATGATAATTTGGTTTCTTCATTACCTACTCTAATTCCTTTAATCTTTTTTTCTTCTCTTATTTACAAAGCTAACATTTCTAATACAATATTGAATAGTAATCATTGGTAGTGGGCAACCTCGTTTGATCCCTGATCTTACTGGGAGTGATTCTAGTTTGTCCCTGTTACACATGATGCTTGCTGATGGCTTTAAATAGGTGCTACTGATCATTTTAAGGAAAACTCCATTTATTCCTATATTCTCGAGTGTTTTTAATAGGAATAGGTGTTGAATTTTGACAAATGCTTTTTCTGCATCTATTGAAATAATGATATGATTTTTGTTAGTTTGGTTATTGATATAGTCAATTATGCTAATAGTTTTCCTAATATTGAACCAGCTCTGCTTCCCTGGCATAAATCCTACTTGGTCATGGTGTATTATCCTGGAGATTATTTTAATCTTTTTGCTAGTATTTTATTTAAGATTTTTGTGTCAATGTTCATTAAGGAGATTAGTCTATAATTTTCTTTCTCGGTTTTCATCCTACCTGGCTTAGGTATCAGCACCATATCTGTGTCACAAAAGAAAGTTGGTAGGACTCCTTCCTTCCCTATTTTTTCAAATAGTTTGCATAGTATTGGAATTAATTGTTCTTTAAATGTTTAGTGGAATTCACATGTAAATCCATCTGGCCCTGGAGATTTTTTTCTTAGGGAATTGATTAATAGTTTGTTCTACTTTTTTTTTTCTAAAATAGGATTATTTAAGTAATTTATTTCCTCTTCTGTTAATCTGGGCAATCTATATTTTTGTAGGTATTCCTCCATTTCACTTAGATTATCAAGTTTATTGAGTTAAAAGTTGGGCAAAATAACTTCTAATTATTACTCTTATTTCCTCTTCCTTGGTGGAAAGTTCTTACTTTTCATTTTTGAGACTAACAATTTTTCTTCTTTCCTTTTTCTAATCAAATTAACTAAAGGTTGATCTATTTTGTTGGCATTTTTTTCATAAAACCAACTATGTGTTTTATTTATTACTTCAATAGTTTTCTTATTTTCAATTCGATTAATCTCCCCTTTTATTTTCAGAATTTCAAATTTGATATTTAATTAGGTTTTAATTTGTTTTTTTTTCTAGCTTTTTTAGTTGCAAATCCAAGTCATTTATTTGTCTTTCTCTATTTTATTCAAGTAAGCACCATAAAATTTGCCCTAAGAACAGCTTTGGCTGCATCCCACAATTGGTATGTTGTTTCATTATTGTCATTCTCTCAGATAAATTTATTTATTGTGTTTATGATTTGTTATTTCACCTACTCATTCTTAAGATTAGATTATTTAATTTCCAATTAATTTTTGATCCATTTTCCCCAGACCTTTTATTGCATGTAATTTTTATTGCATCATGATCTGAAAAAAACAAACAAAAAAAAAAAAAACAAAAAAACATGTATTTACTATTTCTGCCTTTCTGCATTTGATCTTGAGGATTTTGTGCCCTAATATATGGTCAATTTTTGTATAGGTTCCATGTACTCCTGAAAAAAAAAGTATATTTCTTTCGGTCTCCATTCAATTTTCTCCAAAAGTCTATCATCCCTAACTTTTCTAGGATTCTATTTATCTCCTTAAATTGTTTCTTGTTTTTTTTGTGGCTCAATTTATCTAATTCTGATAGAGCAAGGTTGAGATTCCCCACTAATATAGTTTTGCTGCCTAATTCTTCTTGCAGCTCTCTTAACTTCTAGGAATTTGATATTGTTATCCTACTTGGTGCATATATGTTTAGTATTGATATTACTTCATTATCTATGGTACCTTTAAGTAGGATGTAGTTTACTTCCTTATCTTTTTTAATTAGAACTATTTTTGCTTTTGCTTGATCTGAGATCAGGATTGCTTCCCCTGCCTTTTTTTTTTAACCTCAGCTGAAGCATAATAGATTGTGCTCCCTCATTTTTACCTTTATTCTGAATCCATCACTCTGTTTTAAATGAGTTTCTTGTAAACAACAAATTGTAGGATTCTGGCTTTTAATCCAGTTTGCTATCCACTGCCATTTTATGGGAGAGTTCATCCCCTTCGCATTCATAGATAAAATTACTAACTCTGTATTTCCCATCATTTTGTTCACCCCCCGTTATACTTTTCTCTTCCCTTTCCCCCTTTCCTTCCTCCCCAGTATTTTGCCCCTGATCATCCCCTCCCTCAAACAATCCTTTCCTTTTGCAGCCTCTCTCCTTTTGTTATACTTTTGCTCTTCTACATCTGTTCTTTCTTCTATTAGCCTCTTCCCTTCCTTTCCCCTGTTCCCTTCTACTCCCTATAGGGTGAAACAAACTTCTCTGTGAAGCTAAATGTGTCTGATATTCTCTCTTTGAGCCAAATCTGATGAGAGTAAAATTCACACAGTGCTCATCCCCCTCTCCTCTTTCCCTCAATAGTTCTTTTTTGCCTCTTCATGAGATGGAATTTACCCCATTTTAACTCCATTTTCCTCTTCTTCCAGTGGGATTACTTTTCCTTCTCTAGTTTCTTTTTTTTTACATCACCACAATAAAATCAAATTATTGCTAATCATAATCATTGCATGATCAAAAATATTCACCTTCTAAGTATACTCGTAATAGAGATACAGATCTCAAGAGTTAAACATATCATTTTCCCATATAGGAAGATAAGCTTTTTAACTTTTAAAAGAGAGCTATTTTTTTTCCTTTTTACCTTTTTTATGCTTCTCTTGAGTTCTCCATTTGAAGATCAAATTGTCTATTCAACCCTTGTCTTTTCTTCAGAAATAAATGAATTCACCTGTTTCATTGAATGTCCATCTTTTTCCCTGAAAAATGATGCTTAATTTTGGTGGACAGTTGATTCTTGGCTGCAATCCAAGTTCCTTTGCCTTTTGGAATATCAGATTCCATGTCCTTCAATCTTTTAAAGTGGAAGCTGCTGAATCCTGGGTAATCCTGATTGTTACTCTTTAATATTTGAATTGTTTCCTTCTGGCTGATTTGTCTTTAGTATCCCTCAGAGTTTGAGGTCTGTTCTTTTCTTCATAAAAGTTTTCTATGGTCAGTGTTCTTTTTGCTTTTTTGCTCATTTTTTTAAAGACTGAGCTCTGCTCTTAAAGAAAAGGCCCGACAACCACTTTAGTTTGCCCTGAGGCCAGTGCTGCTGACTGATTTCTATTGCTGAGTAGGTGTGGGCAGGTCCCATTTTTCTGTGGTTCATATACTTTTTTAAAGAAAGAAAAAAAAATCAGCAGAACTGATCAATATGCCAAAAAAGTCTAAAAATATGTGTAACTTGGAACCATTTCCAAATCTTTTTAACCATATCTTTTTCACTTCACTCTTTTTTTGACTACAAGGATATTACAGAAATTGCTGAAAATCTTTTGTTGAATGCCAAGTTTATTGTGCTTTTTTGTGTCTAAGGTATTCTGATTCACTAAGGCTATCAAAGGAAAAAAAAAGATCTGAAATCAGTCTGACAAAACCTATTGTTCATGAAACCATGCTAACTCTTTACTATCAAAATTTCCCTTTCTAAATACTCATGAGCCATCTTTTTAATAATATGGTTCAGGATTTTTTTCAGAAATCACATAATCTTAGAATTGAAAGATACTTCTCAGAATCCATTTAGTCTAGCCCATCACAACAATCATTCACCTTCTTCTTTTTTTTTTTGAAAGTTAAAACATTCTCTCTTCTTTAGCACCAAGGCACCACTGATTTTTAACAGTTGTTGACAGCAGCTTACTAATCACATTTGTTAGTTCAGGGTACAGTTCATCTAGGTGTGCTGACTTCATTGAATGCCTTTCTGGGTCATCAATGAATATAGATGTTTTAGGTTTCAACTTTTTACCATTTTTGTTTTATCTTTTCTACTCCAAAAATAATTATTCTAGGGGGAAAAAAACAGAAACAATGCAAGAGTTGAATGGTGCTGCTCTCTAGTTCTCAAGCCATCCCAAGGAGCAAGTTGTTCTTTCTTTGATCTTCTTTATCCCAACATAGTTCAAAAAAAGAAAGAGAAAAATAAAAGAAAAGCATTTGCTATTAATAAAATTCATCCCCAGTCTCAGTTCCTTTTGAGATTTAGTCTTCCTGATAGTATTTTTTACAAAACCAAAACTTGATGTTAAATGTTATTCTCATGTTATTGTCTTGATCTTGCTTCCATATTTTGTACATATCTCTTAAAATTTTCATTAACTGAGGTGGTCACTATATACTGATATCAGTGACTTTAGTCTATACTTTTCTTCATCTTTGACTTTTGCCCAATTTTACCTGTAGAATTTTAATGCATGTGCCTATCTATCTTTTCTCTGAGCTCTTTGAAATTTGTCTTCCTCAAATTTGGGTACATATTAGATTTGTGTCTAGTTCACCTCCTTGTTTATTTATCTTAAATTCCATCACATGGACACCCTCAGTAACTCTCGGTGTTATTGCTCCTTTGCTTAGCAGTTGGATAGCACAAAACATTTCATTAAGGAACATGAATTTTTTAGAGGCAAATGTTTAATGAATACTCAATCATAAAAGGCATTATTCTTTATTCATTAAGGTAAAATAAACTAAAGAAACTTAAATGTTTTCTAAACTCTTTTTCTAAAATGTAAACTTTGTAAGTGGCTCCTTTCATTCAATTCTCCATTAGCACCCCTGTCCCCCCACCAAAAAAAAAAAAAAAAAGCAAAAACAAAAACAAAAACAGAACAACCTTCTCTTCTTGGCCAAAAAAAAAAAAAGTATCATCCCTTTTTCCCTGGCCCTGAACTTTTATCAAGACAAGCCAGTGGGGAGTTTAAAGACTAGTGACCAGATATATTTTCTTTTAAAAATAATAATATTTTTTTATTTTTCAAAATACCTTCAAAGATTTAAAATTCACAATTGCAAAATCTTATGTTCCAAATATTTCTCCCTCCCTGCCCACCACTCTGCTCCCCTAGACAACAAGTAATCCAATATAGATTAAACATGTGCAATTCTTCTAAACATGTTTGCACATTTATCATTCTGCACAAGAAAAATCAGAACAAAAATGGAAAAGAATGAGACATTTTTTAAAAAGCAAGCCAACAACAACAGAGGAGAAGATGTATATTGTGATCCACATTCAGGACCCATAGTTCTCTCTCTGAATGCAGATGGCTGTCTCCATCACAATTGTTCTTTGTTCTTAAAGAGGACCAAGATATCAGGGAGATGATGCCATGATATGCAACTGCATTGGAATTAAGAGAGGGAGGGGTGTCCAAGGTCATCTTGCTTACTTTACCCTACAGACTCAGATAGAACAGAACAACTGGAGATGAATCAGGATAAAATAGAAAACCTTGACTTTTTTAAGCTAGTCTTCAACAGGTCCAGTTTGACTATATCCATTTAGTGATTAGAGCTAAGTAGTAATGGCAAAGAATCTCCCGTTTCAGAAAGTACAAAAAAAAAAAATCAAAAAGAACACTGACCATAGAAAACTTTTATGAAGAAAAGAACAGACTTCAAACTCTGAGGGATACTAAAGACAAATCAGCCAGAAGGAAACAATTCAAATATTAAAGAGTAACAATCAGGATTACCCAGGATTTAGCAGCTTCCACTTTAAAAGATTGAAGGACATGGAATCTGATATTCCAAAAGGCAAAGGAACTTGGATTGCAGCCAAGAATCAACTGTCCACCAAAATTAAGCATCATTTTTCAGGGAAAAAGATGGACATTCAATGAAACAGGTGAATTCATTTATTTCTGATGAAAAGACAAGGGTTGAATAGACAATCTGATCTTCAAATGGAGAACTCAAGAGAAGCATAAAAAAGGTAAAAAGAAAAAAAAAGTAATCCCACTGGAAGAAGAGGAAAATGGAGTTAAAATGGGGTAAATTCCATCTCATGAAGAGGCAAAAAAGAACTATTGAGGGAAAGAGGAGAGGGGGATGAGCACTGTGTGAATTTTACTCTCATCAGATTTGGCTCAAAGAGAGAATATCAGACACATTTAGCTTCACAGAGAAGTTTGTTTCACCCTATAGGGAGTAGAAGGAACAGGGGAAAGGAAAGGAAGAGGCCAATAGAAGAAGATGTAGAAGAGCAAAAGTATAAGAAAAGGAGAGAGGCTGCAAAAGGATAGGAAGAAAAACAAAAATGCAGATAGTTCATATTCGTTTCCCAGTGTTCTTTCTTTGGGTGTAGCTGCTTTTGTCCGTCATTTATCAATTGAAACTCAGGTCTCTTTGTCAAAGAAATCCCCTTCCATCAAAATATGTCCTCATACAATATCGTTGTTGAAGTGTATAATGATCTCCTGGTTCTGCTCATTTCACTTAGCATCAGTTCATGTAAGTCTCGCCAGTCCTCTCTGTATTCATCCTGCTGGTCATTTCTTACAGAACAATAATATTCCATAACATTCATATACCACAATTTACCCAGCCATTCTCCAATTGATGGGCATCCATTCATTTTCCAGTTTCTAGCCACTACAAACAGGGCTGCTACAAACATTTTGGCACATACAGGTCCCTTTCCCTTCTTTAGTATTTCTTTGGGATATAAGCCCAGTAGAAACACTGCTGGATCAAAGGGTATGCACAATTTGATAATTTTTTGGGCATAATTCCAGATTGCTCTCCAGAATGGTTGGATTCATTCACAACTCCACCAACAATGCATTAGTGTCCCAGTTTTCCTGCATCCCCTCCAACATTCATCATTATTTTTTCCTGTTATCTTAGCCAATCTGACTGGTGTGTAGTGGTATCTCAGAGTTGTCTTAATTTGCATTTCTCTGATCAATAATGATTTGGAACACTCTTTCATATGAGTGGTAATAGTTTCAATTTCATCCTCTGAAAATTGTCTGTTCATATCCTTTGACCATTTATCAATTGGAGAATGGCTTGATTTCTTATAAATTTGAGTCAGTTCTCTATATATTTTGGAAATGAGGCCTTTATCAGAACCTTTAACTGTGAAGATGTTTTCCCAGTTTGTTGCTTCCCTTCTAATCTTGTTTGCATTAGTTTTATTTGTACAAAGGCTTTGTAATTTGATGTAATCAAAATTTTCTATTTTGTGATCAGTAATGGTCTCTAGTTCATCTTTGGTCACAAATTTCTTTCTCCTCCACAAGTCTGAGAGATAAACTATTCTATGTTCCTCTAATTTATTTATAATCTCGTTCTTTATGCCTAGGTCATAGACCCATTTTGATCTTATCTTGGTATATGGTGTTAAGTGTGGGTCCATGCCTAATTTCTGCCATACTAATTTCCAATTATCCAGCAGTTTTTATCAAATAATGAATTCTTTTCCCAGAAGTTAGGGGCTTTGGGTTTGTCAAACACTAGATTGCTATAGTTGATTTTTCTGTCTTGTGAACCTAGCCTTTTCCACTGATCCACTAATCTATTTCTTAGCCAATACCAAATGGTTTTGGTGACTGCTGCTTTATAATATAATTTTAGATCAGGTACAGCTAGGCCACCTTCATTTGATTATTTTTTCATTAATTCCCTTGAGATTCTCGACTTTTTATTGTTCCATATGAATTTTGTTGTTATTTTTTCTAGATCATTAAAATATTTTCTTGGAAGTCTGATTGGTATAGCACTAAATAAATAGATTAGTTTAGGGAGTATTGTCATCTTTATTATGTTCGCTCGGCCGATCCAAGAACACTTAATATTTTTCCAATTATTTAAGTCTGACTTTATTTGTGTGGAGACTTTTTTATAATTTTGCTCATATAATTCCTGACTTTCCTTTGGTAGATAGATTCCCAAATATTTTATGGTATCAACAGTTATTCTGAATGGAATTTCTCTTTGTATCTCTTGCTGTTGGGGCACCACTGATTTTTAACAGTTGTTGACAGCAGCTTACTAATCACATTTGTTAGTTCAGGGTACAGTTCATCTAGGTGTGCTGACTTCATTGAATGCCTTTCTGGGTCATCAATGAATATAGATGTTTTAGATTTCAACTTTTTACCATTTTTGTTTTATCTTTTCTACTCCAAAAATAATTATCCTAGGGGGAAAAAAAGCAGAAACAATGCAAGAGTTGAATGGTGCTGCTCTCTAGTTCTCAAGCCATCCCAAGGAGCAAGTTGTTCTTTCTTTGATCTTCTCTATCCCAACATAGTTCAAAAAAAGAAAGAGAAGAATAAAAGAAAAGCATTTGCTATTAATAAAATTCATCCCCAGTCTCAGTTCCTTTTGAGATTTAGTCTTCCTGATAGTATTTTTTACAAAACCAAAACTTGATGTTAAACGTTATTCTCATGTTATTGTCTTGATCTTGCTTCCATATTTTGTACATATCTCTTAAAATTTTCATTAACTGAGGTGGTCACTGTATACTGATATCAGTGACTTTAGTCTATACTTTTCTTCATCTTTGACTTTTGCCCAATTTTACCTGTAAAATTTTAGTGCATGTGCCTATCTATCTTTTCTCTGAGCTCTTTGAAATTTGTCTTCCTCAAATTTGGGTACATATTAGATTTGTGTCTAGTTCACCTCCTTGTTTATTTACCTTAAATTCCATCACATGGACACCCTCAGTAACTCTCGGTGTTATTGCTCCTTTGCTTAGCAGTTGGATAGCACAAAACATTTCATTAAGGAACATGAATTTTTTAGAGGCAAATGTTTAATGAATACTCAATCATAAAAGGCATTATTCTTTATTCATTAAGGTAAAATAAACTAAAGAAACTTAAATGTTTTCTAAACTCTTTTTCTAAAATGTAAACTTTGTAAGTGGCTCCTTTCATTCAATTCTCCATTAGCACCTCTGTCCCCCCACCAAAAAAAAAAAAAAAAAAAAAAGCAAAAACAAAAACAAAAACAGAACAACCTTCTCTTCTTGGCCAAAAAAAAAAGTATCATCCCTTCTTCCCTGGCCCTGAACTTTTATCAAGACAAGCCAGTGGGGAGTTTAAAGACTAGTGACCAGATATATTTTCTTTTAAAAATAATAATTTTTTTTTATTTTTCAAAATACATTCAAAGATTTTCAAAATTCACAATTGCAAAATCTTATGTTCCAAATATTTCTCCCTCCCTGCCCACCACTCTGCTCCCCTAGACAACAAGTAATCCAATATAGATTAAACATGTGCAATTCTTCTAAACATGTTTGCACATTTATCATTCTGCACAAGAAAAATCAGAACAAAAATGGAAAAGAATGAGAAATTTTTTAAAAAGCAAGCCAACAACAACAGAGGAGAAGATAGTATATTGTGATCCACATTCAGGACCCATAATTCTCTCTCTGAATGCAGATGGCTGTCTCCATCACAATTGTTCTTTGTTCTTAAAGAGGACCAAGATATCAGGGAGATGATGCCATGATATGCAACTGCATTGGAATTAAGAGAGGGAGGGGTGTCCAAGGTCATCTTCCTTACTTTACCCTACAGACTCAGATAGAACAGAACAACTGGAGATGAATCAGGATAAAATAGAAAACCTTGACTTTTTTAAGCTAGTCTTCAACAGGTCCAGTTTGACTATATCCATTTAATGATTAGAGCTAAGTAGTAATGGCAAAGAATCTTCCGTTTCAGAAAGTACAAAAAAAAAAAATCAAAATTATTAAGTAAATGAATGAATGAATCTGAAAGGGAGAAGACTCTCAGGGTTTCTAGCCAAAGCACAAATGACTGCTATTTATATTCAAAATGAATCAATTATGACCAAATGGGACTTGGCCTAGGATCTACTGATAGTCAATTAGAATCAGATTGATTTGGTGTAAGGTATGGTCCTTAAGAAAAAAATCTAACCACTAAACACCAAAATATCTTGGGAGGGTTTAGAGATGTAAAAGAAAGAAAAAAAAAAAAAAACGGCTTTTAAGAGCATATGTAGGTAAGGGTATGATACCCTATATGTACAGAGAGAGGGAAGAAGAGAAGGAAGGAGGGAAGGAGAGAAAGCGGAAAGGAGATATCAGAATTGCCCTGAATTATCTCATTATTGAAAAGAGCACATCCATCATAGCTGATCATCACATAATCTTCTTGTTGCTGTGTACAATGTTCTCTTAGTTCTACTCATTTCATGTAGCATCAATTCATGTAAGTCAGAGATATTATTTTAAAATAATCCTTTTTTTGCATCTCTTTTGCTGGGTTTTTATAAAGATCAAACAGTAAAAGAAATTATTAATAACCAATTATGAGGGAAATCTAGGCTTTTCCCTGTCCTTGTTCAAAACAAACTTCAAAGGACATTATTGATTGCCAAAAAATATACCCCATGGAGACTACCTTAGCTCAGGTGAATTACTGCACATTGTTGAAATTTGGATGAAGATATATCCTTTGTTGAGATTGCCCAAGGCTAAGGAGGACTGAGCATAGAGGTAATCTCTTTGCCCAAGAGTAATATGATGTCACTCAGCTCCTCATTGGAGTGAGCCCACTTCTCATTGTAATATTCAAACTGTCATTAGTTGTTAACCAATCAGAGCTGACATCCTCGGAAATGCCCACTATAGACCAAGGACCTATGACCAACATGATTCATTTTTGGCACTCAAGGGTGTCACTGACCTCTTTCATTAATAAAATACTAGCATTATTAATAAAATGATTAATTACCCAAAAATTATGTCTCTCAAACTTTTTAAATGTCACAAGGGCAATATAATATAAATCACTTTATAAAACTTAAAGTGCCATATAAATTGAAGACAAAAGAAAAGAATGAGTATTGCTAATTGAAGCTAGTTTGACATGGTAAGAGAGATGTTGGGCTGATTTAGAGGTGTACAGCCTAATTGCAAACAAACCTTTTTGAAGAACAATAAAACATATTTTATATGCAAAAAAAAAAAGAAAGAAAGAAAGGATGAGATGGATAGTTTGATAGAAACATGAGTTTGGACAAAGGTGGAGACAGTGGAGGATAGAAGGGCCTGACATACTTTGATTCATGAAGTCATGAAGAGTCAGACACAACTGAATATAAATTCTAGTTATTATTTGCCTTCCTCACTTGTATTTACTAGCACCTGAGGGCTATGGCCTAAGCCATGAAAAATAAAGTGGCAATAGGAGTTATAGAGAGAAAAATGTTCAGTATGAGGAATTTTTAATCTGGGCACATAAACTTTTTAAATTAATTTTTTTGATAACTCTATTATAATGGAATTGGTTTTCTTTATAATTCTATGTATTTTATATTATTATTCTTATGGAGGATGGGCTTTCCTAGATTGCCAGAGGGATCCATGACACAAAAATAAAAAGAACTTCTACTCTTGTTAATTTATTGTTCACCTGATTATAGGCCTGTGGTGAACCTAAGAAAGAGAAGGGGATTTCCTAATAGTGAGGAGGTAGAGAACTGACAGCTTACCTGACCCCAAAATGATCTAGGCTTTTCCAAGTGAACAGAGCAAGAGAGACTGCAAGACACAGAGAATCTGGAAAAAGGTTATTGAGTGTCCTGGTGTAGGATGACCAAGAAACTAAACATGCTTTCTTCTTCCTCAAGGGAAACCTTGAGAGAACCAAACTAATTAAATGTAGAAGTAAGAAACAGAAGTACTATTGGTGGTGGCTCCAATTACCAAAGGTCACCAAGAAAGCTGTCTTGCTATACCCATTCTCTGGATGCCGATCAGAACACCAGAGAAGAAGAGGGCTGTAATTGAATACTCCTGGTGCTCGGCAATGCCCTTTTGCCATGGACTTCACTGAGCTTGAGCTCTAAATCCATTTGTAGTCCCCAGGGACAATCTTTTTTTATTTTCTATGCAGGAACTAAGAAGCTCCAAAAGAAATGCTATTTCAGATAAAAAAATCATTGCTTCAGAAAGTTGATGTGGCTTTGGGAAAGAGTGTTAGAACACAGAATCCTGTATTCAATTTTTCAGGGCCCAGTACAAAGGAGTCTGTCAGCCTTGCCACTCAGAATTCCCCAAGTATCCACTGTGACATACAAGTTCCCTCCTTATATTCTAGGCTGACTATCAACAGATCTCGAAAATTCCCAGTACACACTTAGCTCCCAACACCAGATTGTGTCATTCTCATACACAAACTACTCTTCTCTACCCTGACTCCTCAAATATGTTACCGCTGCCTTTCTTCCTCTGCCTCACACAATTGTTGTCCAACCAACTCCTATACTAAGAAGCTCCTGTCTACTGTCTAGAGAAGCCTCCTGACATCTTTAACACTAGCATCAAGGATGCTTTCTAAATAGCCCTAAGGATAATTAGCAGTTTTGACTAACTGTGTGCAAACACTGCTTCCCACACACAGCTGTTTGTCTTGCACTGGCATTCCCAAGCTCGAATCACTCTAAGGTGGAATAGTCATCATTTCTACTTTTACAACTAATGTCTCCATATTGGTCAGGTCCAGAAAAATAGCTCCCCTGGTTGCTTCCTCCACTTTTTGAAGAATTCAGTCATCTTTGAGGTAAGTCAAAAATGTATCCACTGTATCGGAATTTCCAGAGATGTCTGAGTAGGTAAAGACCCCTGTGACTACTTTCTCATGACTTCATGTGAGGATTATGATCTTTTCCCCAATCTCAGCGTATACTTTTTCCTTCTTAAACAGCACTCTATAACATGTTTCTGCTAGAATATGGTTTCTTTTTTTTGTCACTGTTTTTCACCCAAACCCTTTCCCTGCTTCAGTTTCTATATTTCCTCAAGTGTACATTTTTCCCTAATGCTACTCTAACTTTCCTTTTTAAAAAATCTCATCTTTTTTTTTACTAAGTGTATCCTTCCATAGCCATTGTTCCATCTTGTCACATTATTCCTAGCTTCAATAGTACCTTTGAGATTCAATTTACTTCCTTGTAAGATTTTTGGTTACTTTGTTTATAACCTCAGTTTTGCTTATTTATGAACATGAGAGGTTATATGTTTTATTATCTTCTTAGGTATTTTTCTTATTATTGCTAAGCCTTTCCACTGATATTCTTTTTCCTGTATTTTCCCTGGTGCTCCATGGATATTTGGTTTAGAAAACAAATGTGCATACTTTCCCCTTCCTCCATTATGAGTTTCAAGTCCTCTTAATCAGATTAGTAATTAATAATAAATTATAATAAGTTCATAAAATTATCCAATGTGGTTTTTTTCTGAAACATCGCTCTGACCATGTCTTTCAGTAATCTCTAATGATTTTCTGTTAACCTCTAGAATAAAATATAAATTCCTTCACAAACTCTTTTCTACTTTTTTAGTCTTTTGTCCATCTCATTCCTTTCTATGTACTCTATAATCTCCATGAGTGTATACTGGCTATTCTCCATGCTAGACATGTTTTTTTTTTCCCTATAACCTTTTAGGATCTTTAACTTCCTTCAGGGTCCATTATAAATTCAGTCTTCTGCAGATCTTTCTAGGTGTCCTCCACTGCTACTGTCTTCTTCTCTTCAAAGGTTTTCCATCGATTTTACATTAATTTTATATTAGTTGTATTAATCCATTTATATGCCTTTTGTCTGCCCTATTCATATATAATGTCTTTGAAGGGAGGGATGGCTTTTCCTTTAGCATAGTGTCTGGAACATAGTAAGAGCTTAATTTTTGTAGTTTGTCCTTCATTTTCCAGAAGAACCAATGACATCACCAGGTGATATCTTGACTTGCACATGAATTGGATTTATGTGAGACATCAAGCTCACTTTCTCTTCTAAAATCATCAAAGTTTAGTGGCAAGACAGAAGTCAGGACAACTGACAATGGCCCAGGATGTAGTGGATGACCTTGACATCTTCAGTGTCTGGCCAAGTTTTAAGTATTCTACAGCACTTACTTTAGAGACCTTTATTGCAATTGGGATAAATTGCATCCCATCTGTCCTTTCTACCAGGGGAAGTCTTCATACGCTTAACTCATTAACAGATTTGAAGCCTATATAAGTTATCTTTAACCTACTTTAGACAGTCTGCCAAGATGGTTTTATTCAAGTGTGGCAGTTGTGCATGATACAACTTCTTAGATGCACAAATGAGAGTTGGATGGCAGGTAAACACCAAAGGTGGATCAGCAGCCCTAAAGAACATTTGGCAAGTCTGGAACCAGAGGTGCTACTCCTCCCTGAAAACTTCATATGCCCTACAAAATCTTAATAAATATTAAATTACTGATTAATTACTTTTTTATTCTTCATCAATTATATAGGATAATCAAGCTTCCCATTCTTACTGCTGCTTTATTCTAAAAGGGTCTATTCACAGTAGCAAAGATTAGAGATGGAAATAATCTTAGAGGTCACATAGTCCATCCTCCTCCTACAACATGAATCCTTTCTACAATAATGGTAGCAAAAATAAATATTCACATTTATGTCGTACTTCAAGGTTACAAAGTATTTTACTCAAAGTAACTCTGTAATGCAGTTTGTGTGAATGTTATCATCTCCATTTGAAAGATGAGAAATCTAATGCACAGACATGCCTGTCAGATTGTCATTCAGTCTATTTGAGTGGCCCCAGTGATAGAGAACTCATCTCCTCCTGAGTCAATTCATTCTATTCTTGAACAGCTCTAATTGTTAGAAAATTCTTACTTATTTTGTGCAGAAATCTGTCTCCCAGCATCTTCTATCCACTGGATAGAAGTTCCCATCTCTGAAGCAAAACAGAATAAATCTAATCTTACCCCCATGACAGGTCTTCAAATATTTAAAGACAGAGATCATGTCTCCTGTAAGTTTGTGTTTTTTTTTTCCACAAGGCTAGGAAGATTGAGTTTCTTCAACTGATTCTTCATCATCATCATCATTACCACTGTCATCAGTAGCTTGTATATCTTTCAATAATAGATACATAGAGACAGATAGGAAGGAAAGAAGGAAGGTAGGAAGGAAGGAAGGAAGGAAGGAAGGAAGGAAGGAAGGAAGGAAGGAAGGAAGGAAGGAAGGAAGGAAGGAAGGAAGGAAGGAAGGAAAGCAAATAGTTATTTCCTTTTTGCAAAAGCACTTTTTACCAATGGTTATATAAGAGAACCAATATATAAAAGCTAGAAAGGATAGAATTTAAGTTTCAGGAAAGGAAAGTTTTGCCTACAATTAAAAGTATCCCAAAACAGTTGCTTCAGGATCTTCTGATTTCCCCTTCCCAAAGATCTTCAAACAGAACTGCATGACCACTTCTTGGGCAGACTACAGAGAGAATTCTTATTTAGATATAAATGACCTAACAATCCCTGAAATCCCTCCGAGAGATTTGAGAAATCTCTGAGCTCTGATGATGTTAAACTATGGTTTCCAAATCCCTTTTTATTCTAATCACTTTACCTTGGACATTCCTTCATTTGTTGATGTGCCTCTTAAAAATGATTTCTTGACATCCTTTTAGATTCTTTGCAGAAGTGGAGTGAATACTACAAATACTGTCAGATTTACTTTAATATGCTGATTGTTTTTGTACTTCCATTTGTCTCTCTCTCTCTCTCTCTCTTTCTCTCTCTCTCTCTCTCTCTTTCTCTTTCTTCCCCCCCTCATTATTGTAAGGGGTGGTCAATGAAAGGATGAAGGATGCTTTAGAAAATGTAGGTCACATAAAAATCAAAAGTCAAAAATAACATTTTTTAAAAAGTATGCCTTGGGGCAGCCAGATGGTGCAGTAGGTGCTGGCCCTGAAGTCAGGAGGACCTGAGCTCAAATCTGACCTCAGATACTTAGACACTTCTAGCTTTGTGACCCTGGACAACTCACTTAATCCCAATTGCCTCAGGGAAAAAAAAGAAAATTTTCTTAAAGTATGCCTTATATTGGATACAACATCCAGAGCAATTTCATAGAAGAGATTTAGAACTGAAAATAATGATAAAAACCATCCAGTCTAAACTCTGAGCTCAGCTAGGTGGCTCAGTAGATAGAGTGTTCCAGTCAGGAAGACCAAAGTTCAAATCCATTCTTAAGATACTTACTAATTATGTTACCCTTTCTCAATTTTGTCATCTGTAAATTGGGTTTAATATTACCTATATCCCAAAGTTGTTGTGAGGGTCAAATAAAATAATATTTGTAAAATGCTTAGCGCAGTGTTTAGTAATATGCTAAGTACTTAATGAATGTTTATTCCCTATCTGAATTTTACAAATAAGGAAAATAAAGTACAAAAAAGTGACTTATTCAGGGTCACACAGAGCAAATAGGGACAGTATCTTATCTAATTATAATATGCTGGCTCTTACTATAATGTTTCCTTCTCCCAACGCCTTTAACAAAGTACTCGACTGCTATGAGATATCTAACCCAGGTTTTCACACTCCATGGTGGGTTTCCTTTTCATAACAAAAGCTAATTCTCTGACTGCTCTCCCAGTTCAATGGAGTTGAATACTTCTAAAATCAATTTGTCAACTCTTCCAAATCCCATAGAATCCCTGGATTCTTCTATGTTGTTCCTAACTCCTTGGTTTTCTCCCAGCTTGCTAGGATCTTCTGTAGCAAATTCCAAGTCCGAGGTCATGGAGAGTTAGGAAATAGCTTGAATTCCAATACCTCTCAAAGACTGAAATTAAGCAGACTTCCTCCTCCCCCTCCATCTTTGATAAAACTAACTTGGAATGTGTGGTAAGTAAGGGTCAGTCCTCCTTCCCCCCATCCAAATGATCAATCAGTCAATCTAAGACAATCCAATTCTCTTAGAAGAGGCAAAAAAGAATTTATTGCTTTCTTTTGAGAAAGGACACCTCCTCCCAGTAGGGTCAGCAAGAAAATGCAAGGATGAATAGTTCTCAGCAGATTAAAGCAGAGTGTCCTCCACACTCCCTTATACCTTCTAAACTCCTCATCCCCATTCTTCAGAGCTTCTGGAGAGAATTTTCCCCAGCAACAAAAGTATCCAAAAGAAAGATGTTTGCTCAACAGATAGGGAAACTTATAGTCTTAAACCTTCCCCCAATCTCAAATGTACCAAGGGGGCTTCTACAGTGAAAAGAACAAAAAGGTTCCTTTTAAATCCCAGACCCTGACTCCCATCACAAAACTCAGTTCCTGCCCCAAAGGAGTTTGTATTCTTACATTCTTTTGAGGAAGATAATCTCCACTCTTACCACACACCTATATATGTTTCTTTTCTACAATTTAATTTTTAAGACTGTGGAAACCAAACAAATACTCATCCATTTCTCACTGAACCATTCTAAAAAGTAGAATTTGCATACCCATAAGAGTCTCCACTATGGTAGCTATTTTTAGATTCACTGAATATTTGAATAAGAAGTTTCAAGCTTAGGAGTCTTCTGTGATATAATTTTACCCACAAGGAAGCAGAGTATTGAAGAGACCGAGTGACTCCCCTCAATATCACACAACTAGATCCCCTGACTCCTCCTGCATAATTTTATCCCCTTTTCTGACAAATTTAATTTATAGTGGATTTTCTACTGAGGTTCAAAACATGAGATTATTTTATTTAAAAAATGCACACATTATAACTGATCAACTGGTGTAACATAAGAGCAAGTTATAGAGCAGGCCATTCTCTAAACAAGATCAGGAGGCTGATATTGTTCAGTTCTGGCAGTTCTGGCTGGTTACAAAGTGGTATCAAACAGCAACTTTGGCTTTAGCTAGTATTAGTCTCTCTCTCAGTTCTGGGACCTTCAGGAAAAGGGAGTTGTGTAGAGAATTAGTCCTATGCTACTTTATTAGTTATAGGGAGAAAATAACATCAGATTTAGGATATTTAATTAAATGCTAAAAATTGGAGACAAATTAATTAAGCTGTAACTCAAAAACCCTTCTTCCACAAACATTTCCTAAAACAGGGTAGTCTAGGCAGCATTAATTGTTACAATTAATTAGGCATTAAACTGATAATGGCTACAGCTGCTAACAATTAACAGCTAATTGCATCAAGCACTTTAACCATTTCACAAAAGAAATGGAAATTGAAAAGAAAAAGAGAGAAAATTGGGGAAGAGGAAAAGAGGAAGAAAAACATCTACCTTATAAATGAAAGGGAGCAGCTGGATGGCACAGTGGTTAAAGCCCTGGGTCCTGGAGTCAGGAAGGCTCATCTTACTGAGTTTAAATCCAGCCTCAGACATGTAATACCTGTGTGAACCTGTAAAAGTCACATAAAGCTGTTGGCTTCATGGGTAAAATGAACTGGAAAAGGAAATTTCAATCCATTGCAGGATCTTTGCCAAAAACAAACCCCAAAATGGGCCAAGAAAAGTCATACATGACTAAAAAAATCATTAAACAACAACAATTATAAATGAATGAATGACAGTTAACTCAGAATGAAATCTCACTCTTCCTGGAGAAAGTCTCATGTAATATTTGATCTGAGTACAAGCTACAATTAAATCAACTTGTATAAAATCTGAATGTGGCCTATAATCTGATTTGGTTTTCATTATATACACATGCACACAGACACACACACATACTCACACATTTCCTCTTCAAGTGGTCTCACTAAGATTAGTGAGATTAGTGACCTATAGAATAATATCAGCCCCAGTCCTAGATTTGAGCTAACTTGGACTCCAGAAGTCTAGGTAAATGCTTCTCCTCAGGAGTTTCCAGAATAATACCACTATGTGCACATTTTCAGAAGTTCTAATTTTTAAAAGAGATTTTAATTATCTTGTCTTATTATATATCCTTTGTTGGAGGGAGGTGATGTAACCTATGGTGTGGGGTTTGTTACCAAATAATATAATTACGTGATGAGGTGGGGAGAGCAAAAATGAGGCACAAAGATAGTGAAGATTACATTGAGGTGTTCTCCCTGCTAAAAGATACCTTTATTAATGAATAAAAAAATCTTGGAAAAAATCCAATTATGATTTTGTGCCCTACTTTGAGAAGTAGTGATTTTTATAGAAAGAAGGAGTGGGGGAGAAACCAAGAGAGTTGTTTTGACAAATGGTTGGGGAGATATTTTGTTTGAAAGATAAAATCAAGTAGGAATAGGGGAGGATGCTGGAAAGACAAGATCAAGAAGGAAGAGGGAGACATCATGGATGCTTGAAGGACAAAAGCAGAGTTTGGGAATTCAAAGTTGGGGGAATTTGGGGAAAACAAAGTTTGGAAAATAAAGGAAATCTGGAAAAATAACATCAGAAGAAATTTGGAAAAACAAAGTAAGGGAGGTTTGTGGGAACAATTTCAGAATGGATTAAGGAATTTTGGTCTTAGGTAAAGAGCATGCTGGCTTGAGTTCCTATCAGAGGGAAGAATAATCCTCCATCTTATATGAGAACAAATTTAGGTCCAGATTAAGCCTCAAAATGTCTTGCTGATTCCTTCCTCACTGCCATTCACATAGATATCCAAACCCTTGAATTTCCATTCTAAATACTATGCAATATCTTCACTCCCATCCCAATTCTATCACACCAGGGATAGTACAGTTATTAGTGAAATTCTTCATCAGAAAAAAAAGATTGACAGTAAATGTAATTTTCCCTATTTAAAACAGGGGCAAAGGGATCATGAGAGGCAAAAGCCTTAAGGGAAAGAAAGGGATAATGCAGAAACTTTTGTTCTACAGGGAAAGAAGAGAGAGTTTAAAGTAGATGTTTGGCATGGTAAGCTGAGAGCAAGTAAATATGCTGCTGTGAAAATGGAATGATTAATGGTTTTATTAACCACTGATATATTCAAACTCCACTACCATCAAGAGGAGGCCAGACTGACCTGAGAATCAGAATCAGCCAAGCAGGAAGCGAATTGAGATTCCTTAAACTGGACATATAAGAAATGCTCTGCAGTGTTAGTTTGCTGAAACTGGATTCCCCGTGCTGTGCCAGTAGCTACATAACCACTTCAGACAGGCTCATGTAGACCCCAAAGAACTAAGGGACCTCTGAGGACCTTCCATTTCAACCTATCTCCCTGTATCTAAAGGGTGTCCTATCATGTATAAGAACAGTCCAATCCAGTGACTAAACCTGATTAGGCCATACTACAACTTTTGAGAAACAGCTGAGTCCAGGGGATCAATGGCCAAATTTGATTAGACTACTATGTGATTACCCCATATCCTGATCAGTGGTATTTGTCTTTATGATCCTGCTGCCTAAGCCCACTCCTAGATCAATTGTAACTGTTGCTCCCATGCATATCTGCCTGAGTAGTAGGCTGAATAGCTACAGCCTATCTCTGTTTGTCTTAGACTGAATTCTCATAAAAAGATGAACATAACCCCAAATGAATATAAACATGAGCAGTTGGAGCCTTGTCTGGATTGTTAATAGTATTTTTTTTCAATTACATGTAAAGATAGTTTTCAACATTCATTTTGTAAGATTTTTTGTGTGGGACAACTATGACCCCATCCCAAACTAAAATCAGAGACTCTCAAGGTAGAAAAGCAAAAAGGATTTATTATGATCTCCTAAGAAAGGCAACTCCTAACAGACAAGATGTCTCAGGAAAGAAGTGTAAAGTGCAAACTCCAAAACACAAGACTATATAGATCCTAACCAGAAACCTCTAACTCCCCCCCACACCTTTTCTCCCATTGATATGGGGGAGTCAGACTTACAGCCTAAATGGCAGAAATCTATCCCAGAAACAAAAGAATACTAGTAAATAACAAACTCTTTAGCTATTAAATAATAAATATTAATTAAGAGGTGGGGGAGAGAAGATAGGAGGGAGATGTTTATCTAAAATAATCAAACACATGCAGCTTTTAGCAATAGCTCAAATTGTTATTACAACATCTCAAGTCACAATTAGGGCATAGGTCAAGGCTACATTCTTATGAGAGGTCTTCACTCACATTATCCCATTCATTTTGAGTTCCAAATTTTTCTCCCTCTCTTTTGGTTCTCTCCCATCCCCAAGACAGGAAGCAATCTAATATAGGTTATACATGTACTATCATTTTAAACATATTTCCATGAGTCATGTTGTTTAAAAAAAATCAGAACAGGGAAAAACTATGAGAAAGAAAAACAAACAAAAAAGTAATAATAGTATGCTTCAATCTGCATTCACTCTCCAGAATTCTTTCTCTGGCTGTGGATAGGTATTTTCCATCCCAAGTCTATGGAACTGTCTTGGATCACTGTAGTGCTAAGAGTTAAGTGTATCATACATCATCAGTTACTGCTGTTACTAATGTTAATGTTCTCCTGGTTCTTTTTGTTTCACTGAGCATCAGTTCATGTAAGTCTTTCCAGGTTTTCCACTTAAGGAATGATCCACCTGCACAGAATCGGCCTTAATGTACCCCTCTGACATTTCTGGGATGTGATAATTTTATCTCCTCTCCACTGTTTCCCCTACCTCCTAGTCTCTTACTACATTTTAACCCTATTAATTTGCAGACTGTATTTTGGAAGAGACTTTGTTTCCAGATAAAAATAAAGTGGTTTTTGTTTTATTCTGACTGTTCACAATAAAGGAGAGACCAACACAAAGGAACCTTCAAATGGGAACCTGAGATGAATTGCCTTAGGCTTAACCACAAGCCTTTATTGAAGCTTTTTCTCTCTAGAAACATAAAAGGAGTCCTCCTTAAACATAGTTTTGAAGTAATGTAGCAACTAGTATTTAAAAAAAAAAAGAGGTTTGGGCCCAAAAAACCAACTTTTCAGATAATTCCTTTGGGGCACAGAGGCCTATCTCCATTGCACTTCCCCTCTAGGCCCTGATCTAGGGGCCTGATCTAGGCTTCCATAAATACCACCTCCATTTATGTCCAATGACTGCAATGCTCCTCTTTCAGGAATGCTTTTTACTGGAACAGGCTACAGACACCTTTATTCACTTATTTTAGCTCAAACCATCAGGCCTGGGAACCCATACCCCATGTGATGTCTTGGATCAGCAGAAAGGGTAGTTCTGGCCATGTCTTTCCCCTCCTACCTGTAATAAGCTCAGCTTTAAGCTAACTGCCAGTCAGTAACCTCTGCCCCACATGTTCACTGAGATTTTGAAGAAAATTCCTCTTTTGTAGTATAGAGATCACTTGATTAAGAGTCAAAGGAAGACTTAAGAATTTTGGTTTTGCCATTTATTTACTTTTTGGCCTGAAGCAAGTTGATTTACCTCTCTTGAGCATTGTGGGGTGTGTGTGTGTGTGTGTGTGTGTGTGTGTGTGTGTGTGTGTGTGCTAGACTGCATGAGAGAGGGAGGGAAGAAGAAACAGAAGGAAAGACTAAAGGAGAGAAGAAGCATTTATATAAAGCCTACTATGTACTAATGGTGTGATCTATTGTGTGGGGTTTGTCAGCAAATGATGGCAGGCACCAAAGTTGGGATTCGGTCATGTGAAGAATTCATAATGGCCATTCTCTTTGGCAAAAAGTACTATTATGCCTCAGTTTCCCTGAATTGTTCTGCCTCAGTCTCCTTAGGGGTAACCCCCCTTTTCTGCTCATTAGGACTAGAATATTTAGGGCTGGGAGCTACTCTGGCATTCTAAAGAGTCATAAAAGTCCAGATGGCTTATTTCAAATACTTAAATGGGACCCTCTATCTTCTGGTTCAGACTTAGTATCTCCTAGCTTCTTTCCTCCCAACTTATCAGAATTTATGATCCTTCCTTCCTTACCCCCAACTTGTCAGAACTGAATTTATAGCCCTTTCCTGGAGTTCCTGTCATCAGTGCTCTACCCCCACCCTTGCCTTTGTTTCCCTGATTGCTGGAGCCCTATAAGAGTCTCTGGAGTCCCTTGCTCATAGTTAGATGCTTTGAAACAAGAGTCCCATCCAGCTGACTGGCTGATATGTATCACCAGTCCAGACTCTACACTAATAAAATATTAAAAACCCTCTTTAATTTCTATCTTGTCTCAATTTTCCAACACTACAATATATTTATTTAGGAGAATAGATTACAGACAAAATTAAGGAATACAATAGATACTAAGATGGTAAATATGAAATAGAGATGGGATAGCACAAGAAAGACGTCAGTGGAACTCAAAATTACCCAGTAGAAAGGGAGAACCCCATGAAATAGGGGCATTTCCTAGCTGGCAGGCCAAATCCTGAAAGGGATCAACACTCTAAAAGAGTTAATTAGCTGGGAGGAGAAGTGGGGTCAAGAAGCATAATGGAGTCAGGGGAGATACCTCATGGTATACTACATGGCATGGGGGGATGTTAAGGAGAAAGATACCATGAGGCAGAATACCATGGTGGGCTGACCTAAAGGAAGGCAATGGGATGTCCCACAAGTAGATTTTATAGGGAAAATTTAACTTATGACATGACTGGGATTTCTGACAGAGTATGGCAAATTGAGACTGCTTGAGATGTCTACAGAGAGTGGGTCTCAAGGGTTTGACATAATTTGGATTTCAGACTGGACAACCTCCCCAAAGTGGGGGGACCATGGAGCTAAACTGTTCTTTATCAAAACCTTCTGCCTGCTTGCCTCAGGGATCAATTTTTTAGTTTCTCTTGGTCCAAAACAATATTCAGGATCTCATCACTAGGTTTTGTGTTAAGCACTTTCCAATTATTTCATTTGATTCTCACAACAACCCTAGGAGACAGATGCTATTATTATTCCTTTTCTTTTTATTGTTGTTCAGTCATTTTGGTCATGCCCTATTTTTTGTGACTCCCATTTAAGGTTTTCTTGGCAAAAACACTGGATTGTCTTTCTCGAGCTGATTTTATAGATAAGGAACTGAGGCAAAATGACTTGCCCAGAGTCACAAAGGGAGTAAATGTTTGGTACTTGATATGAATCCAGGCCTCCCTGATTCCCTGCCCAGTTCCATGATCTCCAAGATATCTTCTAGTATTAAATCTCTATGATCCTTGATCTCCTCTCAGATTCATTCAGTCTTCTGATGCTCCGTGAAACCTAAATGTTCTTCTGAAGACATCCCCTCTCTTAGCCCACTGGCTGTGACTGGCTGTCTCTCTCCAAACACACAAAACCAGTTGGAGAAGAGTATCTTGTTTCCCATACTTTCAAACCCTCCACCACAGTTGTCCTCTCTACTCCTATAAAAATCACTCTTTCCTGTTGCTGTCATCTCTGGAAGTCCAGGCCATCCCCCTGCTCCCTCACTCTATTCCCAGTTAATAAAGTACCTCACTCAAGTACTTCTTAATCCAGAGTTCTGTGAGCAGTTCTGCAGCCCCTTTAGCTACATTAATTGTGTCAAATCTACCACTCCTAGAACTTAAACACCTCCTCTATGACCCTGACCCCCACCATTCCCACACTCAGCTGAATTTGTCCCAAAATGTCTCCTTATGGCTGAGTTGTAGTTTAAAAGAAAAACAGGGTAAGGGTTAGCCCCCCACCCCCCACCCCCAGACTACATAGGCAAGATCTTGAAGTGGGTGATGTTTGCCATGCCTTTAGTTTCTCCTTTTTTATTTTTCTCTTCTTTTGAGGATTCCTCCATCCAAGCACAGAGGCTTGGCTCTCCCTTTTTACAAGCTCATTTGTCAGAGAAAAGCTTCCCATCAAACAGATTCATACCAATGTGTCAGGGACTTACAAATAATCCTGAGATATGCAACATTATTTTTTAAAGGACCATAGGGAACAGCTAAAGGAATGAATTGCTAATGATGAAATCAGGGATACCATCAATGAGCCACAGGGTAGGTAATTTTGGATGGGGAGGGGTCTTCTCCTCATACTGAAAAATTCACTCAGAGTCTAGCTGGTTCTGTACACAGATCCACAGATGGTACATATGCACACATACATACATATTCACATATAGGATTACAGACATGTCATTGCAAGTGTCTAGCATATAAGTTTATTGCACATTATGCTTGATGTCCCTCCCTTCCATCTCTCAATTCCCCCTACTCATGATTCTTTCTCCAGAACATTTCCTAGCAGCCAAATACAGCTACTGCTAATGAATATTAATGACTTTAACATCTTGTGGTGATGAGACCCTGCACTTTCCCTTCTCTTCTGGTTGCTAGGGAACTGCAAGAGACAGCCCCAGGCTCTGGGACCCAGACCCATTAACTGCAGGGCAGACCTAAATCCCAAATCAGAAGTACTCAATTAATTGAAGGTGTATATTGTTGAGGGTGGATGGGGGAAGGGAGTGAAGATAAAGGGGTTTGGGGGGAATAGGTGAAGTCTTGGGAAATACATGAAAAAAAGATTGAAGAAGCCATTGTGGGGGTGCAGTAGGGAGGTTGTAGCACAGGCTGAACTGCTACCTCAATCCAGTTTGGCTTTTGATACCAGCATCCCCCCCTTCCACTGTCCCTTTCTTCCTAGTCAGAGTGGAACAGCCGCCTGTTTGTCCCAGAGTCATAGAACAGACCTGCCTACAGCTCCAGTGAAGAATTGACAGAGTGAGTGTGATATTTAGATGTAATTGCCCATAAACTGTGAACATCATCTCCCATCATTCCGATTCTCATTTTGGATGCAAATAAGCTGGCGGATGAGCCTGGCACAGGCTCCATTTCCATGTTGCACCTAACTGTGCTAGTGATATCTCCTCTCACCTTTTCCTCTCTCTTCTTTTCTTCTTTTTATTTCTTCCCTGTCCCCCTCCTTTTTTCCTTTCTCTCCAAACTGCTCTTTCTCTCCACTTCCCTCTATTCTTCTTCATTCCCTTCCTTTCTCCATCCTTATCCCTTCTCACCATTCTTACCCCCTTGCTTTCCTTCTTTCTCTTTTCATGCCCTTCTTCTTTCCTTTTCTTCTCTTTCATTTCTTTGGCCCCGCCCTTCCTTTCTCCTAATTCTGCTCTTTTTTCCCCTGCCTTTCTATGCTCTCCTCTCTTTCTTCTGAGTCTTCCCTTTCCTCCTGCTATGTTGCTTTTCTACTGTACTTTCTACAGCCATTACTATTGTTGATGCTTTGATCAAACAGCACCCCCCAAAAATCTCTTAAGTCAACTTCATCATTAATGATGCAAAAACAGCATAAGAAGTAATTAAGATAGAATTAGTTAAGTTCTTTGGACTATGGCCCAATGGGGAGAGCCTAGGATTCAATGAGGCCGACATTAGAGAGACCAGCACCTGATGAATAGTATCCTAGCTGAGAAGGACCTCACCTGTTGTGAAGCTGTACCATATGGAAGCTTCCCAATTTAACTAATTATTCTTGTTAACTAGGTGCTAATCTCAGTTGCTTCGACACTGCTGAAGGAGTGAAATGGCTGTCAAAATGTAAATGTAATAAGTTTTAAAATTGTACAATCTTTTAAAATTATTATTTTAAATTGCTGCATTCTCTAGATTTCAGTACCCTGGGAAAAGCCCTAATTGCCCCCATGTTTCACCCACTCTTATTTTCCCTTCCTTTTCTACTTCTTAATAATAGCTCCTTTTTCTTTTTTTTTTCTCCTTCTCTTCCTACTCACTCCCCTTCTCTTCTTATTTTCTCCTTTCCTACCATTTCTTTTCTCCACATCTCTTTCTTTTTTTCTCCTTTCCCTTTCTCTTTCTCCAACTCCCATCCTCTGTTATTAGGACAGAAATGCCTAGGTCATTTTGATTAAGAATTTCTAAACCCCCTTCTTCTTTCTTGGCCTCCAAGAATGGAACCCTAAGTGGACAAGTCATCATTCATTACCTTTGGAGTAACAACTGTCAGAGATTAAAATAGGATCTCCCAAAATCTTCACTGCAGAGACAGAGAAGGATTTCACAACAAAAACTTGGGAATTAACTTAGAAGAAGAGACTGTGGAATTGCGGATTCTCCCAATGAATTCTGTAGTGCATAAACTAGAAATTGTTGGGACCAGACACAGACACAAAGAAATATAACAAGCTTGTTTGAGGGGTCCCATGTATTTACACTCTGTCCTAAGTCTTACAGAGACTCCAAAGTGCACATCTTGGTGTCCTGGAGGGTTCAGAGAAGTAAGTGCCCACTTAAAAGGCCTGACCTGGCGATGTCCAAAGAGCAGCCTGGACGCGATAACAAAGGCTAGGCCAAGTAAGTCATATGTGCTGACTACAAACACCACAGCGTGAGACAGGCAGGCCTTGCCCAGATGAGATTAAAGGCTGCTCCAGCTCCCTTCACTTACTTCCTTTTGATGTCTCAGAGATCAGAGATTAGAATTGAAGGTTGTCTGTCTGCTATGCCAGACAATTCAGTCAATTCAGTGAATCACAATTCGATGAATCACTACAGCATTGTGAAGAGAGAATAGCCAGGCGATTGAATTTTTCCCTTTTCTAACCTTTGTTTGGGCATTGTGGAGAAACTGCCATGATGTCAGACTGTTCTTGGCCAAAAAGGAACTTGAGAGGCTATCTTACCTACCTCTCCTCCCTGTCTTCCCCCTCACCCATCTCCTCACAAGCCACCTTGGCCAGGCAGGAGAACATTTGCTCTCCGCATTCCTATAGAAAAGCCATTCTGAGAGTCAAGAAGACTGGGGTAATTTTCTGATGCATAAGAGATGAGCACTAGACTTCTTTTCCCCAGAAGTGTGTGTGTTAACATATTGAAGTTAGAAAGAACTAGATTCAAATCATGCCTCAAACATTTATTTAGACATGTGATCCCAGGCAAAGTCCAATAACTTTAGTCTCAGCTTCATCACCTGTGAAATGGGCATATTAATAGTACTGTCTCACAAAGTGATTCTGAGGATTAAATTAAATGTCATTTGGTATGACAGAATGATTAGACTCACTGGACAAAAATTCAAATCTCAGTTCTCCCACTTATTATCTATGTAACATTTGACAAATCATATCTAAGCCAGCCAACTGTCTAGGTCACCTTTCTATCTCCTTATCTGCATCAGCCCCACGACTGCCAGAATTCAAAACTTCCATCCTTGAGGGAGTTAATCCAGATTGCTTTGGTACTCCTGCCCTAGGATTAAGAATCTTAACTGGTGAGTGAGGGTATATTCACCCAGCCTCAGAGCAGAGAATGACTGCTTCATAGCTTATCAATAGTACAATCCAACTGGTTTGTCATTTGCCCATGCTTTTGGGCAAATAAATCTCACCACCTTCACCTCTTGCTCTGGGCATAGTATTCAAATCAATAGTGCCATTACTTTTTGGAAAGAGCATTTTTTTTATATGATTATAAATTGCTTTGATTTCTTCATTGGAAAAATGCCTTGTGGAATGACTAAACAAGTTGTAGTATATGATTGTGGTAGTATATGACTACTATTCTACAAGAAATAATGAACTCATTGATCTTAAAAAAACATGAAAAGACTTGCATGAAATAATGAATAGTGATATGAGCAGAACCAAGAGAATATTGTATTCAGCAAAAAGAATATTATCTTAAGAAGGACTCTGAGCAAATAAGTCTTTTTGACTATTATAAATATCCAAACTAACTATAAAGGACATATGAAAAAGAGGCCATCTGTATTCAGAAAAGGAATCGATAAAGAGAAGTATGTATAAAATAATTTTACATATTTATTTGCCTATTTGTGTCTAAGAGTAGTCATCCCTGGAGTAGAAGGGGGGGAAGGAAGGAGAACAAGAAATTTATGTAATAATTTTATTATATATTCAAAAGAAATAGTAAGTTAAACATAATAGTAATCGTCTTTTTTTATTTTACTATGTTATGTGGAATGTTTGTTTTATCCATAATTTGAAAGGAAATAAATGTGAACAAAAAAAAGGAAGAAAAAAAGAAAAGGGCAGGTCTGCTTTATGGATCAGTTCATCATTCCTCAAATTCCCTAGAATGAATTTTTCTTTCTTGGCCACCACTCTGTAGATATTGTCTCCTTCTATTAGGCATGTAAACTTCTTTGAGATCAGAGACTGTCTCATTTTTTCTATTTGTTATTTTAAAATAAAAGTAACTTATTCACTCTTAACTTCCTTGGGCCTCAGTTTTCATTTCTGTAAAATTGAGGAGGTTGATTTATAGGGCATCTAAAGTCTCTTTTAAGTCTAATATGTAAAATAATGCAGAGGTACAATGGTCCAATATTTTTATTTAATTTTTATTTTCATAATATATTTAATTCAATTTTAATTTAGTTTTTCATATAATTTTAAAAATTATCTCACAGTTCTTTTGTAAGTAATTGTTCAAGTACATATTCTCTCCCCTTCTAGGATTTAAGTCCCCTGAGGTCAGGGACTGTTTCATTCCTGTTTGTAAGTGTTCAGATCACATGAACTATGGCTCACATTTCAGCCTTACCACTCACTGCTGCCTGTGACTTCTTTCTTATCTCTCTGATTTTTAAACTCCCTTCATATTCTAAATTTATTCTTTCTTTTTTATTTTTTTATTTTTTTGCTGAAGCAATTGGGATTAAGTGACCTGCCCAGGGTCACACAGCTAGGAAGTATAAGTGTCTGAGAACAGATTTGAACTCAGGTCCTCCTGACTATAGTACTGATGCTCTATTCACTGAACCACCTAGCTACCCCCAAATCTATTCTTTCCACAATCCTAATATATGTAAAAAAAAATTTCAAACCTCAAAGTGCTATGCAAATGTCAGCAATTATTATTACTCTATGGTAGATGTGGCATTTCCAGGGCTCAGTTGGGGTGCAATTAGGGCACTCTTAGAGCTCATTAATTTTATGGTGGACCTTAATCTCACACCCCTGAATGCTATGTAAATTTAATAAGGAACATTTTTTTAATATGTGTATAATATGCCATTTGTCACTGTTGTTTAATGCAATTTAACACAATATTTGTCTGATTGGCATATGTTACTTCACACAACTGAGAATTGGCTGTACAGGGATCCTGTGCTTTGGAAATGAGAAGATTGATTACAGTTATTATACTAATGGCTAGAAAAAAATGAATTTCATGAGGAAAGCTGTTTTCAAGCCACACACCGGCTTGCTTTATATATTTCCCAGTACTTAGGAAACAATGCGCTGAGCACTTAGTGCCAATCAGAGAGTTACAGATAGCTGGCAAGCAATACTTGCACGGCCAGGCAGAGTATTACCAGGAGAAGCCACAATTAAAAAAAAAAAAAAAAAAAAAAAAAAAAAAAAAAAAACCTTTTACCCTGGATTGTCATTATCACAAGTGCATTTTCCAGGAAAGAAAACGTTTTCCCAGTTCTATAATCTCCCAGCAAACAGAATGTTTTGGGAAGCAGTTCCACACACATCCAGTAGGGGGTTGATTTGTCTTCATTAAAGAAAAGAAAGGGGGAAAAAAGTATGGAAAGACTTCTGAAGCTGATTTCAGCTAATTTTGCAAAGAATATGTCCGTTTTAAAAATAGCATT